>NC_090921.1:1482696199-1483012869 GCF_040938575.1 Ambystoma mexicanum
AGATGAGGACAAGGTTGCCCTTACCACCAACGGATGACCCAGCGGAGCCTGGACCGTCGGAAAGCCCTCCAAACAAGCGGAGGAGAATCCATCCACCCCTCCTTTCCAGCCTTCTCTGCCTGCACAGCTTTCTTCCCCGTCTCCTAAGCCAAGGGATAATACGGGAACAGAGGCAGCCACGACGGGGGTGACGACGGGATGGACTTTCCATCACCACCTGCTCGGGCCTCCACGCCCGACGAAATTGGCTCCTTTCATGCCATCAGCTTTGCCCCGTGGAAGAAAAGAAGGAAGGTTTCCTCTATCAACGACGGGAGGCCAAATGGAAGACGGTCCTCTCGGTCCCGTTACTCGACGACATCTGGGACGAGGGGCTGTTGCTCCTGAAGAACCCATCCATGGCCCCTGCCAAGAGAGACCAGTATGAGAAGAAGTACCGGGTTCCGGATTCCGCCCCATGTTCCTTAGGGCACACCCTACCCCGGACTCGGTTGTCTTTGCGGCAGCCAAGAAGAAAGCGGCGGAGGCGACGGCATCAACTTGGACATCTCCGCTGGACGCCATGGGACGACGGGTCATCTTGTAGGCGGCGACTACCAGTAAAGCGGCCAACGCCCTCACGATTGTGGCCCGCTACGACAGGGAGCTATGGTTTAAGACTGCTCCCCTACTGGATTTCCTCCCGGACGACAAGAGGGCAGAGGCCCTAGAGATCCTACAGGAGGGAGAGGTGGCATCGGACCACGCCATAATGGTGGCCACGGACATTGCCGACACCGGCTTCCGCCAGATGGGCAACGGCATTTGCCTTCGCCGGTACGGTTGGCTCAAGGCAACCGATTTCCATCAAGACGTGCAGACCAGGGTCCTGGACATGCCCTTCGACGGGAACAACCTGTTTGGCAAGGCAGTGGACGAGTCACTGCAAGCCATCAAGGCCGACACAGAGACGGCTCGTCCCTTAGGCATTCTTCAGCAACGACTGCTGCCCTTTTGGGGCTCCGGAGGCAAGCAGGGTGCCTCCAAGGGATTTGGCGGAAGCTCCTCGACATACCACCAGGCAGCTCGCTCCTCGTCGTAGGAGGCCTACAGGGGACACGGCAAGCAAGGAGGATCTCGTCATCGTCGCCAAGGAGGCCAGGACAGCAAGGCCGCCGCCAAGCAGGATTGAACCGGCCGTAGTGTTGGGCCCCCACCTAAGCACCCCGGTGGGAGGCCAGCTGGTAAACTTCGTCAGCGTGTGGGAGTCCATCTCCACCGACCGTTGGGTGCTGGATGCTCTGCACCGCGGGCACACACTGGAATTTCTAAGTAAGTGTCCTCGTATTCCACCTGTGGCCAGAACGGAAAACCATGTCCCACAACTACTACTGGAGGTACGAGCCATGTTAAAGAAGGGAGCCATCAAACTCGCCCCAAAGAGGCTCCGAGGCTCCGGGGCTCCGGAGTGTACTCGCGGTACTTCCTCGTAAGGAACAAGACCGGCGGTTGGCAAACCATCCTGGACCTTCGTCGTCTAAACCAGTATATCAGGTCCCAGAAGTTCTGGATGGTTACCCTCCAGCACGTGCAGGGACAACTGGAGGAAGGCGACTGCCTATCATCGCTGGACTTGGAGGACACCTACTTTCACATCCTCATCTTGAAAAAACATTGAAAGTTTCTGCGATTCGTAGTCCAAGGACAGCACTACCAGTTCAAGGCCCTTCCCTTCGGACTGAAGTCGCTCGCGATCAGGGTGTTCACCAAGTGCCTAGCACCAGTGGCGGCACGGCTGCGCCTACAGGGGATCCACATCTACCCATACCTGGACAACTGGCTCATCCGGGCAGAGTCAAGGGAACTCGCCGTCGAACACACAAGGAAGGACCGTCCAACTGCTCACGGATTTAGGATTTTTGATCAACTTCACAAAATCCCACCTGGTACTGTCGCAAGTCGCACTGTCCCTGGGAGCCAAGCTCGACACAGTGGCGTGACTAGCATCTCTGTTGGAGGAGAGGACGAAGGCCATCCTAGACACGGTGCAACGGATGTCGACCATGGACGTGGCCAAGGTGAGGTCCTTCAAGCAACTGCTCGGCATGATGTCCTCCTGCATTTACCTTGTGCGCCTTTGCAGACTACGGATGCGACCACTGCAGGAGTTCCTCGAAGCCCGTTGGATGCAAGTGACGGGCAACTTCGAAGACAGGATCTCACTCAACGAGACCTTTCGACAAGCGATCCGGTGGTGGGGCACCCGCGCGCATCTGACGGCGGGTATGGACTTCCAGACCCCGGCCCATCAGGAGACAGTGACGACGGACGCCTCCCTGGAGGGATGGTGGGGTGTATCATTCCGGAGATCTCCACGCAAGAGGCCTTTTGCTGCCGGAGGAGAGGTCACTACACATCAACGCCCTGGAGCTCCGAGCCGTGTTCTGGGCCCTCAAGTCGTTCCTTCCATCCCTCAAGGGCAAGGTGATGAGGATCTTCAACGACAACACCACGACGATGTTTTACATCCGGAAGCAGGGAGGCACCAGATCCCCAGCCCTATCCAAGGATGCCCAGCATCTGTGGCATTGGGCCGTAGCCCAAGCGATGTTTCTGTTACCCTTCCACCTGGCAGGAATAAAAAACACCATTACCGACGCACTCAGCAGGGAGCTGCGCTCGTGCCACGAGTGGGAACTGCAGCAGGATCAAGTGGACATCCTCTTCTGACAATGGGGCAGTCCCCAGATCGACCTGTTCGCGACAGCGGCGAGCACCAAGTGCCAGAGGTTCGCCAGCAGGTTCCCCCAGCCGGGGAGCATGGGCGATGCCTTCTCGTTACCCAGGGACGGCCTGTTCCTGTATGCGTTGCCGTTGCTGCTGCGACTCATCAACCAACTCAAACGGTCCCGGTGCAGGATGATCCTCATCGCACCGGCGTGGCCGAGGCAGATTTGGTTCCCGGACCTTCTGGACATGTCAGCGGCCCCCCAGTCAAACTGCCGACGGACGCAGATCTCCTCATCAGAGAAGGAGGCGCCATCCTCCACCATGATCCGGCATCGCTGAACTTGCAGGCCTGGCTCCTGGAGCGCTAGAGTTTGGAGGGTACGATATCCCGGCGGACTGCAAGGAGGTGCTTGCAAAGGCCAGGGCGCCCTCGACTCTCAAGTGTTATGGACTCAAATGGAAGAGATTCTCTGTCTGGTGCCGTGCACAGAAGATGAACCCTCTGCGGTTTACGGCCCCTCAGGTGCTGCCGTACCTACTGTCGCTGGCCAAGGTGGGGCTGGCACACGCCTCATCAATATCCATCTAGCAGCGATTTCCTGCTACTCCAGGACCCCAGGGTGATCATTTCTCTAGTCCCATCGCCTGGTGAAGGAGTTTATGAAGGGACTGTTCCGGTCATTACCGCAAGTGAAGGCTCCGGCCCCGGCGTGGGAGCTCAACATGGTGCTGTCCAGGCTCATTGGGCCACCATTCGAGCCGCTGCATTCAGCGCTGTTTAAGTTCCTGTCGTGGAAGACGGCGTTTCTTGTGGCCATCACCTCCGCACGACGAGTGGGAGAGATCCAGGCCCTCTCCTGTAAACCTCCATACTTGACTTTTCACGATACCCCTTCATGCCCAAGGTGCCGTCAGACTTCCATCTCAACGAGACCTTGGTGTTACCCATTTTCTTCCCGTCACCATTGTCGCCGGCTGAGAGGACTTTGCACTCGCTGGATGTAGCTAGAGTGCTGAAGTTCTATGTGGACCGCACAAAGAGTTTTCGGATGACATCACAGCTGTTTGTGAACTTTGGACCTGTGAACCAAGGGAAGGCCCTCTCGAAGGCTTCCATTTCCAGATGGCTCTCCGGCGGCATCATGCACTGTCACCGGTTGGTAAACCGACCGTTGCGCGGCCGTCAGAGCCCATTCAACCAGAGCGATTGCTGCTACTACAGCGTTCCTGTCTGGTGTGCCCCTGCTCGACATCTGCAGGGCTGCTGCATCGAGGTCGACGCACACCTTCACGAGATTCTAATGCGTCGACCGGGATTCCAGGGAGGAGTCCAGAGTCGGCCAGGCAGTGCTGCGAAACCTGTTCGCTTAAGGTGAGCCTGGTGAGGAGGTAAGAGATGCTTAATGTTGTGTTGTTGTATTGCTTAATGTTGAGCCTTGCCAAGTCCCGTGGTTGTGCATGTGTGTACTGCTACGTATTCTTATATTCATGAGCATGTGAATCCATGCCGGACCCCATGCTCGAGAAGGAACAAGTTACTTACCTGTAACTGTTGTTCTCCAGGATGGGTCTGGCATGGATTCACATGCGAACTCTCCCTCCAACCCCTCTGTGGCGCATCACTTCGTCTTTACGTGCTACCAAATCTGAAGATAGCCGCCATAGGAGGGGCTTAGGTAGAGGGCAGTCATTGGCTGGGGGCAATATGACCCAGAGACCAGTGATTGGTTACTAGTAGAAAGAAAGTTCAGAAACGAAACTGAAACTGATTTTTTCTTTACCAGCCTGACACGGAATATTCATGAGCATGTGAATCCATGCCAGACCCATGCTGGAGAACAACAGTTATAGGTAAGTAACTTGTTCCTTATACTGTGAAGGTGAAAGGCTATTTAAGGATTTGACTATCATCTCCTATAATACTAAAGGCTTTAAGAGCTTTTTAGATGGAATTTCTGAGATTATAGACCATCCTATTTTAAGGTTATAGGAAATTGGCTGTTATCTACTCCCGCTCTGGATGGGTATTCGATATTATTTAAAAAAGGCTAAGAAATGACTTTAGGGTGATCCTGTACCAGTGGACCTTCACCAAAGGTAGCTGCAGGGAATTCAAGTAATCCAAGAAACAGAGTTTACACCAAGCAAGAAGTAACACAAATGCATTGGACACAAACAGCTGGGAAGCACGGTTCAGACAGCTCAGTGGAACTGAACTGAATGAAGAAAACTGTCAACCCCACCCACTGCGGTTGAACATTTTAGACGTTATTTGCTAAACTACCATAAAATATTTTGGTTACATTTTTAAGGCAGGTCAAAGGAGCTGATTGGTGGGACTGCATCAGTCCCCTATATCCAAATATATGTTGAGTGATCCTATTTGGCCAATACCATTTTTGGCCGCACTTACATTTACACCGCTCGTGACATCACAAACCTGCCCACACCCTCTATTACGTGATTTTGCTGATCGGTCAGAAACACTTGTTTGCCTTTGGTTGATAATGTCTAATATACAAAATGGCTTAAGATGGCAAGGGGTGAGACATTCACACAGAGTCGGACCAATGGTGTGCCCTGCGGACATCAGCCGGGACACTTAACAATATTGCACTCTTACGACACCAAAACCTCTCCCCGCTGATTGGCTCCTCGTCCCATACCCCATAGCCTCTACCCCAATGCTCTGACCCCCCGGCTCCCTTCTCACGCCTTACTGCCAAATGTAGTCTGAAAAAATTATACCACCCCATGGCTGAAGTTTAATTAACGGTTTTTAATTTCCATTTCCCTGCCAATTCTTCTCGTGCACCCAGGTGCCTAGCTCATTGGCCTCTAAAGTATCTTTTATAGTGACTTCGCTGTGGCTGCGTTCTCCTGGGAAACTTCAGCCGAGCAACATTTATGTACACTGTTCCTGCTGAATGTTCAAGAAATACATATTGCTTGTCACACAAAGACCCGCAGCTCTTTTCTTATGTGCTGTCCTTGTCTGGGCCTACAGACAAAATGGCTTTATATTGTTCACATATTGTTCAAAAGCCCCTCTACATATATGCCTCTACAACATCTTGCAGCTCCACCCGTTGCCCGCTCTATACAACTACCCCATACTATTTCTAAAGCACCCACCCCTCTTTGAGTTTCCACCATGAGACTTCTTGCGCTGCGCCTGCTTTCAGTCACTTTATGTAAGTAGTGCAGTGGTCAATGGCATCCCCACTACTGATGTCACCCGCCATGTCACTCTTGACGTCGCAGCGTTACTTGTGCAACTGATATGTGCGCCCTCCTTGGCAGCATTGAATCTGGACCTTTACAACATTCTCCCCCACCCTTTGATCGATCTATTGATACACATTTTGGGCCAGCAGCTCCCTGCTCATTTCCTTTGGTATCCATACCCTTGTTAGCCTACGCAAACTCTCCCCTTGAGCCTCGTACTCCTCAGGCGAGCAACACATTCTCAAACGTGCTTCCCCATCAGCTGATCCATCTACCCAAAAGGCCTCATAGTTGTTTATATTCAGGCGTAGCATTTTTATCATTCCCATTGGACCATATGCAGGCATTTCAGTTTGTGTTGTATGCGTGGTGTTGTTTTACCAGCCCATCAACATTCAGGGGCAATATATTTTCCCCCTTACACTGTTTCCCTTCCAAATCCTTAATCCTAATTGACATGCGCAAAAGATGAGTACCAGAACGAGTATTGGGGACGGTTATCTTCTTCGATCCATAATAACTGTAGTCTCGCTCCTCAGCGCTGGGATACTCATCACCTTGGGGCATCCAGTATTTGTTCCCAAATATATCGAGCCAGGGGAGCTGAAACACAAAGAAAAGTGTGTGAGTTCCTTTGTGCAAAGGTTGTTTTTTCTCATTTATCCATGTTAGAGCTTGAACATGTTTGTTCCAAACTATAGGACAGCTGGCATCCATTTGTCTTACTACCTCTTCTTCAATCCCTACCAGTCCTTTTGCCCTTCATTGCAAGATTCCCCCCTCCCATGCCCCGCCATGTAAGACAGACCCCTCAATTTGTATCGGTGGTCTTTTATGGCACCACGGAATGCTCTACCCTGTCTCATTGTGACACCTTAATCTGCTCTGGGTTCTGAACAGTTGTTCCCTGTCCCCTTCTTGCTACTTCTGTCACATAATCTTGTATGATGTGTTTTGTAGCCTCTTTTTTCGCCATGCTCGTGAGTTTCATATAATTTACGGCATATACTTCCTCCCCCTCATCTATCCTTTGGACAGTAACCGAGTGCCCCTGAAACAAGCCCCTTGTTTTACACAATGACAAGTGCATCAATAACTCCCTCCCCCCCCTTTCAACTGACACTTCCTGAGGGAGACGGAGCTTGGGCATCCCTGTGACTTGTGGAATGAGAGAGCACACATACCATGTGTCATTAGCTCTCTCTCGCCGCACCTGTCTCATTTCGTCATGCCATCTATTGCCCGATGCAGTGCTGAGACTGCCCCAAATGCCATCTTTGAACATTTCAGAATTAAATCTCTTTTGGTGTGTACTCCTCTGTTATTATTCCTACTAGGGCCAAACTGTCCCCTTTCAACTAAAAACCAAATAAACCGAAAACCAAAAATCAAAAACACTACACTCCAACATCATATTTTATGCAATGTCTACCCCTCTGCTGCTACTTCACCTGTTGAAACTTCTTGGGTCCACTCACAGGTTTTCTATATCAGCGAAAGGAAGAGAAAAAAGTAATGGACAGTTGTTGGATACTTCCCATCAGTTGGCCCCTCCTCTCTTCTCCTCCAAGGGGTGATGTGGCCCCTAGGGGACCCTCGTGTATGGGAACGAGGCACAATCACCACACACAAACTGATACGCCAGACACAAGGTTGTATTCCCAAAAGCTAGGGTTTATTGCAAAGCAAATAGTCTCAGTTGGCCAACTGGGTCTCACGCACCGCAACGTGTGTCTCCAGACCCTGAGGGACGCAAGAGTGAGCATTGTACAACAGTTACATATATACAAAACGAGCATCTTACAATCAGCGGTGACATGTTCAATCCAGCCCATAATGTATTTCCTTTGAATTGGGTTCGACGATTGACAATTGTGACAAGTATGACATCTTCAGATATTCATTTAGCAACAGGTGCAATTTCGTGAGCCTGCAGACACAATTCTTTGTTTTAGAGAACATATTGCTCCTTTTCTTGCAAGCAAGCTGCGTGCAGGGGAGAGACACATTCCAGGCCTCGCTATCTTCTAGTTTCTATTTGTGTACTATGGGTCAACTCGCTCTCCAGGGCTCTACATGGCTCGGGGAAGGGGGGGGCCTCAAAGAAGAACATAATTCAAGCCATTAATTGTGCGTTTCTACCATTTCTACCACATGAGCGAGACTAGCTGGCACCTGTGTAATGATTAAATCCCTTGTTGCTTACTTCCAAGGACTTGTGAGGGAGGAGACCGGGCATTGCTGTCTGGGTTGCCAGCGTTATGTTTCAACAAGTATCTCGTGGCCTTGTTCTATGCATGAACAATAATGTAATAGTGGAGCGGAATAAGCTTTCAGCAAAGCAGTTTCAACAGAAGGCAAGAGGCGAAAGTTAAAAACAGAATGGCGATTTCAATCACATCAAAATGGCCGCACTTTAGTCAAGCTTATGGATCTGTATTTCTAATACCAAATACATGAGGCGCTTGGTCTTCGGCCAACAAACTACATTGCCTCCATTATTGAGGGGTATCTACTTTTTCTGGACTGACAGGGGAGTTTCGATCTTGTCCCAGCGGAAGTCTGAAAGATGGATCATTCGGCACCTCTCTGCTACCTTCACCGCTGTTTGGGTGCAGAACATCACAGTGAAGGGTCTTGCTAAAGGTGGTTCTTTCCAAGACCATGTGAAATTCCTGATTAGGATCTTTTCGCCAAGATAAAGGGGAAGCTGTACTGCGAATGTCTCTTCCTCTTGTTGTGAGGTGAAAAGACAGCCCAGAGTGACAGAGATGGAGAGGCCACGCTGGGCCCCTATTGTGAGAGTGAAGCTGACTAATGTGGAGTTCCATTGAAATATAAAAGCCAGTCCAAACTGTGATTTCCGACAAAAGGCCTAGTGAAGTGGAAAGAAATGGGCCTAGTCAACTCCACTAAAATGGACAGGTGCGAAAGTGAGAGGGAATCTACTGGAGAGCTCAAAACTGCTGGATATGCTCAATGAATAGGAAATGTGTGGTGCTTCAGATGCTGACTTCGTGTAAACTGGGAAAAGGCACCTTTTGACAGATTCAAAACTGCAACAGTACACATGGGAAAAGATGCATTGAAAGGATAGCCATGTGAAAAATACCAAGGAGGGGTTGTGCTGTACATTTAAAAAGTGAAGCTAAGTGACATATTTCACAGAAGGACACTTTTCACAAATAAACTGACATTCAAATGGAAAGGTCTACTTGTTGGATTTTCTATGTAATTGTGGCCTATGTGTGAATAATACCTAAAGTGAACGCATATCTTTCCAAACCGTATGTCAAGAAAGATGGTATTTTAAACAACATGCCCAGATATAATGCTACAATGTTACATGTAAGCACATCTTGTCTATGTAAAGCTGTATTTTCTGAAGTATGGATGCAGCTGGTGTTTTCCTCACTGAAGCAGGGCTGGTTCAGTTAGAAGTACAATGAAATAACAGGGAATTAGATCAAAATCGTGGGAGTTGTAGATAAAACAGCCAGCAGAATGACCTTTAAGGTCAGGTCTCTCCATTAACTGTGCATTAGTGGCCAACAGAAATGACCTTTTCAGGGGTGACGCGATCTCAAGAAATGGCTTCAGAGCCACTAATTACATGATCAAACATTGTGTATGAAACAGGCCTCGCAGATGTCTGTGTCAGGTGACAATGGAGAAATTAAACTTAGGAATAGGTGGTGGTTATATGAATATGAAATATATGAAACTGAGGGACCACATGTGATGCCTTGCCATATGATTAACACTGCACCACCTTTTCTTTAATTAAAAGAGAATTGTATGTCCCAGTGTGCTGTTCCCAGACTCCTATTAAAGGGGATAAGAAGCATTTTGGTATCGTGTAAATATGCATCCTGTGTGATTATATACAAGTTGAGTTATAAAGACCATTATGATTCCTGCTTTCTCAGAAAACTGACGGAATGGAAAGTGGATGTGATGCTAGGTTATGGAAGTAACGTTTGAATCATGAAGGGTCAGAGTTGTGACTATTTCGGCTCAGGAGTAAATTGATAACAATGGTAGCTCCTCCCAGGAAGGGCGTGCCAAGATATGATTAGTATTTTCCGACTCGCCATAAAATATAGAACTCTCATAATATATATGTGCCTGCAGGTTAATTGAAAAATGAGGTTAGCTGCCATGTTAGATTTTTAGGAACACTAAAAGTTAAACCCACTGGTCATTTTGGGATGATGAATCTTTCTCCGCCCTGAGCCTCAATGCCTCCATCGTCCACACCTCCCAACTCCTTGTCCAATCAACAGGCAGTGGACATATTGGGGAGGGAGAGGGAGAGAGCTGTCCAATCCATAGCATGGTAATTATGATGATAATGTAGTGTCACCAACCCTATATGAGATCAGTTTTCAACCTTTGCATGTGGACTCTTTGGACTTTTGATTTTTCCCTTGACTTTCCCACTTTATTGCTGGTGGTAGTCTACTGCTGGACTCTTGCAAGGAACAACTAGCAGAGAGAGACAAGGAGAGCTACCCATGCCTTAAACATTGTAGGGGAGACAGAGACTGGGAAATCTAGAAGCTAGCTGGGCCTGCCATTTCAGGAGCCAGAGGAAGTCTGGATGCTGGGGACCTCCCTTGACCGAAGTCTTTGACCAGATCTTTGGTTTCCTCAGAGGAGCCCGGCTGTTTCCCTGGATGCCGTTTAACCAAGGCCTCCCATGTAAGTAGCTTAAGTCAAATGCAAACAAAAGTGTAGGGGGAATCTGCCATCCTTGATCTCTATCCTGTATTGTGGGCAGGGGGGTGGAACTTGGGAGACCTTTGGAAAGTGTTATTAAATCGAACTCAAATTAATTCCTCTATAGAAAATCACCCTATTCATTTAAATTGAATTGTGTTGGGGACTGCCTGCCTTAATCCATTAAATTATGTGGATTGTGGAAGCTGTGTAAATCCTTAGCACATTGAATTGAAGTTAAATCAATTAATTCCCATATAGAAAATCACAGGATGAGTGTTAGAGTTCAAAGCTAACGTTTTGATGTAAAGTCTCTAAATGTTACCGGTGTGTTGTAGTATCTGTAAATTCATTAGAAATACAAGTCAGTCAATTGGTGCAAGTAATTAGAAATTGGTGGTTGGTGGTTTTATGGTTCTTTGTCAAACCTTAAATATATATTCTTACAATAAACCGCCTAGTTCCTAGCTCATTGGTGGTACAGGGGGTGTCTGCTGGTAGGTGCGAGATTTGTTGTAGGCCTCACTAAAGTTGAATCTGTATAAGCACTTTCAGTGTGCTACACTTTGCTTGGGGGGGAAAGGAACTCCCTTAGTTGATAGTGCCCGCCTAATAAATTGCACACTTGGAGTGTTTGTTTTTGATGCCAGGTCGGCAGGCCTGTCTTGACATGGTCGCACCAGACGTGAGATGTAGGTGGGATATTTTGTGAGCTCACTCAAATATACTTTAAATCCATCTCCAAGGAGTTGGCCAGAACTGTTAGCGTCCGTAATTGTACATGCAGGACTAAGGGGCGCATACATTCTCGTGCCAGTGACAGTTTTGTACCGGGTTAAATGATCCTCGCCTGGAGAATTGCATAGTGCAAATAAAGCGAGTGGAAGACAATAGTGCCAAGTCTTGGCAAGTGTCACTGATAGCTTGGCAAGGCGCTCTTTAAGCAGGTCATTGGTCCATTGGCTTGAGGATGGTATGCAGAATACAGTTTGTGCTTGATGCCGAGGAGGAATGTTACATCCTTAAAAAGATCACTGGCAAAGTGCTGTCTGTTGTCGTACAACAACACATCACATACCCCCACCTCGGGAATACTTCACGGACCAAACATTTGGCAGCAGATTTTGCATCATTATGAGCATATAGGCCAGCCTCAAGCCAACGTGAGAAAGGACATGCCACGACAATCATGTACCTATAAGAGCTACATTGATCCTGCATATCAACATAGTCTATATGCAAATGCTGGAAGGGCCCCTCCAGGTATGTAAGGTTGCTTTGATAGCCTTAAGTGTGTGCCCTGCTGTACTTTTTTGGCAAGTTAAGCAATTATTTATGAATTCAGTTACCAATTCTTGTAAATTAGGCATGAACCATTGTTTGTTAATCTCTGCAGCTGCATGCTCTTTTGACACACGTTCTGGGTAATGCTGCTGATCCAGGGCTGTTTTGAGCAGCCTCTGGAGCATTACCGGCTTCCCTGTACTGTTCTGTTTCCATACAAAGTAACAGCAAACAGCCCTCTTTTCCCATATCTCCTGTTCTTGTTGGGGTGTACCCCCCTGCAACTCTATCACTTGCACGTTGGGCAATATGTGAAATGCCTTTCAGAGTGTAGCGTGCTTCTTTTGCATCAATATCATCAAAGGCGCTTTATCCTTTTTAGAAGGCATAAATCGTGTTTTGTGTAATATGCTGCTGCTTTTGATGCAGAGTCGGCCCTATCGTTGCCTTTTGCAATTAAGTCTGTATGACTGGTATGGGCTGCACATTTTATTATAAAAAATTCTGCTGGGAGGGGCAGTAACTCTATTGGGACAATAATTCTGCATGTTTTACGGAGGAGCCATCGATCCTTCGGCACACCCTGCTTTCTCAGCTGGCAAATTCTGAATGCACCGTGGATGTGACATAGGCTGAATCTGGAAAGATGTTGACTGCATGCCCATCGACATATTAATGGCCATTATCAGGCTGTCAGTTCAGATGCCTGTGCCGAATAGTGTAGTGGCAACCTCGTCTGAGCCCATAGCTGAAATTCTCCTTCATGATAGCAAACCACCGACACACCCATATGTCGACAACCCGTGCTTGAATCTACCCATCAACAAAGAGAATTTCTCTCCTTCTATGGGCACTCTTATGTACCTTTGTGTCACCCACATCCTGTCCATGTATAAGGCAGAATCAAGCACATACTCCCCTACCTCGACCGGTTGTGCTATGAATGTCGCTGGATTGACAACGTAATGCCTCACTACCGCAATTGCTGGATTGGACAAAATCACCACATACCCTGACGCTCTCTAGGTTTACAGTGTGGACTTTGATTTTTCTAGTATTGCAAAAAGCAATTGCTCCACATAGAGTGACTGCACAGTCCATCGTTAATATGCTGATTTCTCGATGGCAAATGCTGCTGCAGTGAGTACCTGTTAGTGTGGGAAGTGGCCTTGCATAACTGGGTCTAGGAGACCACTGTAGTAGGCCAGTGACGTGTGTCCCCGTGGCTTCTTTTGAATTAGGATAGCTGCTATTAATGTGCCATAAGAATGAGGGAACAGAAACAACAATCTTTATTATGTGGGGCTGCTAAAACTGGTGTGTGTGTGAACGCTTCAACAAATAATTAATTCATTTCAGATGTCCATTGTATAGGACCTTTTACCTTCTGAGCTTCTTTTAATCCCTGATGGGAGGGGGGTTTGTAAATGTGGAATAATCTAAGACCCAGGCCTTGCAATAATTTCACAGGCCTAAGAACTGGTGCAACTGCTTGACCATGCATGGCTGTGGTGTGCTGTGTATCGCTTCTGCGCTCTGAGTGGTCTTCCTGCCGTCTACTGATATTATCTGCCTTAGGTACAGTACTTATTTCTGGCAGTACTGCTATTTCTCCTTATCTACCTTGTACCCTTTCCCTGCTAGCGATGTCAGAAGTGTAACTGAATCTTTCCTGCACTGGTCCTCCGTTGTGCTGCACACCAGGAGGTCATCCACATAGTGGATGACTATGCTGTGTATTTGCAAATTGCTTACATCCATCTGGATCACCCTAGTCAATTCACTAGGTGACTCACAATACCCTTTGGGTAAACTCTTAAGTTGGAATCTTGTCCTGTGATAAGTGAACGCTGTGAGATATGACTCAGAATGCTATGGGATGGAGAAGAATGCCTTCTTCAAATCAACAGCCGTGAAGCATGTGGCTTGTGTAGGTATATAACACAATGTTGAGGCTGAGTTTGGTACAAGTGGAAACTGCCTCCAGTATGTTGTTCGGGGGGTGCAGATCTTGAATGAATCACCACACCCCACCTTTCATTTTCATGATAGGTTAGATTGCTGTGTTACATGGGGATTCTGTCTTTTTTATTATGCCCTATCGCCATAGTGCGAGATTTGTGTCACATATACCCTTTACTTCTACGTCCCTTCCCCTTTCCTCCATACTTTTGGGAGATTCCGTCCATCGGGATGGGACCAGATAGTTTTTGAAGCATCAAAAATATTTGTCTGTCCTTTAATTTTACGCAGGGCCACTGCATGTGACTGTAACCCCGCCTTCTTCTGTCCCGCGCATCACCCTTCAGTCCTTTTCTCCACACGGTCAGGTTCGGACACACTTGCATCGTAGGGAAATTCTTTTTTTGTTCCCTTGTCCTTCATCATCCTGCCCCGGTTAAATGGTCGTCTTCGTCTGTCTATGCAGGAGTGTCTTGGATTCGTGCCCTGTTCTTCGTGTGAACACTGTTTCGCAAGGGAAAATCCCCATTCTCTGTCTGGGGTGCTTTGGCCGGCAACATCGGTGGGGCTCTTGCTTCTACTACGACTACCTCTCCGTCCGGGTAATCCAGCTTAGGCTCGTCAGGTGGGAGGAGGTGTTCCAATGGATTCCTCCTCCACATTCACAGTATTTGATCGACGAAAAAAGTAAGCGTCCGGTAAGTTCCTTTCTTTTTAGGGCACCCCGGCCAAGGGACTCCTTGTCAGGGTCTTCTGGTTCCAGAAGGGCCCAAGTGGCTCTGGTACCAGGGTTCTCCTTGAGGTGTCCCGAAAGGGATCTAACCTGAATTCCAGAGTTTGCTCTGAGGCCCCCTGTCAAGGGGCTGTCAGGACTGGATAGTCATCAGAGGGTCCCCATCTGGGGGCTAAGGATAAGCCCAACATTTATGGGACTACTTTGACCGTGGTTATCCCTTAGGTTTCCAAGTATGGAACTAAACGTACCGAGCCTAGTCTTGAGGTTTCCTGTACAGTGACTTACAGTAATGGGGTTATTCCTGACGATCTACGATTAGGGGCTATAATTAAAACAGGCAGGATCAAGGGGCCTTCTCCAGGGGCTCTGGCTACGAGGTGTCACCCTAAGCCTTCCCACGACAACCTTGTGGTCGAACTGATCCTGCAGAGGGAGCAAAGAAGGAGGGCAAAGGCCCTAAGTCTTCAAGTACCGGCCCTGCCGAGGTTCCATCACTGACGGATAATTCTTCCACAGGATCAGAGGGGGCTCAAAAGCGCTCTAGATCTGCTAGTATCGGCTCAGCCGACTTTCCCTGTCACAAGGCTAAAATGGATAAAAAAAAGCCCCTGAAACACCTGTGGTGGCAATGGCCTCACTGAAACCTGTCACGCAGATCACCTCAGACAATTACAAAATGGCGGTTCAACCCATCCGGTCTGAGGCAGCCATTTTGACTTGCTCTTTCACACCAATGTTCTCAATGGCTGGTGCAGAGGGGCCTATTTTTAGGGCCGAGCAGCATATTCCACAGAATGTAGACAATAGGAATCTTTTCCGCCCTCCAATGGATTGGCATGCTCGGTTTCCGCTGCCACACGGTCTCGGTTCCCCCTGTGTCCGCTCCCTTAGTTTATGTGGATCCAGTTTGTGGAGGGCCATCCTGGCAACAAGCCTCTTTACAATCCTGGGGGTATGCCCCTCAAGAGCAGCCTCTACTCACTCCTCTGCTTAGACCTTCCTCTGAGGATGCGTTCTTCGGCAAGTTCCAGGCCCTTATGCACTTTGACTCTATGAGGCATACTTTTTAACAATCTATTTAAAGAAATGTATCGTAAGCCTCTTCGGGCCGCAGCCTGCTCCTACTACCCCTGAGCATGTTTCGATGGTGCAGCCGCCTCCTCTTCTGGTGGGGCACCCCCCTCCTCCTCTACTGCCACTTTCACCCGTGCTTAAGACACCATATGCACAGAAAAGTATGCCCACAATGTCTGAGGTATCACGTGCTGCAGATCAGTTTTCCTTTTCCTCCACAACTGACGAGGACCAAGCGGGCCAGGAAAGCTAAGACCCGCCCCACTCTGTCAGAGCCTTTCATGACCGGGTCATAGATATGATGGCATTGCTGGATATTCCTCCACCTGAGCCACAAGAAGGTGTGCTTTCAGGAGCAACCATTACGCCACAGGAACGCATACGCCTTTTCCTTCAAAAGGATGTGCTTGCTGAAGCCAGCAAGGTATGGATAAAACCTCACTCCAGGCAGCACGTCAATAGGAAAATTGACGCTTGCTACAAGCTACACTTGTCAGAAGACATACCCTAGACTGCATGCCCGCTACCCTCATTAACGGTGGTGGCAGCAGCTACGCTTCAGTCTAAGCCATCCTCAACATCTTCCACGGCTACCTCTCAGGTCCTTGACGCCATCAGGGAAAAAAGTATTTTCCAATTCTGGTGTTCCGCTGCGGTAGGCAAATACTAAAGTCATCCTTGCAGCGGCAAATCTCAAGCTGTGGAAGGAGCTTTCTGAATTTCAGGAATGCATCCCACAGGACAGGATGGAAGATTTTAAAGCGGGCCATCTGATCTCAGAGTTCTGGCCTGGGACCTGCTGGAGGCCTTATTGTTGGGGTAGATATTTCCCGCCAAGCGTGGCTTCACGCAACTAAATTCCCACCGATGAGGAACTCAATAAAACAAAGGCAAGCACTCAAATGGCGAAATCTTTGTCGGTCCTTGCAAAACCCCAGCTGAAGTGGCCTATAAGCAGAGGTTGGGGACCCAGTCAAGGTCCTTCTCAAGTGTTCGAGGGTTCTAAGAGCATCTAGCACACCGGGCAGAAGGTTCCTCTGGTGACTCTCGACGCAAGCAGCAAAGACAAAGTGGCTGTTTTTTCTCTGTCATCAGCCGCCGCCTCCTCCTCTACAACAGGAGGTCTCGCCCGATAAATCATCCAAAAGATGTTTTCCATCGGTCACACGAGACTTGGTGTAAGGACGTATATCGTCTCATCTGGAGGCGTGGCAGATCATCACAGAAGATCCAATGGTACCACAAAGATGGGATTTTCCCCTGAGGTTCTCCATCTGGGGGCTAAGACTAAGCCCAACGCTTCTGGTGCTGCTTCAACCAAGGTGATTCCTGAGGTTTCTCAGTCTGGAACGAAACGTACCGAGCCTAGTCTCGAAATTTCCTGTCAAGTGGCTAAAAGTACCGGGGTAAAACCCTAAGGATCCCCAATTGGGGGCTTTTTCAAAGACCAGTGGGATCGAGGAGCTCCATTTAGGAGCTCTGGCACCCGGGTGTGACCCTAAGCTTTACCACAAACAATTTTGTTTACAACAAACAATTTTGTGGTCGTACCAGGCCCTGCCGAGGTTCCCTCACTGAGGGCTAATTCTTCTGCAGAAACCAAAAGGGCTGAAAAGCGCTCCAGGTCTGCTAGTACCAGCACTGCCAAGGTTCCCTGTCAGAGGGCTAAAACCGATACAAAAGCCCCTACAATCCCTGTAGTGACAATGGCCTCACTAAAACCTGTGATGCAGATCACTTCAGGCAGTGACAAAATGGCGGTTCAACCCACGCGGTCTGAAGCAGCCATTTTGACAAGCTCTTCTACACCAACTTTCTTAATGGCTGGTACAGAGTGGCTGACTTTTGGGGTCAATGCCAGAATTTTCCTAACAGAGGACAGAATTACAAATTTATCAACCACATGCTTTCTTTTCCTGAACTCCTCCCACAGGTCAGCATGGTGGTTCCAGACACTCCTGGGCTTCATGGCTTCATGTGTTCTAGCCCTATCTCTTGCAAGACTGAAGATGAGGCGTACACAGCTTATGCTGCAGAGCTGCTGGTCCCAAGCTTTGGACCCAGACTCCAAACTGATTTCGATAACATCCTTCATTTCATAACCGCTGATCTTCAGGGTGGTCTACCTCCAGCAACCTTTCAGTGGGACCCCTTCCCACAGATTACGGTTACAACAGAATACTCGCTCATAGGGCGGGAAGCACGGTTGGGTCACCTTGAGGTGTACAATCTGTGGATGCCCCAGGACAGAATGTCTCATATCAACTACCTAGAACTCTTGGCAGTTTTTCTGGCATTGCAATCTTTCCAGCCCTCTATCAACAGAGTGGTGCGAATTGTTGCGCAGAAACCTGTGCAGTTCCCTTAGGGACCACTGCAAAAAGTTTGACTACAGGTGTTAGCAGTAAACCCAATTGGTAGCAGTCTGCACCACCCAGATTTACCTGGTAGCTGTGGCTGAGCAGTCAGACTTCTCTCAAGAAGAGTTAGGCAGCATATAGAGTATACACCTAAAAATACAGTAGCACAAGCAAACACTGACCAGAGCTTTGGTATAAAAGTATATAATTATTTATTTAAAAACACACTTGTAAAAATACACTGGCACTAATATGTCAAGCAAGTTCAAACACAGTCACTAGAGATATATACACCTCCCTAATTAATTATTTGACAAGTCTAGGTTAAGACAACACTTATTTAGCAACACAGAGGTGAGCGCGTAACCATAGATGGCACTCCAATAATTTGTTTAAAAAGGGAGAGAAAAGGCAGAATAGGAAAATCACACAGTACCAACACTTTTAAAGAACCACAGCAAGTCAAGAAAGGCAGGGTCTACTGTAGAGCAAAAAGTTCATAGGCCAGGCCCACTCTTGGAGAGAGCAAGGCGGAATGTGCCCAAGATCACACAGTGGAAATGCACTCAAAGTCTTTGCAGGAAAGTCAAAAAGAGGTTGGGTCAAGTTAGAAAGGTAATGTTAACAGGTCTGAGGTCACCCCAGGATAGAGAGTCAAGGATTTACTGGACACCTTGGACAGACTGTTGCAAGGGAGACCAGGCGGGACACAGTACCTGAAATGGTGAGAAAGCTCCAGCGGGGGCAGTTGTTCCTGGCAGCGGGTGCAAGTTGGTGCTTTGTCCAGGGGAAGAGAAGATCTCGCCATGGAGGAAAGCTGGAGATCGTTGCACTGCCAGGGAAGAAACCAGCCGCAGAGTTTCCCGGTTAAAAGGTACTACCCTTTTATTCGCGGTAGGGGTGAAGCGTGGCTATCCGGCTGCTGGGGTGCTTGGCACGGGCGATTTGACCACGAGACGATCCAGAAAGGCGAAAAAGGCGAACTGGTTGGTCCCACCAGCTCAAAGAGAAGAAGACTCTCCTGGAAGAAGATCTCCTCTGTCATCGGGAAAGTGGCGAGTTTCGTACAGCAGGGCTCCACCGGTGGTGTCGTCATTGTAGATGGCTCAGCTTCTCCCCTCTTCGGATTCTTTAGGTCCTTTGGCGACTTCTGAAGTTCCAGTCCCCAAAGCCCTGCTTTTATGCAGAAAACCCCCATTCATCAGCCTAGCTGTCAATCAAACATGCTAAGTGGTGGCGGCTCACCACTGGGCCAATCACACAAGAGTGCGACTTGAGTTGCCAAGGCAACTCAGTCCAGGGTGCCTATTCCCCCCTCCCACACATCCTGTAGACCCAGACACAGTGGCACCACTTTTGGAGGCTTCTGTGCAAAAAGACCCAAACCGGGGAATAAATATTGAATAAATAACCTGGCGGTATCTTTAACATTGCACCAAAAAAATGGTGCGTTTAAAATGAATGGGAAAATCCCATAGGAAATATTCTGGTGGAATATTTCGTGTGGTATCCGCTGCCACCAGCCAGAAACTCGACAAGAGGGGGACTGGACAGTGCCTCCTTGGGAAACAGACCCAGGGGCCATCGAATTACCCCTACCAGTACTTCCACAATATGATGGTTTGTACTGGTTCTGTTCACAATTTAAGACTAGTAAAGTCAATGGTGACTTTACATGCCCTGGGAGACAGTCGCCAGTCCCAGGGTATGGAGTCTATGTTTGGGGGTCACTATGACACCCCTGTGTTACTGCACTGAGGGTTCTGTGTAACGCATTTACCAAAAACACATGAAGCCCTATGGAGAAAAAGACCCCATAGCCCATAAAACACATTACATAGTCAAAGTACATTCTCAAATCATGCCTAAGAGTGGGAGAAAGAGTCTCGCTCTTAGCAGGAGAAAAAATTAAACCCCAAAAATCCAGCAAAGCTGCTGGGGGACTCACTCGGTTTGGGAAATTAGCCTTAACAGAGAATTCTCCTTAACACGAATTCGCACAGACAATTCTGTAGCTTTGTTCTACGTCAACAAATAGGGGGCACCAAGCTGCCTCCTCTGGTGGGTCTAGCTATCCAGGTTTGGAATTGGGCAGTCCAACACAATATCTGGGACTGCTTGAACTGGGGTTATTCCTGAGGTTGCCCAGTCTGGGTCAAAATGTACCGAGCCAAGTCTCAGGTTTTCCTGTAAAGTGACTAGAAGTACCGGGGCTAATCCTGAGGATCCCCAAACAGGAGCTATAATCAAAACCAGCAGGATCGTAGGGCCCTATTTAGGGACTCTGGCTTCCGGATGTGACCCTAAGCTTTTCCAGAAAGAATCTTGTGGTTGTACCAGTCCTCCTGAGGGGGCAAGGAATATGGGCAAGGACTTTAAGTCTTCAAGCACCGCCCTAGCCGAGGTCCCCTCACTGAAGGCTATTCTGCAGGAACTAAAGGGCCGGAAAAGTGCCCCAGTTCTGCTAGGACCGGCTCTGCTGAGGTTTCCTGTCGGAGGGCTAAAATTGATTAGAAAGCCCCTACAATCCCTCTGGTGACAATAGCCTCACTAAAACCTGTGACGCAGATGACTCCAGGCAGTGACAAAATGGCAATTAAACCCATGTGGTCATAATGCAGGAGACACATAAGTAAGCCTGTAAGCCTTCAACAAGAGCGCAGTACAAAAGTAAAAGGCTTTCTGTTGACTGTGTCTTTTATATCGGACCTTGCAGCCTCTGGCATCCACGTCTTATTGTGCAGAACATATCTGTCAGCCATTGCAGCTTATCTTTGTACAGATAATCGCTCTTTTTCTCTGACAAATGCAGTAAGCAAGAGGCATTTTCGGAAGGCTCTCTGATGGTCAGGCCTCCTCACCTTAAATGGGATCGAAACGTGGTCCTTACCGATTTGTGTCACAAGCCATTTGAACCAATGGCCACTATGGAGCTTAAGTTTCTCTCCTGGAAAGTGGCCTTCTTGATTGCAGTAACATATGCTAGAAGAATACTGAGTTTCAAGCTCTCTGTTGGACACCCGTTCTTGACCTTTCAGAGGGATAATGTTGGCACTTATCCTCCTTTCCTTCCAAGAATTGCCTGTTCCAAATAAATCCGTTCCTATCCCTACCGCTATTCTTTCCGAACCCGGTCTCGGATGCAGAAAAGGTTCTACATAACCTAGATGTCAGACAAGCTCTGGAGTTTTACCTCGACAGAACAAGCAAACTTAGAAGTTCTTCACAAATCTTTGTTACTTTCGGTGACCCAAAAGGGAAATCTGCTTCAAAATTTGTCACTCAAGCTGGATCGCTTCATGCATCTCAGAGGCTTACACAGTTTAAGGCCTTCTGCCCCCAAAGGGCGTTCATGCACATCTGGTCCATGGCAAAGCACCTGCTGTTGCCTTCCAGAAATATGTCCCTTGGGAGTCCATAGCTAAGGCTGCTACTTTGGGTTCTCCCTCTGCTTTTTCAGACACTATTGTCTTGACCTGAGCTCCCGGGCTGTAGCCCAATTCGGCCAGGCAGTTCTTAAGAACCCTTTCCAGTAAAGGAACTTTCCATCCTCCCGTTTCTTT
Organism: Ambystoma mexicanum; assembly: GCF_040938575.1. NCBI lineage: Eukaryota > Metazoa > Chordata > Amphibia > Caudata > Ambystomatidae > Ambystoma > Ambystoma mexicanum. Next base: position 1,482,717,838 of record NC_090921.1, read on the forward strand.
GGTCAGTGCTTGGGAATCTCCAACAAGTATGGAGGAAAGGGGACGGGATGTAGGAGTATAACAATGTTACTTACCATATTGACTACTTTACACCCAGTCCATAGTGCCATTTCCTCTATACACCTGCCCGCCGTCCCCTCTAATATGTATCCTCTATTTTGCTAATGGTACTTCGACTTTGGCGATAGAAAAGGACTGAAGGGTGATGTGCTGGGTGGAGCTCAGGAAGGCGGGCCAACGGTCAAATGCGGTGGCCCCGCGTAAATAAAAGAAGGAAAAAAAAATCTTTTTGATGCTTCAAAAGTTCTCCGGTCGCGTCCCGATGGACGGAATGTCCCAAAACGATGGAGGAAAGGGGACTATGGACTTGAAGGTAGTCACTACGATCAGTAACTTTGTAAGTCTGCTTCACTTAATAGTGGGTACTGTGCAACCCAGGGAGACAGTGCCCCTTCCTTCACTTTTATGCAGACCACATCTACTCCCTTCAGCAACCCTACATCACTATCTGCATCCTGTGGGGGACCGGTCTCTCCTCTGTCTACCTGATATTGGATGCATATCTGAAATATAATTTCCCCGTCCTCTGCGAACAGCTGTTCATCAGCCAAGTCTGTTAGTCTTCATGTCGGATCAATAGAGAGGACAGTGCGCCACTCTGTACCGTGTTCAACTGTCCCACAAGCATTTGCCATGTCCTTCCTTTTGAGTGCTGCTTCTAAATGTATGCGGAGTGTTCCTGGTACTATTTCTCTGTGTACTGCTGGTCTGAACAAAACTTCTGTGGCCAATTGAAATGCCTTGTCAGTCTGCTTACTGTGAAGGCATCATGAAGCACACATAGACAACAGGTTCAAGTTTGGTCCACAATGTTTTTTAACAGAAGATGCAGGGTTGGATAAGGTCTAACTTGCCCTATGGTAAGGAGGGATTTCCCTACCTAAATAAACCAAATATCGTCTGTCAAGAGGTCCAAAGTGAAAGTCTGTTTGTGTCCAAAACCTATACTTGCCCTCACATCTAATTGTATACAATGTTTACGGATGTCAGCAACGCAACAAAAAGTGTTCAAAGTAAAGTTCAGAGGTCTTCCAGCTTATGATCCACTTCCCCTTCCCCAAGTTCAAAATAGTTCAAAAGGCACAGGGGTTCTCTTCTCCAAGAGTTCAAATATTTCAGCTTTTAAAGCAACACAATTCCTGGGACACTTTCTAGCTTTCGGGAGATTGTCACAGTTCAGTTCCTTGACTACAAAATACATTAGAGATTGTTGTAAAACTCAAACGTCTTTTATAAGGGCTTTCCAGTGGCTCTTCCACGCAGGGGTGCACTTGGTCTAGGCGCAGTTGTCGGATCGCACGGTCCACCATTACAGGTCACGCAACCGATACCTCTTCTTGGCTTCATTTCCATCAACTCTATGCCACTGCTTCAACTAGACAGTGAATCTTGATTCATTCATCTATGTCACTCTTCTGACACACTGTTGTGGCTTGTTTGCCCACCATGCATTTGACACACTTTTTTGCACTCTCCTGGCTGTTGCAGAGACTTGGTATCTTATATAATACACAGTTCCTTGAAAGTTCTTGGCTATTGCCAATACGTGTTTGCTCACACAGTTCCTTGTATCAGGCACATTACCAATCTTTCTTTCACTCTGCTCAATGATCAAGAATGCTCAAAACTTGAATCCGCTCTGTTCTGCATTCACAAGTGCTTGTATTTGTTTTTCACGTCATTCGGTATTCAAAAGTACCTGCATTACTTTTTACTTAATTTGATATTAAAAACGTACTTGCTTTACTTTTCACTTTTCAAAAGTATTTACTTTTCTTTCAGTTCATTGTAAACCATGTTCATTGCCTGATTCTTATATGCGCCAACTAATCCAGTGTTCCCCCTTCCGGTTTTACTCACAGGTTGGATCTTATGGCTCTACGCTGAGGTCTTCCACCACCACAGGGTTTCTCCTTGCCATGTGGTACTTCGCTCTTTCTCCCAGCTTCTTCTCGTGGCTCCGCTCACCCAGCAATGCTCCAACTGCAGCTGACCGTTTTGCTCGGTCGAGCTGGTCTCTCTCTTTCAGTCTGCTACCGGCTTCTAGTGTCCTCCAGCTTCGCTTCCTGCTGCATAAACTCTGCATTTGTAAAAGGGTCCCAAGTGCTCCTTTTGCCACAATGCCAATCTGGAGAGGTCTGCCTGCGCATGGCAGTCAGTTTCACTGCCTCCACAGCTGACTCAATTTATAAAAGGATGTCTGCTTTTAAAGCTCCCGCCACCATAATGAGTCCAGGAGGATCATAGGCTGCTCAACATCAGAACAGTAGTTCTGCCTTGCTCATGCTGTCCTCCTCCTCGTCCCAGTACACAGCTGAGGCTGATATGGATGGTATACAGGGATGGTATACAGTGTTTCTATCAAATGTATTATATTGAATGCCCATATATTGAATTTTTTATATTGAATGCATTCAGGGGCACAGTAATGGGTAAAATATTTTTGCGCAACAGTCGGGGTGGGTTTTTAGGGGTTGGAAACAGGGGTTTGGTGGGGTAGCCCCCCCAAAATAAAAGTGCATTCACTATAAATGTTTTCAATATTTGAGATACGTGCATTCAATATACAATATTTCTATATAAAGACATGTAACCGATATGGATTTGTATTACCAAAATGAGGCAGATGTGGTTTTGTATCAACAAAATTAGGATATGCCTTCCTAGTTGGTCTCTTCCTCATCCCAGTGTTAAGCTGGTGTTGCTTGGTGACAGTTTGGAGTGAAGAACAGGGAAAGGGTTGATAATGGCCCACAAAGGCTTGAGGGATAGAGGGTTCATCGTAAAAGGGAAATGGGGGATACCATGTCTCACCTAAGGACGTCCTCTCCCCAGGTGATCCTGCCTCGCATACCCACTGCCAGGGTCAGGATCCAAAAGCGATGGCCTTTCCCTGGCCACCCGAGAGGAGGATACTGGGGGAAAAGAAGTGAGAGCGCCCTCAGGTTCCTCACAGTACATACCCTAACAATACTTGTACCACATAAAGGAATACCTCAAGGTGGCGTGGTGACCTGTGTAAAGTGCTGTGCGCGCAAAATGCTTGTTTGATGGCTGCAAATCACTCATAAAAGATACTGGGTTTTGATATCTCTTCCTAATAGGTTGATGGAAGTGCCTTTTTAATACAATAGGGGCACAAATGTTTGCTGTGTGCCTATTGTGAGTGGTAAATCTAGCGTGATAGGAACCGTTACAGCGGCACCAGAAAATACCTGTGTGTCCATTACTTTGTCCGACAGGGGAAAAACACCCTCCTTAATACAGGATTTAGAGGCTCCCGTGTAGACCAGAAATTAGTAATCTTTTTGTCCAAACTTCACTTTTACCTCGGGTTCCTCAATCGGGTCTCGAGTACTGAAAGGATTGGGCACACACCTGTCTTCTGTTTGCGGGCCTATTGGAAATGGGCTACCTCCAAGAACCGTCACTGCCATATAATGCGGTACTGTATTCTGGGCTAGCACTGTGCTGTCCCCCTGCGTGTATATTTGTGCTTGACCCTGTAAGGGGTTATGTGCTATTGTCTGCTGATGTGTGTTTACGTGTGAATTCATGGCCACAGGTTGCATTGTCTGTGTGATGGGTACCTGCACCTGCGATGGTGGCATTTATTCTTGAGGTGGCTGCATCTGTGATTGTATAGGTTGCGCCAGTGGCTGCATGGGTTGAACATATACCTATGCCACCTGCCCCCCTTAGCCACACTGCTGCTGTTGTCCGTGTGACCATGTTCATGCAAACAGTCCCTTCTGCCAACATATAAAACATGGTCCCCTAAATCCCGGTCCTGCTCCAACATATCCAAACACCCTCCCTCTCTGGGAGTATCATCTGCCGTGTTGGTTTGGCCTGGCTCCCATTTTTTTTAATGGCCTGAAGTCTTTGCTGACTGGTCTCGTTTGGAGCCCAAAGAACGCCAGATTTAGGTGGGGCTGGGTGGAGAGGGGTTGTTGACTTGACGTGGCCATAGGCGCAAGGAGTGCTCAATGTTCCAGATATGGACCTGTATCTTTGGGCAGCCCAGGTCTCGTTTGTGTCCTGAATGCCGGTCTTGGTTCCCTTCCCGCACATGCTTATCAAGCAGAGGTCCCTTACTCGCTGCTTACCCTTTGGCTTAAACGGTTCATGCCTGGAAAAACTTTGCCTCAGAATGTGAGTGCGGGTCCCATATACCCCCGAGTTTGGATATCGGGCGCCTTGCTCCCACTTGCGACAGAGTGATCTGATGCGATTGGTCTGCTTTTGAAGTTAATAAGATGTATGACTTTCACACTGAGGGTACCTTAGTTTCTTTAGAGCAGGCGCAGACTAAACTGGGGAAGGGTGTTTGGGCTGGCATTCCAGTGCTTCAGGATTCATGAAGCGTTCAGGGCCTGGTAGCCGACTTTCCCCTCTGAGCCCGAAGCATTCCCTCTGTTGAAGTACCTCGTCAACTCAGTGAATGCAAAACATGTTGTGTCCTCCCACGATTTATCAGATGGTGCTGAGTTTGACCCCGAGGGAGGCACCTGCTAGCTGGGCGGTTGATGTGGGGTGGGATCTTGATGACAAGAAATGGCAGTAAATGTGTTCTTACACTAAAAAATTGGCCATAGGTTTAAGTTCATCCAATTTAGGATTCTCCACCGAGCCTGCCTGCCCCCTGCTATCTAGAAAAGGTTTGATAGTGCATGTACTGGGATGTGTCCTAGTTGTAAATAGGATGAGGCAGGTTTTATGCATATGCATATGTAATGAGTGCCCTGCTTTGTTCAGTTTCGGCTATCAGATGGAAAACATGACGTGCAAAGGATTCATCAGGAGATGCCCCTCGATATTCTTTGCGGTTTGTTTGGTTGGTTTCCGGGGATCCCTAAGGGAAGCAGAGGAGTACTTTCCATTTATCTGCTATTTGCGCGAAGCTGTACATTCTTATGCAGTGGTTAAGCCCTGTAGCTCCGACAGTAGGGAAATGACTGAGACCTTGCCTGGTGCTGTGATACGGAGCAGAAATATTGCAGACTGATACCAGCACGCTCCAGGCCTTGTGATATTTGGGATCTTGTCCGTGCCTTTCTGCTGGCTAGGGGGGAAACAGACACTATTAATCTGCCCTGTTGGTAATATCACACCTGGACCCCCCCCCCCTGCTGTGGATACCTTCCTCCCTGTGGTACGACCCCTGCAGGGAACACCCTCTTGCTAAACTGGGTAACTTTGAGCTGTCCTCGGACATAGTTGGGAAGTACAGCCCCTTCCATGGATATTTGTGCCAGTTTCTATTTCACCAATTTTGCCTCTGCCTTAATTCTATTAACTGCTGTGTCCTTCTCTCTTACCAGTTTCCTCTTACAAAAGTGTACTATGGTGGTCTGTATTTATGGCCATCCCTTCGCCTCAATCCCATCCACCTTTTCTAGGGATGTCAGCACACCTGAGGGGAGTCCTCAGGCCAGTATGTTATAAAATATTGGTATGTCCCACGATTGTCGCATCTCTAGTGTTCACAACCCCTTTACCTGTTGTATGTATTGTACAAGGTCCTCGTCTGATTTCATTTTGTGTGCCAAAATGCCTCTCATGTCTGAGGTATCTGGGTACATAGTCATTAATACTTTCCACACTTGTATGTGGCAGTTGTTAAAGGTGACACTGTGGTGTATGTTACTACTCAATTTTGCTCAGTTATATCCTGCCTGCTCCCATATTTTGTCCCACCTTACCCCCAATATGGCAATGAATAAGCTCTTAATGCCGCCAATAGCGAAGTTAAGCCCTGTTGTCTTTCTCAAGAGTATATATACATTTTCCTACTCCCACTGCAAGGGGGATGTCGAGCAATGCATTAAATTATCTCAGTCCATTCTATGCCATGGTACATACAATGCTCCTCCCCTGCCTTTCTTTAACAAGGGCAACTGTGTTTGTGGTGCAAGGGCATCTCTGCCTTTTGAGACGCTAGTGACCACCATCCTACCTATCCTGATTTACTGGGTCTGGATCTAGTCCTTACTGTCCCCCATCTGTTTCTTTCTTTCCTTCTTCTGTCTTCTCTTCTCCTCTCCTCTCTTCCTCTTCATCCCATTCCCCGTCCCATATTTCCCCTCTGCCAGGCCCTGCTCCTCCGTCCTCATCGGTTTCCTTTGGGTCTACTCCACCTTTCTATGGACCTCCTTCTCGATCACACTTTTGGCTGCTTTGAACACTGTTTCTAACACACTTTTTTCTATGTTGGTCAAGTACTCCTTGTTATCAGCAGTTGTTCTCTCAGTAGTAGTGACTCTAGCCTCTGGCTTTCCCTTCCCTATTTCTGCTTTGTCCCTACTTAGGACACCCATCGTGGGTTTGTGTAGCCCTCTGCAGACTTCAGCGTAGGGTGCAGTGGGCGGTTACTACCTTTCCCAACCCGTTTGGCAGGTTCCTCCTTTTCTCTTCATAGAGCTTCCTTAGGCCTAAAATGTTTTGCCTAATTTGGCTGCTTTATATGTCGCCTACAAAATGAAAACATGTTTCTATGGTGTTGCCAACAGGCGTTTCTTCTCCTGGCCATTCTCGAAAGCACTGCCCAGTGATGTCCTGCACCCACTGGAAGTGATATTTAAAAATGTTATCTTGATACTGGGACAATTTATTACATAAGTGGTCCAGAGGTGTCAATTATCCCACTAAACACCATCCTTACTCGAGAGTTCCCTCCCTTGTTCACAGGAAATTTAGCTTTCCTCCCAATTTTGTATATATAAAACTCCAGTCACAATTTGTTACTTACACGGATCCCAAAAATTAACCAAGACATACCCAATACGCACACCCCTATGCCCCTACTCAACACTCCCCTTCTTTCACATTTCCTATTCACATCAATCACACCAAAACAACTTTCAAAGGCCTTGTCCAAGGGCGCGCCCAATTATTCTCATCAAACTCACTGTTCTTATAAACAGGCCCACCTGATCCTAACTACCCACTTATCTATTATTAATATACAGTTACCTTGCCCCTCCTCCGCCGCCTCCTCCGGCCACCGAGCTACCTCAACAATTCACTAAGCACTAGTATTTACAGGGGCAGCACAATATACCACAATACATCTAATCTACTGCGCGCACTCCAAACCAATAAATCAGTGCTCACGTTCTAACAATCCACATAAAGAATGACGCAACTATGCAATCAATACAATCACCTGCACTACGCACCACTCCCATCTAATAGAAGTCTGCCACCATCTACACACAGTTCTGTTCAACTACTGATGTGCCCGACACACCCACTCTCCCTATCAGAATGGGGGAACTAATATCTGCGACTACTACTGCGGTTCGTCCTCCTTGTTTGATGTATCGTATACACCATAACCCTCTGCCCCTGTGTCTGCATGCACAGCGCTGCGCATTCATGCAAGGGTACATTAATCTTGGGCGGCTAGCTCAGGGGCAATGTGGTCGCCTTGTAAGCAAGACGACACTGAGCAACACAGGTTCGATCCTTGGGTCTGCACTTAGAAACCTTTGGGTATTAAGCGCGTTATAAATAGCATATCATATCATTTCACTCACATGCTCTAGAGATCCTCGAATCTTCTCAGCGCTGAGTCTTTCCCCAGGTCCTGCACCTCCACCTGAGCACGAGTGGTGCTTGGGACCAGGCAGACCAGTGTGAACTCGGCATCTGGGGGGGTCCTCCTCGTTAGTGATGTTGGAACTGGTCTCAGCCTGCCTGGCCCGTGCTCCCAGGAGTACGGCAAGAATTCCCTCAGCTTGTTGAGTGAACTGAGGAGCTCGCTGGGGCCTACACAATGTATCAGGGGGCCTTCACCAAAAGTAACTCCAGGGAATAAAAGTAATCTAAAAAACAAAGCGTGCACCAAGCAAGAAGTAACGCACATTTATTGGACCCAAACCTCTGGGAAGCCCGGTTCAGACAGACCCATTAAACTGAACTGAATGAAGTAAGCTGTCAACATAATTTGCTAAATACTCATACGTCCCGCCCCCTTTCCTCCATACTCTATGGGCGTCCCTTCCAAGGACGGGAGACAGAACCTTTTTCACCGAAAAACCCTTTTTCCTTTTTAAATTTAGAGGCTCATGGGGGTGCGGCCCAGGGAGCATGCGCTGCCCTGACTCCGCCATCCAGCGCCACACTCCAGTCCCCTTTACCACATCGACGGGAACGGGCCGAATTATCCAGCACTCCTGGGTTTGGCTTCGGCCATGTAATTCCACGCGTGGATACTTCTTCTTTGTCTTTTTTGTCTTTTTATAATTCAGGTACTCACTCCCCGGTGCATGTCGACTTCTACAGGGCTCAGAAGGTGTCCATCCTGCATCGTGCTCTTTCCAACTTCAGACCCCCATGCCCTCTGCCTACGTTGCCTTGGCCCAGACCATGGTTGGCAATCTTGTTCAGCGTGTGACTCGCTGACCTCGAAAGCGCTGAAGAACAGAATAGCCAGGTGGATGGAGCTCTTCCAGAAGTTGCCTCCAGAGGATCTCAAGAACTTTGTGAAGCATCGAACCAGGCCCAAGGTAGGGCCTATATTCGCCCTTCCCAGTGACTCTCCTGCGTGGGAGGGACCGGTCAGGTCCTTCTACCAGCACATGCACTGAGGCTGCTTCAGCTACCGGCCTTCGGGTCGAGGGATCTTCTGATCCTCCCCGTGGCACTGTTGAGGGAACGAAAGGTTCTTTTACCGGGTCTCCACCCGAGGGGCTCTGCCCTTTTACCGGCACCATGGCAGAGGGGCTATGCCCTAATACCGGCAGTATGTCCGAGAAGGCGCCTAAAAGCAGCTCTACCGACCCCCAGGTCGAGGGTGTCACACCTACCGGGACTAGGCCCGAGGAGCAGGGTAGGCCTTGTGATCTACACGCAAGAATCTTGGAGGAGGCCGGGCCCAGCAGGCTGAGCAACATGTCGAAGGCACGTGGCAGACAGCTCGACAAAATGGCCACCGCACCAGAAAGAAGCACCCGTCCGACGCCATTCCATGAATTCGGCAAACGAGTGTCAAGGTGGGACTGGCCTCAACCAGGTACATGGCCTACGTCTACCCCTCATTTGCGCTGGGCAGCTTTCCTTTGTGTCCATATGGGCAGGGCACGCAGCGGCTCCAGCAATTACCTGCTACCCCGTCAGCACCCCCTGCCACCTCTTTGGACAGTGAGGAGGTGCTCTTCGAGAAGTTCCTTGGCCTCATGAAGTCACCTCAGATGGGGGTTATCATCAAGGACGCCATCAGGCAGGTCCTCCCTATGATGCTAGCGGCACCACAGATGCCTCCGCCGATGCCACAGGCCCCGGCGCAGCCAGTTCCTCGGCTCCCCATCTGACTCCGTACCAGCCTCTGCCGCTTCTGCAGCCTCTGGCTGTGGTCCCAGTACCCCAGTCTCCGGCGCCAACTCCTCCTCCACAGAATACCCCAGACCCACAATGGATGAGGAGGAGGAACCTGACATGCCATCCTCAGCCAGGGCCTTCCACGAACATCTTGCTGGGCTGGCAGAGTATCTGGGCCTCCGCAGCCCGAGGTCGAGCAGCCGGCAGAGGGGGTCCTGGCTGAAGTCCTCACGTGATGCCCCTCTACCAAAACGGGGATTCCAATGCAAACCAATGTAGTCTCCCTGGCCAAGAAGGGTTGGTTTAAGCCCCACTCGGCCCAGCCGGTCAATCAATGCCTGGACGCCAAGAACAGGCAGATGGAGGGGGATACACTCTTGCTCTCAGCCCATCCTCAGCCACACTCCTCGGTGATCGCCTTGGCATCACTGTACCTCAAGCCTCAGTTGTCCTAAACCGCCTCCTCTGCAGCGCTGCTAGGCAAGGAGGAGAAGATCTTGGAGATGTACGGCAAAAAACTATTCCAGCGCATCCTTGCATCTTCGTCAGGCTAACGCAGATGCCATGCTGGCTGCTGCTAACCAAAGATTATGGTGGGAAATTGTGGACTTCCTTCCGGAACTCCCCGCCCAGAGCCAATCACGCTTTAAGGCGGTGCTAGCAGAGGCTAAGCTTGTGGCGCATGACCTTTTGGAATCCACAGTGGCCCATGTTGACACCTCTGGCCATGCCATCTGCCTTGCCATAGACATGAGAAGGACAGCCTGGCTGCGGCCAACATAATTCAACCCGGACGCCCATGAACGCATCCTAGATCTACCATTGGGGGGGGGGGGGGTGGCCTGTTTCACTCCTCCACGGATGAAGAGCTGGACATAAAGAACATCATCTCACTAACCGCCAAGTCTTTATCCATCCTTACAAAGACCACCCCCAAATCATACACCCAATCTCAGCCACGCTCCGAAAGGGGTTGTACGTATGGAGGGTTCCGGGGCTTCCAGGAACGTCGATCCAGGCAGCCGGACCGCTCGCCTTCTCAGACCCGGCAAAAGCAACAAAAAGGGGTTGGGGTGGGCGGAGTAAGGGATTTTTCAAGTCCTCCTCCTCCGCGACAGCCTCCGAGGGAAAGAAGGCATAACACGCCCCTTCCGGTCCACGTGTCTCCGTTGGGGGGCAGGTTTGCTCTCCATGCACATTTCTGGTGCCAGAATTTTTCGGCCCCCTGGATCCTCTCCATAGTATCCATGGGGTACTGCCTCCCTATCCCAGCCTCTCCTCCCTCCACTCCCACAGCTTGGGACAGCAACTCTTTTGGCGGAGATCCGGTCACTCAGGGAGAGCCAGGCAGTGGAGGAAGTCCAAGCCTCTCAGCGAGGCTTTGGCTATTACTCCAGGATTTTTGCCATTCAGAACCAGGCGGGCCTGAGAGTTGTGTTGGATCTTTCCACCCTCAACCTCTCCTTACCCCTGCAAAAGTTCAAGATGGTCACGCCAGCTTTTGTTGCGGAGACATTGGACAGGGGAGACTGGATGTGCTCCCTGGATCTGAAGGACGCGTACCTACACGTCCCGAATTGGCAACTCCATTGTTCTTTCCTATGGTTCAGGATCATGGGCTTCCATTTTCAATACAAGGTCCTCCCTTTTGGCCTCAACTCAGCATCGAAGGTCTTTAGCAGGCCCATGAATGCTGTGGCAGCCCTCCTCAGAGCGTAGGGCCTCCACATCCACCTATACCTCGATGATTAGCTCCTCAGGGCTACATCTCCTAAAGCGGTTCTCCACTCTTCCAATGCACTTATGAACACACTGCGTGATCTGGGCTTCTCGCTCAATCTCAAGAAGTCGCAGCTGCACCCTACGCAAACTCTGACATTCTTGGGCCTCATCTGGGACACGTGCTCCGAGAAGGTATTTCCATCGGAAGACAAAATCTCGGCCAGCAAGAGGGCCACCGCCCACTTCCTCAGCAGAGAAGGGACCTCAGCATGGTGGTACCTGCATCTCCTGGGTCTTCTGGTAGCGGTCTTATTAGCCGGGCCGCACACAAGACTAAGGATGAGGAGGATTCAGCTGCACTTTGCGGCCTCATGGAACCAGGAGCGGGGCTCTCAATCTGAGAGGATCAACATTCCTCCACCTCTCCACCCGGACCTAACTTGGTGGTCCAGAGACTGCAACCTGTGGAGGGGCAAGCACTTCCAGCCACCCTCTCCGCAGGCCACCATTACCACTGATTCCTCGCTCGAGGTTTGGGGAGCCACCCTGGACGATCTCTCGGTCAACGGCACCTGGAATCGACAGGAGCAGGAATACCACATCAATTGGCTAGAGCTGAATGCCATCTTGCTGGCTCTCAGGCATTCCTACCACTTCTCGGGGGCAAGGTTGTCCTCATCCAGATGGACAACTCGACCAGCATGTACTACGTCAACAAGCAGGGAGGCACCAGATCCCCTCCTCTGTGCCAACGGTTGATCAGCGTGTGGGAGTGGGCCATGGAAAACGACATTTACCTCACGGCAATCCACCTCCCGCGGGAATCCAACCTGCAAGCGGACAGGCTCAGCAGGCTGGGAGCAGACAATTACGAGTGGCACCTAAATGACCTCGTTATTAAGGAGATTTTCAACAGATGGGGTCACCCCAGGTGTATCTCTTTGCCACCTAGCACTACAAGAAGTGCCCTCAATTTGCATCCTGGCAAGTTCAGGGCCCCGGCTCTCTGGGAGACGCGTTTCACCTCCAGTGGACCAGCATGAAACCCTACGCCTTTGCGCCCACTCCCCTGATTCACAGAGTAAGTTGCAAGATCAAGGAGTCTCGCCAACTCCTCATCATTCTAATAGCTCCATGGTGGCCGGCCAGGCCATGGTTTTCCGAGCTGCTCAGTCTCTCGGAAGTAACCCCGATTCAACTCTCGATCGGCCCAGCACATCTTCTGGCACAACAGGGGGGCAGAGTCATCCACCCTGCACCAGGGAAACTAGCCCTCACAGCGTGGTACCTGAGCAGGTAACGCTCTGGCACCTTAGTCTCTCACAGGCCAATCTGGAGATCATACAAGGTACCGGGAGCAAAGCTACATGGGTCCAGTACAAAAGCAAATGGACCCGAATCTGTCATTGGGCAGACTCCAAGGGAATCGACCCCCTGGCATGCACCTTGGACGACATGCTCTCCTTTTCAGCGCACCTCGCTCATTCAGGTGTGCAGGTGGACACCTGCTGCACATACCTCGCAGCCATTGGCGCTTACAGGAACTCTACCCGCCCGTCAAGAGACCACACCCGGTGTGGGACCTTAACATAGTCTTGGGCGCCCTGGCGCACAAACTGTTCGAGCCAATGGCATCCATGGACATCAGGCTGAACACCATCAAGACGGCCTTACTAGTCGGCCTTACCTCGAGTCGGAGAGTCAGCAAAATCCAGGCGCTGGTCGCCTCTGAGCCATATACCACCTTTCACAGGGACAAGGTAGTCCTGAGGACACACAGCATTTCTGGCCAAGGTTCCGTCGGCCTTCCACTTAAATGAGGAAATAGTCCTTCCTATGTTTTTTCCCGATCCCAAGGATGAAGCACAGAGAGTGCTGCACTGCCTGGGTGTCAGGCGTGCCCTGAAATTCTACTTGGACAGGACCAAGGGCTTCCGCAAATTGGAAGCTCTGTCACTTTCGGAGTCTCAAGACCAGGCTCTCAAGCCTCTAAGGCTTCCATATCCTGCTGGATGGTCTCTGCCATCAAAGAAGAGTACGAGGGCCAGCACAAGCCGCTCCCAGCCAACATGCATGCCCACACAGTCAGGGCCAAGGGAACAGCCATCGCATTCCAGCGCCATGTCCCTTGGCAAGTCATAAGCAGGGCAGCCACTTGGGACGCTCCCTCGGCTTTCTGCAAGCTTTACTGTTTGAACGCTGGCTCAAGATCTGATACGGCTTTCGGAAAGGCGGTTCTCAGGAACCTATTTGCTTAAGGAGGGTCTCCTCTCCACACTGGGGCTACAATCAGTTATAATCGCCCATACAGTATGGAGGAAAGGGGACGGGACTTAAGAGTAATTATAGGTTACTCACCGTAGTGACTCGCGTACTCTTAGTCCATAGTCCACTTTCCTCCATACGTCCCCCCAACATCTCCCCTAATAATACTGTTATTAGGCAATCTTAAATCTATTGTCGACGCGTCAATGAAGACTGAGGTGTGGCGCCGAACCTCCGCGCACCTCTAAATTTAAAGGGGAAGAAGGTTTTTTCTGGTGAAAAAGGTTCCGTCTTCCGTCCCTTGGAAGGGACACCCATACAGTATGGAGGAAAGGGGACTATGGACTAAGAGTACGTTAGTCACTACGGTGAGTAACTTATAATTTACCATACAAAATGTTGGTTGCATGTTTAAGGCAGGTCACAGGAGCTGATTGGTGGGACTACGCCAGTCCCCTATGTCCAAATATATGTTGTGATCCTAATTGGCTAATACGCTTTTTGCCCACACTTACATTAACACTCCTCATAACATCACAGTCTGCCTACTCAGCAAGCTGAGGACACATCCGCATGAGGTGGGATTGAGCCCATGACTAACCACTAACCTGCATTATGCTTCTATTCACGCAAGTGAGCAAGGCCTGGATTTGAGAAAGGCAAGTCAATTTTTGCCGAAACTCATGTCATCCACTAAAGGCTACAGTAATTTACAATTAAAGCAATTCCAAATATTCCTCAAGACTTCTCTCTTCTGTTGAGAATCTTCAGTTCTGTGCATGACTATTTATAGAGCGCACTAAATGTGTAAGCTCACCCTACCATTGAAATCACTAACAATACATCGTTTGGGGAAACTAGGTCACCTGACCAGAGAAGTAAACATAAAATCCCCCAAGTCCATTACAACCAAATCGAAATGGGCCTGGATCTCTAAAGCTCTCAATGAAACTAAGCAGCCAGACAGGTATTAGCGCCAGGTATCCTCAAAGCCGGCTACTATGAGAATGGCTGTATGGAACACGAGAGGATTTAAACACTTAATGCTTAAAAAAAACTCCCAATTCGTGTTGGCCAACTATGAAATATTAGTCCTCCAAGAAACTTGGCTAATGAACCAACCAACATGGCCGGGCTATCAAATCTGTTGGATCCCCACCATAAAGCATCAAAAAGGAAGGCCTACCATAGGCATTTTAACAGCAATTAAAGGCGGCAAAGCCTCGTTGAAGCAGGACGAAGCACCCCGGTGGGAGGCCGGCTGGCGAGCTTCGTCAGCGTGTGGGAGTCCATCTCCACCGACCGTTGGGTGCTGGACGCCCTAGCCCGGGGTCACGCGCTCGAGTTTCAAAAAAGGTGCCCGCGCGTCCCCCCTGTGGCCAGGAAAGAACATCACGTCCCTCAACTTCTCTTGGAGGTAAAGGCGATGCTCAGGAAGGGCGCCATCGAGCTCGTCCCAAAGAGGCTTTGGGGCTCCAGAGTTTACTCAAGATACTTCCTCGTGAAGAAGAAGACATCCTGGACCTACGACGACTGAACAAATTCATCAAGGCACAGAAGTTCCGGATGGTCACCCTCCAACACGTCCTGGGTCAGCTGGAGGAGGGCGATTTCCTGTCGTCGTTAGATTTGGAGGATGCCTACTTCCATATTCCCATCCTAAAGGGGCACCGAAAGTTTCTCAGGTTCGTGGCGCACACGGCAAGGACCGTCCAACTTCTCACGGACCTGGGATTCTCCATAAACTACGCCAAGTCCCACCTGGTGCACGCGCAAGACGCACTGTTTCTGGGAGCGAAGCTCGACACAGTGTCGCTTCTGGCCTCTCCGTCGGAGGAAAGGACGAGGGCCATTTTGGGCAAGGTGCAGCGGATGCTGGTTGCGGACGCGGCCAGAGTGAGGTCCATCAAGTCCCTCCTCGGAATGATGTCTTCTTGCATTTACCTCATCCCCCTGTGCAGGCTCCGGATGCGCCCGTTGCCGGAGTTCCTGGACGCACGCTGGATCCAGACGACGGGCAGCTTCGAGGAGAGGATCACACTCGACGAGAGTTTCCGACAAGCGATCCGGTGGTGGGGCACCCGCGCACATCTGACGGCAGGCATGGACTTCCAGACCCCCGGCCACCAGGAGACAGTGACCACGGATGAATCCCTGGAAGGGTGGGGAGCGCACACCGAAAATCTGCACGCGAGAGGCCTTTGGCTCCCGACGGAGAAGTCCCTCCATATCAACGTCCTGGAGCTCCGTGCAGTGTTTTGGGCCCTCAGGTCCTTCCTTCCGTCCCTCAAGGGCAAGGTGGTGAGGATCTTCACCGACAACACCACCATGTTCTACATCAGGAAACAGGGCGGAACCAGGTCCCCTGCCCCGTCCAGGGAGGCGCAGGATCTGTGGCATTGGGCCGTCGCCTAAAGGATGTTTCTGGTGCCGTTTCATCTGGCAGGGATAAAAAACACCATCGCCGACTCACTCAGCAGGGAGCTGCGCTCGTGCCACGAGTGGGAACTACGACAGGATCTAGTGGACCGCCTCTTCCGACGGTGGGGCACACCCCAGATCGAACTGTTCGTGACGGCGACGAACTCCAAGTGTCGGAGGTTCGCCAGCAGGTTTCCCCAGCCGAGGAGCATAGGCAATGCTTTCTCATTCCCCTGGGAGGGCCTGTTTCTATACGCGTTCCCTCCATTACCATTGCTGATCCGGCTCATCAACCAGCTCAAGAGGTCACGGTGCAGGACGATCCTCGTCGCACCTGCGTGGCCGAGGCAGATATGGTTCCCGGACCTTCTGGACTTGTCAGCGTCCCCGTCAATCAAGCTGCCAGTGGACGCGGATCTTCTCTCCAGGGAAGGAGGCGCCATCCTCCATCACGACCCGAAGTCACTGAACTTGCAGGCCTGGCTCCTGCAGCGTTAGAGTTTGGAGGATACGACATACCGGCCGACTGCAGAGAGGTTCTTGCAAAGGCCAGGGCGTCCTCAACTCTTAAATGCTACGGACACAAATGGAAGAGGTTCTCTGTCTGGTGCCACGCACAGAAGATTAACCCTCTGCGGATTACGGCTCCCCAAGTACTGCCGTACCTACTGACGCTGGCCAAAGCTGGACTGGCGCACGCGTCCATCAAGATTCATCTTGCTGCGATCTCCCGATACACCAGAACCACGGGGCGGACATCTTTGTGGTCTCATCGTCTGGTGAAAGAGTTCATGAAGGGACTGTTCAGATCGTTCCCGCCGGTGAAGGCTCCGGCCCCGGCGTGGGAGCTCAACGTGGTGCTGACCAAGCTCATGGGACCTCCGTTCGAGCCTCTGCACTCGGCTCTGTTGAAGTTCTTGTCGTGGAAAACAGCGTTTCTTGTGGCCATCACCTCCGCACGAAGGGTGGGAGAGATCCAGGCCCTTTCCTGCAAGGCCCCGTACTTGACTTTTCACGACACGAGGGTAGTGCTCAGGACGCACCCCTCCTTCATGCCCAAGGTGCCGTCGGACTTCCACCTCAACGAACCCTTGGTGTTGCCTGTTTTCTTCCCGTCGCCTTTGTCGCCGGCTGAAAGGACTTTGCACTCGCTGGATGTGGGTAGAGCGCTGAAGTTCTGCGTGGACCGCACGAAGGGTTTTCGGAAGACGTCACAACTCTTTGTGAACTTTCGACCTGTCAACCAGGGGAAGGCTCTCTCGAAGGCTTCCATTTCCAGATGGCTCTCCGGCTGTATCATGTACTGTCATCGGTTGGCAAACCGACCCCTGCCTGGCCGTCCGAGAGCCCATTCCACCAGAGCGATCGCAGCTACCACGGCGTTCCTATCTGGTGTGCCCTTGCTGGACATCTGCAGGGCTGCTACGTGGAGGTCGACGCACACCTTCACGAAATTCTACTGCGTCGATCGGGATTCCAGGGAGGAGTCCAGGGTCGGCCAAGCAGTGCTGCACAACCTGTTCGCCTAAGGTGAGCCTGGTGAGGAGGTAAGATTTGCTTAATGTTGAGTTTGATGTGATGCTTAATGTTGAGCCTTTGCCACCTCCCGTGGTTGTGCATGTGTGTACTGCTATGTATTCTTTATTCATGAGCATGTGAATCCATGCCAGACCCCATGCTGGAGAAGGAACAAGTTACTTACCTGTAACTGTTGTTCTCCAGCATGGGTCTGGCATGGATTCACATGCGAACCCTCCCGCCTACCCCTCTGCGGCTCTTCACTTGGTCATACTGCCACTTCACGTGCTATCAAATATGAATATGGCTGCCAGAGGCGGGGCTTAGGTAGAGGGCAGTCATTGGCTGTGGTCAGTATGACGCAGAGATCAGTGATTGGTTACTACTACGAAAGACAGATCAGAAACGAAACTGATACTGGTTTTTTCTTTACCGAGGATTCCCAGCCTGACGACGGGGAATATTCATGAGCATGTGAATCCATGCCAGACCCATGCTGGAGAACAACAGTTACAGGTAAGTAACTTGTTCCTTCTCCTCCCTTTCACTGGTTCCCATAATACAGGTTTATAATCTTAGTGTTCCCCAGTACCACCTATGTCCTAGACGTTGTTTTTCCCCTTGATGAGAGACTTGACTAGAAGGTTATATCTGGAAGAACCTTCTCCATCTCCCTGCTTGTTTCCCAATGGCATTCTTTAGATTAGAGCTTGGTCTTCAATCATCTATATATTCAATAGTAAACTACAGAAAAATAATGCAGTAGTTTTAAGAGACTGATGCTGCAAAAGTATGATATATGCTGACCTATATCCTAATAGTGATGAATGGTAGTTCAACAGTTCTTAAACATTTTGTTTTAGCAAACTTAAACTGGCTAAGATTGAAACTAGCCTCGAATATTGTAGCTGGTTTGTATATCTAAGGATATATGGTTTATTTTATTGACACCTCAAATTCACAAAGAAAACCGGGCTAATGTAAGCTCTGCAGGCAACTATAACATTTAATATATTCACAAAAAGCTTCTTATGCCATTTATAAATGTTTCAATATTATATTTGATATCCTTTCACATATTCTGAATGATATTCACTGCAAATTGGCTTGCCTTGTACAGTGTAATGCGTCACTTGAAAACACATGGCATTTTGTTTTATGACATTACAGGTACAAACATTGTACTCTCTTTAAAAGCTCAACAGTGTTTTCTATGTAATGTAAGAGCTGGTGCCTGTTATTTGGCTTTCTCTCACTCTGCTTCCTAATATTTGTAGGGTGAGAGTACTGCCTTGCATTTCAGATTCCATATTTCGTATTTATAGAGTTCTGTAAAGAACACTGTTTCACTGCTGTATGTGGGTAGAATCTTTCAGATGAAAGTAGTATTATTCGAGAAAGGTGGCTTTCAGCATACAAAGCTTCAGTTAGTGGCAAAATCTGCACCATATCTCAGCATGTGTCTCTTGAGTGAGAATGTAACTGCCTGCACTTTTCAGCTGCACGTTTTCATACTAGTAAAGAAAAACAACAGTGTGAATGAAGGCACCATTCACACATATTTCACCCAACCATTTTCTTTAAATGATGAGCCAATACAATGAATTCTCTTACCCAGTCAGTCATTAGATGTTTGTATCTTAAGCTCTCATGAACATTTGGAATTTAAGAAACCTAGATGGTTTCCAATATTTGAGGGAGTTGCTGCTAAATTAATTGTAGCTCTAAAATCCTGAAATGAGACAAAAAGAGAAACACATGTAACTAAGCCTACATCAAATGGGGCCCTTGCTATTGTCATGCTTCCAAATGGATTTTGAACCAGTTTATTAGACTTATTTTATTTATTGAAGCCATTTCTGATTACAAAACTAAGAGTTAACTCTCCCCCAATTAAATCAGCTATGAGTAATTTCTCCATAAGAAACTAGGGTGTTTCTGCTCTTTCTAAGAATGGCTTCGGGTGGAAGAAAAGCATTGCTGTTATGATGGGTTTATTTTCAAGATGCTATTAAAAGTAACTTGCTTAATTATTTTGTCTTGGACTCTAAGACTCTAAGATAAATATAATATAATGGCTTTTTTTGTTTTCACCCATATTAGTTTGATATTGGGCAGATGTCATTAATAATTTTGAATGTCTTTTTAGTGTTTTTTAGTTGGGATGTTCAACTTTTAATGTATTTGTTTAGTTACATGGATTATTAATCTGGAGAACTTAAGTATTGTGATATGTTGAACTGGTTTTGACTATAAAAGTGCCTGGCCATCCATATTGGCAGTGGCACGAACATATAGGCAGTAGTGTTTGTAGAATTAGTGCATCAACTGTCCCGTGGCAAAATCGTGTCTACTTAGTGTTTGGTAGAAAATGTACAGATGATACCTCAGTAGTATATGCCACAAATAGTGATGGCAGATTTATTATCAGCATGGCATACTAACACATTATGCATTCTATTTACTATCTGGCCACTCGCCTACTTTGCTGGGGCTAACCTTTATTAACAGGACCCAAGACTATAAATAACTCGGCAGAGGTCTTGAGATCTTTACTTTTTTGGATTTAAATTAGAATAGCCCTTTTTTATCTCTCTTGTCTGTAATGTTCCCACTGTTATTGATTTACTTGAGAGCCTGCCATAATCCGGTGGGTAATTCTAGAATGAATTTGAAATGTAACATGATCTTTATGAAAGTTCACAAGTCACTATTCTGAAACTTCCTTCATCACTCTGGCCTTCTGATTTAGATATAAGCACAATAAATCTCCTCTTCCCAGAAGGAGAACATCATATAGACAGAATATATCTGTTGAAAGGTGAGCTGTTGTATTTAGTAGCATGTAAATAACTTCTCACAAAGGGTCCAATCTCCTTAAAGGTGTGAATGCCTTTCTTTAATCATTACAAAACTTATATTCATGATGAGCCAGGAAATATTTAAGATTTTATATGATGACATTGATGGACTTGTTTACCTCTGTCCTTATTCACTTCCTAGGCAGTCATTTTGGCCATTTTGAACCCTAGTACTAACCATTAATCTTTAAATTACCCATATACACAATCATGGATTTTTCTGCAAGTATTCTACTACTCCTGGGAAGTTTGTCGACAGATTTGTTCCATTGTTGCAGCAAGAGCTGTTCCAGCAGTAAACTCAAACAGCCATGGATCCCTCCCTTTTGAGTGCAAGTCATGTAAGGTTGCTGATGTACTACTGGTGCGTCTATTGATACAAATTAGTTTTTTAAATATTTACTTTTGAATTAATTTATACAATTTACAATATTTTTAGAAAAGAGGTAAGTGTGTACAATTAAATGACTGAACGCATGTAAATAATGTTGGAAACAATGGCTGATTGATTTGGAACAGAATTTTTCAATTTATTCTGATGTAACTACTCCTGCCAAAATCAATGTATTGCAAGGAACGTCTCCTGTTAAGCTTCTTTTGAAATTTGAAACTGTAGCTGAAACCTAGCCACAGCATGTGCACTCTTCACTTGCGTTTGGGGTGTGTTCTTTTGGTGAGTAAGAAATGGTATGCTCAGTGCATGTGGAGAACTGCCATTCATACCATAGGCATGCAACCTTTATGATGGTCTAGTGGATTGCAATTTGAAATTGTCAAAGCATATTAATGATGGCCAAATAGTCTTGTTTACTGATGCTAACATACAGATGGGCATCCCAGCTTGGAAGGTTCTAAATAGCTTTTACAAGGAAGATCACGTGGGACGGTGCTGTTTAATTGGGAGCTTTGGCCTTATGTTGGTTTCAAAATAATCACCCACTGGTTTTATTTCTGCTTTAATTCTGCCCCCAGACGGAGGAACACTTGGAGCTGGTAAGTTGCAGCCAGTATTGTGTGTTTAAGAGTGTTGCTGTGAACTGTTTAATATTAAAGCAAATAATCATCTTAATTTACACGTTTTCGTTTTATGCACGATATGTGTGTGTCTGTGTGTTCTCAAGAGGGGTAGTAGATTGGCTTTGGCAAGAAGGGAGACACGCTTGTCCACCTCTTTGCATGTGAGACCTGATTACAGCTCAACTCTTCCTCTCAGCCAAGTCATTTCATGGGCATGACACTTCAACCAAATCTTCAGGCATCAAATGTTCCAATGGCCAAAGATATATAAACGTGCTATGAAAGGCTCTGAATTGTTTACAAAATGCCCCATATCTTGCTGGGATGGAGAGTTGAGGATGTATTTGTATTAAATGACGTCTAATAACGTGATGCTGATCTTTTTTCTTGCAGTGGCCCCTTAAAATAATTTTTCCTAACTTGGGCTTCTTTGTGATGACTTTGTTTTAATTACATGGGAACTTGTGCATTTTGGTTTTACATGCATTATCCTACCCTACATGCTTTAGCAAAGGTGCACTCTGTCTATTTGGATGATTAAAGTACATCAAAATGGTAGTTTTCCAAAAACAATCTGATTAAAAGGTAATACACAAAGTTGGGAAGGATAAATGGTGGAGGGAGAGGCTCCGACCAAAAGGCTTATACTAGATTATGTGTATGCATAATGCACACTCTTATTTGGTTTGGGATATTTACTTATTCAAAGATCTCAGCAACACTATATTGCATATGATTATTTGGTGGAAACAAAGGGATATTGATCTCTTTTGAAAATGAGGCATGTTAAAGGAAGGCAGCATTGTTATGGTTTATTTTGATTTACAGGTTTTTGCACTTGTACATTCCGAAAATACCTATTTGTCACAGATTCTTCCATCGACGTTCTCAGAAAGCAAAAGCTTTCAGGTGAATACACGTCCAAATGCCAGGGCTTAAATAGATTCTATATATATAACCTCAGAAAAAATGCTTTATAATTACTCCACCTAAGTGTTACCAATTATTTACCACATTGCTAATGCTCTACATCATATTGGCTGAACGAAAAACACAAATTGGAAGTGCAGCAATAAGATATAGATGCAGAATAATGACTCTTCCGGGTCGTTCCCTTTATTAAGGCATGCTAACAGCCATACAGCTGCTTGGAGCACTTCAAGCAACAAAAATACTTTTGAATCCATAAGGAAGAAACATCAAATCCAGAGTGGACATTGTTGGAACATGTCGGGGTGTCTGTTCTGTCGGAAAACAATACTTGATTTATTGTTTAAGGTGACTGGATATAGTAAAAATTAAGCGTTCTTTGAATGTGAATGGTAGACTAGCCTTCTTTTTCCAGCCCAATGACAAAATTTACTTTGAAAGGAAAAAGATTGAGCCTTGATTAAAGCCATTGTTTTGATTGCATGTTTCGCTTTACAATTCGGATGTTCTTCTCCAAATATATTGGAGCTACATTGAGTTGGGGGCCATCACTCTCTTATGTTTTCATTGAGTTGTGTGACATCACTCTTATGTTTTAAGTCCTCTAAATTGTATAGCAATTTTAATAGAGAGCTTAGCTCCCAACAACATATTTACTAGAATCTGAGATGTTTAAGGCTATGAATTGGAACCATCTTCCTTGCTTTTGAAAACTCTTCCATTTCAGTTAGCAATCTGTTGTTTTTGTAATGTTGACTGTCTTGAATGCTATCATATGGCATTTATAACGCGCCTATACACAAGTGTTTCAAGGCGCGACAAGGCAAGGGAGGGGAAAACAGTGGAAGGCAGACAACAATCCTACTATGCCAGGTGTCATTCAGATCGCGCAAGTGCCAGGAGAAGGGAAAGGGGAAAGTGCAGTTCATGGGAAAGAAGAATAAATACGATAAATAAAACGGCCTGATGGTGGCAAATGCAAGGTATGAGCCGACATAAGTGCTGGTAAGGGGACTGAAGGGATACAGAACCATTCCCCAAGTGCAGGGGGTTGCCAGGGAAATCGGGGCAGGTGAGCAAAAGGCGGGACCTGGCCCCAAGATCAGAAAGGGTGGCCAGGTAACCAGTGCAGAATCTGCAGGGAATTTCAGCAGGAGAGAGAGGCAGAGAAAGCAGAAGCAAAGAGGAAGGTTTTGAGGTGTTTCTGGAACCGGAGATGGTTCTCCCCAAGTTTCAGGGAGGCAGGAAGGCTGTTCCAGAGGGAGGCCCCAGCCGAGGAGAGAGATTGACCACCAACTCGTTGCTTGGAGAAGCGGCTAACCCTGAGGGAGTTGGAGGCAGATGAGCGAAGAGCCCGAGAAGGAAGGTATTTAGGAAGAGAGAGTTGAAGGTAATGCGGTCCCAGGCCCCAGAAGGCCTTGTGGATAATGCATAGAATTTTGAACTTAATCCTTGCAGCCACTGGAAGCCAGTGCAGAGATTTCAGTCCTGGAGAGATACGGTCCATGGGCTTGAGGCCAAGGACAAGTCTTGCAGTCCTGTTTTGGATAAGTTGCGGAGAGTAGAGGCAGGAAGATTTAGATAGAGGCTGTTGCAATAGTCCAGCTTAGAGAGAACCAGGGCTCTGGAGACGGTGAGATTCTGGGGGAAGGAGAGGAGAGTAGAGGAGGAATGCCTCTGAGAAGGTGCAGCTGGTAGTGTGACTTCTTAGAGACGGAGATGTGAGGAGAGAAGGAGAGTGTGGAGTCGAAGATGACCCCGATGTTTTTTAGCCTTGCAGGTGGGAGCAGGAAGAGGGCCAAGGGAGGCCGGCCAGAGAGATGAAGGGAAGGAGGCAGAGGGGGTGCCGATGAGTAGAATCTCGGTCTTACTGGCATTAAGGCAGAGGTCGTTGGCGGCACACCACTCCTGGATAGCAGACATAGTCAGAGATGAGGGAAGGCAAGGAGGAGGCCAAGGGTAGCTTGAAAATGAGCTGGGTATCATCCGCATAGCACTGAAAATTGGGGCAGAGAGCGGCGATGCGGTGGGCAAGGAGTGCCAGGTATTGTTTGAACAGCCAAGGAGAGAGGTTAGAATCCTGAGGGACGCCACAGGTAGAAAAAAAGATATCGGAAGGAAGGACCCAAGTTGGACCTGGGAGGGTCGGTCGGAGAGGAAAGAAGTCAGCCACGCCAGAGCCTGTCCAGTGATACCCAGGTTATCACGGAGACGGTTGAGCAGGACGGCGTGGTTGGCAGCGTCAATGGCAGAAGAGCGATCAAGCAAGATAAGGACAGACCGGGTGTTGGAGTCAAGGTTGGAGAGAAGGTCTTCACGGATGTTCAGAAGAGCAGTTTCTGTGCTTCTGGCAGCCCTGAAGCCAGACTGATGGTCATGAAGACAACCAACAGATTTGGTGTGGAGATTAAGATGGGAGATGGCCAGTTTCTCCAGGAGCTTGCCCAGGGAAGGAGTGATGGAGATTGGGCGATAGTTAGCTGGGCAGGAGGGGTCAGCAGAGGGATTCCTAAGAAGAGGGGCCACAAGGGAGTGCTTCAGGGGGGATGGGAAGACTCCAGTGACGAAGGAGTGATTGCAGAAATCAGCCAGACAGGAGCCAGTGAGTCGATGTGGTCCTTGATAGTATTGGAGGAACAGGGGTAAACCTGTTTTGACGAGACTTTCATAGATCGGACTTGTCGAGAAACCTCGTCTGCAGAAAAAAGTGGAAAGGAAGAGAGGGAGGGTGGGGGGGTGGCAGCAGAAGGGCCAGAGGAAGAGCAGGGGATAGAGAAGGGAGTTGATAGGAGGAGAGTGAGGACAGGATGTCCTGAGTTTTGGAAATGAAGTGAGAAGCCAGTGCCATGCAGAGGGCCTGGGAGGGGGCAGGAGAGGTAGAGACTGCAGCAGGATTGGCCAGTTCCTTGCAGATTTTAAAGAGTTCAGCCGAGTTGTTAGATGCCGCAGAGATCCGGGCTTGCATATGGGCTCTCTTCTTGGTGAGAGCGGAGAGCTGGTATTGCCGTTGCAGCAGGCGGCAGGCCAGTTTGTCAGAGGATGAACATGAAGCACACCATTTCCTCTCGGCCACCCTGCACTTGCGTTTAAGGGTGACGAGATCGGAGTCATACGAAGAGTTACACTTGCCGTTGGGCTTCAGAATTACATTTTAATGCCAGCACTATTCTGTACAATTACTCCTACCAGAGGCTTAATACTGACATTCTTGCATAAGCACTGCAAATGCAGAATGGATATCAACCGACCCAGGCATCTCAGAGAGCTTCGCAGCATATTATGAGACACTATACGCTCCTCCGACGACCCCGACGGATCCCAGCATATTGGATACAGTCACTATGCCGTCCTTAAATGATACCCAAAGAACGAGCCTAGAAGCAGAAATCACGGAGGAAGAACTTACAGCAGCTCTTTCCCAACTCCAAAATGGGAAAACCCTGGGACCCAACGGCTTCCCAGTGGAAACGTGGAAAAAGATTGGCAGCGGGGAAATGGCACCCCACATGCTTAAAATGTTCCTGCATTCAAAAGAAAAAGGAATTCTTCCCCCAGATCTGAGAAAGGCCAGTATAGTGGTGATACACAAGGAAGGCAAACCACCAGATGCATGTAGTTCCTACAGGTCAATCTCACTTTAAACATAGAGGCAAAAACACTGGCGAAATACTTGCCAATAGACTACAGACAGTAATAAACTCTCTCATCCACCCAAACCAATGTGGCTTTATGCCTCAGAGATCCACACGAATGAACATTCACAGGCTCCACGTCGCCATTGAAAAGACACCAGAATTACAAGACTCACTGGCACTCCTCACTATTGACTTTGAGAAAGCTTTCGATTCGGTGCACTGGAAGGCCCTCTAGAACATAATGGGTAGCATGGGATTTGGTGACCAATTCATAGGCTGGGTCAAGCTCTTATACAATGCCCCGACAGCCGAGATCAGGGTGAATGGTTGGACCTCACGCAGCATCAATCTGGGCAAAGGAACCAGACAGGGCTGCCCCCTCTCTGCGATGCTATTTGCACTAGCAATTGAACCTCTTGCAATAATGCTGAGAGAATCGCAGTTATGGAAGGGATTCCGCTGGGCCCATGACTGGGAAGATAGTCTCCCTATATGCTGACGATCTATTGATCTACCCGAGCGACCCGTCACTGTCATGTCCCATAGTCACGCACATACTAAACAGATACGGAGCCTTCAGTGGACTAAGGATAAATTTTAATAAATCCATTCTATTCCCGATTAAAGGATGTGAGCGAACACCCCTAAACAACTGCCCATATAGAATAGAAAAAGATCAGTTTCAGTATCTCGGAGTACAGATCACCACCGATCTCACACAATACGTAACCAAAAACCTACACCCAATCAGAGATAGATTTGCGAACAATGTGAAACACTGGATGACCCTTCCCCTCACCCTACTGGGGAGAGCGGCTCTGTTCAAGATGCTCGCTCTACCGCGGTTCCTATACATCCTGGGGAGGAGGACACCCTTGAATTGCTCTGAAAACCCTACAGCGTTCTGTATGGGAGGGAGGCATTGGACTTCCCCACCATCAGACATACTAATGGGTAGCCCAGATGCCAATAGTAAATGACATCCTACACAATAACCCTGAACTACCACACATCAGAGCGGATACCCAGCAGGGACATGGGCTTACTCCATTAGAGTCTCTACTGAAACTAAATACGCCCGACCCCCAACGCAACCACTGCCCATAGAACACAGATATGGATAGACGCACACAAGCATTTAGGCTGGGAGGTGAAGGTCACACTGATGCAGCCCCTGTGGCGAAACAGGCATCTACCGGAGCTCAGCAAGCTCCCGAAAAGGGCGAACTGGTAAGCAGCTGGGATAACAAAGCTAGAAGACATGCTGCAAGACGGGAGAATAGTATCATTCCAGATACTGAGAGACAAATTCAAGCTACCCTCCACAGAACACTTCCACTACAGACAGATGAGACATGCACTCATCACAAGTGAGATAGACTTTCCAAATGTGCCAGAATGCACACCGATCGAGAGGAACATCGTGATGGAGCGTATCGACAACAAAATAACCTCCACAATGTAAAATGTGATTGCCTCATTTGCTACAAAGGAACTCACGGAACTGAAAGCAAAGTGGGAAAGAGACGTGGGGCCACTACAACCAGAGGACTGGACCACAGCCATCATGTATCCTAGAGAAATAGCTACATCGGCCAGAATCAGACTGATTCAACTAAAAATCTTACACAGGATATATTATCCAAGAGAGGCCTTATATCAATGGGGGAGAGCAACCGACCCCAATTGTCTAAGATGCCATCAAGCGAGAGGAACATTTTACCAGATCCTATGGGAATGTCCACAAATCCAGAACTTTTGGCAGAAATGCTGTGACAGACTGTCAGCGGTCATTGGCCGAGGGATACCAATGGACCCTAAACTGCTAATATTGGGGATATATGAAGACATAGAGATATCCCGTTTTGAAAAACTCATGCTCGCAACATCCACGGGCCTCGCAAAAAGGAATCTGGCCCAGCTGTGGGGCTCTGCCTCCCCCCCACAACATGAACAATGAATAACAGATGTAGATATGTGTGTGTTAATGGAAACAAGAGTATATACCACCAGAGGATGTCCAGGGAAAGCAACCAAGATCTGGCAGAGATGGGAAGACACCTAGAGATGCCGAAAAGCCATGCATAAGATTCAATGGACTGCTGACATCCACCTGAACTATGCGTATAATGGAAGCCCACAGACTTAATATATAAGTGGCCTTTAAAATGGAGATGAAAGAGCCGTGCACCGAGAATGCTTGTATGCCTGTATGTCTAGACTGTATAGATTAGGTATTTTGTTCTTTCATTGTAAATTCAATAAAATGTTTTTGTTTTTTTAAATACTGACATTCTTCTTGACATCAGATGTTGGTTACATTCTGGAAATGGGCTCAATGGGTTTGTTTCTAAATGCGATACATTTGGACTATCTTCTTTACAGAGCAAGTTTAATTGTAAAGTCTGTACCTACTGCTATAGTGTGGGTGCACAATCCTGCTACACTATCTGAATGTATCATAAGCGTCTAGAGAACTATGGTGGATTTTCTCAATTCTAGGAACTCACCTGTAAAATGCATAACATTTGGAAAAATATTGGATGTACGGTGGAACACATCCGGGAGGAACTATACACTCAATGAATATTGAATGATGTGGAAACTCGAATGAGAAAATGTAATATGGGTGTTGTGGTGTATGTCCTGATGAGAGAGAAGGGGAGAGATCCAGAGAAGGCAAGACACTGAAGGAAACTTGTAGAGGTACAGGATTGGAACCTTGGAAGGGAAATCCAGTTTGAACAGCATCTGCTTTTGCAGAGGAACCAAAATCCGAAAACAACCATCCCATCTTGTTGTACATGGGTTATTCCCTGCTAAAAGAATGACTGATTCAAATGATGCCAAATAAAACTACTTATCCAGAAAATTACTAAAACTGGTTTGTTATGACACAACAGGTAATTTTCTGAACATTATGACTGCTTAAGGTATTTTTCCAAAGATATCCTGACTTCGGGGCAGAAGTTTGTTTGAATACGGTCAAATGGAATTGTGAGACAGGAGGCAATTTTCATTTCTGCAACCGAGTTCTGCAGGCAGGGCCCTTTTGTACAAATTGAGCAGTAAAGGTCTGGGAAAATTAGTATTGTCAGAAGTGTGAGGGTTATTGGACATAGGTTAATGGTAGAAGTCCATGTTAAAGGGGGGGCGCTGTTGCGCTCAGCGAAGATGGCCGCCTGATTTTCGGCTCCGTTCTGTGAGGCAGGCACCTTCTCGTCGGAATTCTCCTGTCTGCCCCTGCACCACGACCATCCGACACTCCAGAGGGGCTGCTGAGGAGTCCGGGCACCCGCAGTCCAACCGCCGCCCACGGTGCCGCTCCTGCTGCGGAGATACGACCCGCCGCGGGCTGAGCGGGAACGGGTGCCTCCCTGACCCCGCACTCGGATCCATGGGATCGCGCTGGAGTCCCGCGGCTTGAGGCCTGCTGAGGGGGAGGGGCGCTTCACTCGGTTGCGCACTCGCCCTCCCCCACTTGCTACGAGGGCGGCTGGCCCCGTTTTCTGAATCCTGTGGACACCTGGTCCGGACTCCAGAGCGCTCCGCTCCGCTGCCCCATCCTGGGCGGCGTGCTGCCGTACTTCCATCATGGGCTGGGCGGAGGCGGGTGCTCCCCCGGCCCCGCTCCTGACTTCGGGGGACCGCACCGGTGACAAGCGGCTTGCGGCCTACTGTGGGGGTTGGGCGCTCTGATTGCTCTGTGCGGTCGCTCCCCCCCACCGGCTACGGGCACCGCTGGCCTCATCCTCTACACCAAGGTGCCCCCCTACTCCGGACTCCAGAGCGCTTCGCTCCGCTGCCCCATCCTGGGGGGCGTGCTGCACACCATTGGGACTCTGGTGTTCCTGCTCCGGGCGGTGAGTTGCCCCCTTCCCCCGGACCCCGGCCCCACGACTCTTATACCTCAGGGGCCACGGGTATCTCTCGGGCCCCCTGGCACGAGGTGAGTGCACCCCGGGCCCGCTCCATTTCAACTGTGCCGCACCATAAACGTTTCTTCCCGGATCCGTGGCCTGCGGAGACAGATCTCGCCGACCTGATAATCTATCTCTGAGACACTCCGTGGAGTTTACCCTTGCCAAGCCCCTTTCGGCTGCTTTTCCTCCCGCACCGGAGTGCGCTGTGGTCACCAACCACCAACGTTCCAAGTGCCACTGCTCCTGGGCCCTAGTTGCCCTTGATTCCCTCCTTCCACTGACCGCCTTACTGCCTCTCACAGTGGCATTCCTCTCCAGTGGTTTCTCCCCCAGCCACCAACCCCCCCTCAAGCCTTCAGGAGGTGGTACCCGGCACGCTTATCTACACGGAGACATCATCAATGGTTTCCCACCGAACCTCCCGACTGGTGGGCCTAATCTCCAAGGGGGTTCTGGGGGCCCTTCACTCGCCTTCAGTGATCTGCACCGTGCACCACCCGCCTCACTGCATTGTATTGTGGTGGTCTCCTACACCACATTAACACCTGCGACTCCGGCTACTACTGCCTCTACTACTGTTCAACACCACGCGGACCCTGACCACCCCTACAGACTTTCCGGTGAGGTGTTCGGGTCCGCCCGGAGATCATCGGCTCCCTCGTGCTCCGGCGGGGCCCCCCATCGGAGACGCCATACCCCTTCCTTCCTGGTGCTCTGCTTGGGCCTCCCGTTCACACGTCTCCCTGACGATCCTGGCGTCTCCCCTTGTGGCCCTGCCCTCTCTCTTCTGTACTTAAGTTTCCCCCCCTACCGGCAACATGTCAACACGAACCGGCAAGAAACAATCCTCGATCAATATTTTCACGAAACCCTCGGGGACCCCCGGAGCTGAGGCGTCATCACTGGAACCTTCCCCCTCACCGGTACTGGAACCATCCGACTCCCAGAAGATGATGGAGTTTATCCGAGAGGGGTTCACCACAATTCATAGTAAACTCGATGACATGAACGGCACGATTTCATCCATCAAAGCACACATGGAGAGGACTGATAGTCGTGTTGCCGAGATCGAGACACGAGTGGGCACCGCCGAGGACGGTCTGGGTTCCCTCCGTGCGGAGGTCTCCACGCTATCTGCCCGCGTTACGGAGGTAGAGAAGAAGAACGAGGACCTCGAATCCCGCTCGAGGCGCAACAACCTCCGCATAATCGGGGTGCCAGAGGATGATATACATGAACCCATGGAAGACTACGTGGAAGGCATGCTACTCCAACTCCTTGACTCCCCTAAACTTTCCCCGCAGTTCGCGATCGAGAGGGCCTACCGCTCACTTATGGCAAAACCCAAACCTGGAGCACCCCCACGCCCGATCATAGCCAGGGTCTTAAACTTTCGCGACCGCGATGCACTCCTCAGGGCGGCGAGGGCCAAGGGGGACCTTCGTCTAGGCGCAGCCAGGATCCACCTATATCCAGACTTCTCTGTGGCAGTTCAACGTGAGCGAAAAACCTTCCTGGCAGTGAAGAAGAGGCTGCGCGACCTCCAGGTTAAATATGCAATGTTATACCCCGCTAAACTGCGTATCGAACACACAAACCGGGTTTACTTTTTCACGCTGCCCGAGGAGGCATCCAGGTTCATTGATGAACGCTTTCGCGGCTGAAATGTTCCCGTGACAGTCACTGACACTGGCCCGCAACGGATCGCCCTAATTGTTGAATTGACACCGTTTAATCCTGCCTTAATTCTTGGCTGAATTTTTGTCATTCCGCTATTACCTGATAAGTCTCCCGTGTACTGCCTCGTTCACATTTTTGACAAAAATGTTGGTATCACTGTTGTTGTTTCTCACTGTGATTGTTGCCTCCAGTTTCACTGGCCTATAACAATATGGCCGGGTTGCTGGGCAATCTCCTGCTCGGCCCACCCCCCTCCCTGATAGGCTCTGGATGCCCGTCAAATGCTTTTCTCCCCCTTGTTCACCTCTCCTTAGGATTTTCTCTCAGTTCTCATAGTTGAGCTAATACGATTCTCGGTCCAGTGGATCGGTTATACATACTTTTTCATTCCAGTTCTCTTGTTTCACCACCTGCTGTCCATTCCCCCCACCGTCACCCATGGACCCTCCCCTGGGTGGGAACGGGGAATATTAGTGGGCACTATGTTTATCCTAAAATTGCCTTATGGTTCGGAGCATCGCCGCCAGGCCGGTACACAGGCCCCCCAGGCGTTGATGCCATCGTGCTTGTTCTGGTTGTTTGGGTGTGGGTTGTTCATCCCTTCGTTTGGGGGAGGGATGTGGGAGGGGGAGGGGGGATCGAGGTTAAATGTTAAAAGCAGCTTGGTATTCGCAGAAAGGGCAGAGCCCGAAGCATCATGGCCCCGTCGGCGTTTTAAATTGATCCGCATTGAGCACCGTCCATGGGGAGCACATTTCCACCCACCCGTATTTCTCTATGACTATCCCTGGAGGGTCGAGTGAGGAAACCCTGACATTTATGAGCTGGAACGTACGGGGATTGGGTAATTATAAGAAAATGAGGTTACTACAACTTCAAGCCGAGCGACATGGGACTAAAATCCTCTTCCTTCAGGAGACACATGCATGCACAGAATACTGCGAAAAATTTGCTAAAACATGGGGTCCCCAAAGGTACTTTACCACCTGTTCTACCCAGAGCCGCGGGGTTATGACCCTTATTCACAGAAGTCTCAGATACAACCCCATCGCCACGATTATCGACCCCCTGGGCAGATACGTTCTACTCCATGGTATCCTACAGAATAAGGAAGTAGTCCTGTTGAATATATACGGCCCCAATATTGATGATCCCGGATTCTATTCTGATCTTATAACTGTCTTAGATGGCTTCCCTCTGATACCGATTCTCTGGGGAGGCGATTTCAACACAATATTCGACGTGGATCTGGACAGATCTGGTTCCAGACCCCGTCAACTCTCCAGAGCGGCTTACACTACACTCTCCTCTCTTCCCCGCTTGTCCTTATTTGACGCATGGAGGCTTCTCTCCCTGATTCCCGCTCTTATTCCTTCTACTCTACAGTTCACGACTCCTTCTCTCGGATTGACAGATGGCTGGTGTCTGATGGGCTAATAAGGAGTGTATCTGGCATGACAATCCTCCCCAGGACCCTATCCGATCACTCCCCTGTAACCGTTACACTATGCTGGGGCCCGGATCGGGATCGATCCAGATACTGGAAAATGAAGCCGCATTCTCTACTCGATTCGGTATTTAGCTCTGAGATGGAGTCGGCGATCGAGGAGTTTTTTGAGATCAATACCAACTCCGTGTCCTCGCAGGCCACCCTCTGGGAATCCTTTAAGGTCTACATCAGAGGCATTGCCCTCTCCAAGGAAAATGGTATCCTCAAATCTATTCGCAGGGAGATCGCCGAGAGCGAGGCCACGTTATCTTCACTGGAAGCTCAGTATTCCCTAGATCCAACCCCTGTAACCCTTGCGTTAATCGGCACTGAATTGGACACCTTCCGCGCCCTCGCGGACCGCGAGCTGAAGTTTCTTGATAATCCCGGGCGGGCGAGGAGGTATGGTGAGGGCGAGCGCCCTGGCCGTCTCCTAGCTAGACTCCTCCGCCATGAGTTTGGCTCCCCACCCATTCCCGGAATCCAGAGACCCGATGGATCCATGGCCACCTCCCCTGGAGATATCAATGCGGAATTCCTTTCCTTCTACCAATCCCTATATGCACACTCTGACAGTGCCACCGATGCAGAGATCGATGCTTACCTGAATGGACTCCCACTCTCGGTCCTCCCTCCCGACACCATCGGATCCCTCGAGAATCCATTCACCCCTGAGGAGTTCTCGGATGCTATAGACTCTCTATCCTCGGGTAAGGCCCCAGGTTCAGATGGTATCCCTGTCGAGTTTTATAAACATTTCAAATCACTCCTGCTCCCCCGCCTGGTGGCTCTTTGGGAGGAATCGTTGGAGGCGGGCCAGTTCCCCCCTTCACTCCGCGAAGCCACCATAACAGTCCTACTAAAACCTAATAAATCCCCCACTCAATGCGGCTCTTACCGCCCGCTCTCACTGATCAATTGTGACGTTAAAATTTTCGCAAAATTACTCGCTCTACGACTGGTCCCTTACATGCCACATATCATCCACCCTGACCAAGCGGGGTTCATCCCGGGCCGCTCCACCTCCCTAAATCTGAGACGTCTTTTCAACATTATAAGCAGAGTGAACCCTGGCGTACACGCGGTGGCCGCGACCCTAGACATGCAAAAAGCTTTTGACTCCGTCTCGTGGAACTACCTTTGGCGGGTACTCGATAAATGCAAATTTGGTCCCACCTTTGTATCCTGGATCAGGCTACTTTACTCCAACCCCGTCGCCAGAGTTCGCACTGAGGACCGCTACTCCCCCCTATTCCAAATAGCTGGGGCACCATACAAGGCTGTCCCTTTTCGCCCTTAATCTTCGCTGTGGCAATGGAGCCGTTTGCGGACATGCTTCGCCAGAACCATGCGCATAGGGGTCTACGTACTGCCGGTTGCTCAGATATAGTCTCTCTATATGCCGATGATGCTCTTCTCTATATCCGCTCCCCCGAAACTAATCTAGCCCCAATACTTGCAGACGTCGCTCTCTTCGGACGGATCTCTGGTCTTACAGTGAACTGCTCTAAATCAACCCTTTTTCCGCTCACACCCAGCACGCTCCCCCCTCCCGATGCCATGGGATTCGCATGGGCCCAATCTAGATTCACTTACCTCGGCGTAGTAGTGTCACGTCATACTGAACGGGTCTTGGAAGATAATTTTCAGTCATACCTCACAAACCTTATGATAAAAATACAGGGCTGGAACAAACTTCCGATCTCACTTGCAGGCAGGATAGGGGTACTGAAGATGGTGGTACTTCCCCAACTCCTGTACAGATTTGCTAATATTCCGCTGTGGCCGGGAGTTGAATTCTTTCAGACATTGACACGCTCTCTTAATTCCTTCCTCTGGCATTCCGGTGCGGTCCGCCTTAAGCTTAAGACCCTCTCTGCCCCAATGGAAGCTGGTGGCTTTGGGGCACCAGACTTCCTCAAGTACTGGCTGGCGGCTCAACTCCAACATACTGCACACTGGTTCAACATATCGGACCCCCCACCCCACGTTAGACTGGAAAGGCTGTCAGTCAGCGATCGCGACATCCGATCTCTGGTGATCATGCCAATCCCGGCGGTATCAGACTCACTGGACCCAGCGACATGCACATCCTTGGCCTTGTCCAAATCTTGGCAAATATTGGGCATCACCCATCCTTTTCACGGTAACTTTCCAATTTGGAATTTCCTCCCTGGGGTCCCACGAGTCCCTCCCTCCGTGGTTCGCACATGGGCCGAGGCGGGTTATGAACTGCTGCGCGATATATTTGAACAAGGTAATTTTATAGAATGGCCTGACCTCCCGGCCCCCCTTAGACGGAAACCTTCCGTCTGGCTTCAGTATTCATCCCTACGTAGAGTACTCAAGCACAAGTACACAGACTTCCCAACACTGCCACCTGATGAACCTGCAATCACCGAACTTTCCTCACCTGACCCAATGAGGGGCAAAATCTCCAGACTATACACCTTACTTCAAACCAGGACACCCCCTACATTCCCCAAACTAAGGAGCTCCTGGGAGACAGATCTCGGCCTCGAGATAACCGATGAACGTTGGTCCCACATGTGTGCACGGATCCACGGGTTGTCCTTCAACTCCCGGTTCAAATTGATCCAATTTAAGGTGATCCACAGGTACCACTACACCCCGACCAGGCTACATCGCATCTCTAGCGACTCCTCCCCCAGGTGCCCTAGATGCAGCTATGAGGATGCTGATTACATCCACATGATCTGGTCATGTCCTCGACTCACCCAATTCTGGACCTCAGTGTGCTCCACTACATCGACCATCCTCGAATCCCCCTTCCTTCCATCTCCAATGAAATGCCTATTTCATGATTTCCCTGAACTCCACCGCGACTCCAGGAAACTGGCTGGTCTCTGTATGCTACTAGCGGTGCGTACAATTCTACTTTGCTGGTTACGGCCTATCCCCCCCACCCACGCGCAGTGGCTCAGAGCAGTTACGTGGGCCTCCGACACTGAAGAATCCTGGGCGGTTCAACAACCCGCCTGCTCCAGGCCTAGAGATATATGGCAGAAGTTCCGCTCGTTCATGTCCTCCACTGACACCGACTCAGATTCCGTATCCCCAGCTCCCTCTCCTAACCCAGCCTCAGGTGGCCCCTGAGCTATCTTTCATTTACCTTCGTTTCGACCTTCTATGGGCCCCCCAGGTGCATATGTCGATACCCTTTCCTTTATGTATTCCATTGATATGTATTGCATGTAATGTGCCGATTGCCCTGTTTTGCTTCTGAAGGCTCTATTGTTATTCACCTGTATCTGTGTTACCAAGCTGAATGAATAAACAAAAGTTTTAAAAAAAAAAAGAAGTCCATGTTAAAATGCAGAAAGAGAAGGTGGTCAATATCTATGTTGAAGGCAATTCCTCGGGATGGGGCTTATCAATATGAAGCCGGTATCAAACTCTCATGAAGTGTAATACATCTATTTGTAGACAATTTTTTAAAGTTGTGAGCTTTTGGTCAAAATCGACCAAATATATATTCATGTGTATATTGTGTTCAATCCGGTGGAGCCATCACTGATTACCCAGCGGCATCCTCCTTCCATGTGGCCAGGGAACCGCAGCCGCTACCTGATCCTGACCCTAGGGCGGCTTTATGAGGAGAGGATCACATGGGAGGAAATAACCTCCGGGGAGATGTCATGGCTTTATCGGATGGTGTCCCCCATTTTCCCTTGAAGATAACTTTCCTGTATGGAATACCCTCATGGCCTATTGTCATACACCCATTCATTCTCCTCTAAAAACTAGGAAGAACATTTTCCCCAAACTGGCCTATTGTCATACATCCACACGATCACCTTTAAAAACTAGGTAGAACATTTTCTCCAATCGGGCCTATTATACTTTTACTCATTCACATGTAGAGAATAAGGGAACCCCTTTGCCGAACCTATAAACCTCCATTGGCTCTCCACCATTGGTCTACCTTGTGAAACTTTTGAAAATACTTATTCATGTTGTCAGAATCAATTTACAACCATGGACTACATATCCCAGAATTCTCAAAACACTTGGATGTAGAAGATCAATTAATGAATGCAGATTGAGACAGACCGCAAGTCCAGCGAGCGCTCAAGTGTTCACTTGCGTGCACCTGAGCCCAGGAAGTTTAAAAGACGGGGGGCAGAGCCAAAGAGTCTGCAATGTCTGCTGTAGCTGGCGGGAGAGAGCGCAACCTCTCAGTGAGAACCGATAAAGGCTGGAACTGGCTTGGTGGAGCCACAAGGCTCACCAACAAAACAAGTAGAAGCTGCTATACCAGGACTCCCTGCGAGAATGCCAAGAATCAGTTAGAGACTCCTGGGGCGAGCGGCATTGCTTCACTTACCGGAGCCAAAAGGGCAGTAGACCAGATCTGTGGAAGCCATGAAAGATTGAAGAAAGGAGCAGCAATTGTTGCAACAAGGAAACCAGCAGAAATCCTGTACCACCTGACGGCGAGAGAGAGAGAGAATGCTATTCAGAACTGGTGAGTCCGTCCAAAGTCAGTGGAGGGCAGGGGTTTATCGGCAACTAAGCCGAAAGCAGATAATTGTATTCAATATAATTGAGAGAGAAAGAGAGCGAAAGGACATATTATTTAAAGGGAAAGAAACCACAAACTGACCCTTTTGAAATATATAAATGGATGCAATGCAAACAAATAGAAAACCTGAGTAAGATATTGTATCAAAAGGATATATTATCCAACACAGTTGAGAAGCAATTCTGGAAGAGAGCAAAAGCCCATACTTACAAGTGTATGAGAACAGAAGCCCTGGCAGGAGAGTATACCAGACGTGACCTGGACAGTGCAAATGTAGGGACTGTCGGAGACCACAGACGTCACAGGAAAAGACCAGGGAAGACCACAAACCCATGCTAACTTCTAACTCGAGGTGCCCCAATGAACAACCAATCGAGATGGTGCCCAGCAGTCCCGTCAGCCTGAATGGGCAACAACCGCAACTCTATCGTAGACCCAGATGATCAGAAAGAGCCCTCCAGACAAGATCCCTATATAAGGGGACTGCTCCGAAGCCGACCTTCCCAGAGAATGGGGCTTCAAAATAATCAAAAAGCAACCCTTACTGCAGTCCCTAGAGGCGCTTCTCGGGTGGCCTAAAGAAGCTTATGACTAGAGTGGGAAGAAATGCCCAGATTCAGACGCACAAGAATCTAACCTGTCACCCAAGCATATCCTACTTACTACTAGTGGACCCAAAGAATACAAGGTTTGGAGAAAAAGGAGGACATACGCTAATTCAGAACAGGCACCCCAAATCTAACGAAACTGCACCGAATGCAATCATCCAGCATAACATCACTCTTCAAAACACTGTCCATCACACATAGGTGCCTGTCCAAGGATGCCCTCTCCTTAGTTATCTAAGAAAATCACAAACACCTCCTCTTCCAGACCTACCAGAGCAACTTATGCCCACTGCCTCATCCAGTCCAAATTTAAACAGGCCAAAGCTGGAGGCTCTAGCTTCCCGGCCACTGCAGCCAAACACTGGAACCTTCTTCCCACCTACCTGCGAGCCGATCATTCCTATTGCAATCTGCTAAGTGGAATGTGAAATTCAAATGACCACTGATATCTGTTCACCATGGTATGTTTATATTGTCATCTGAGTGGTCATGTAAGAGCACCTTGATGCCTCAGGGCTTAGCGCGCTGTAGAAATATATACATAAATAAATGGCCCCTTAAAACCTTACAGGATGACCTGAAAGATGCTGCACCGCTCGTCAATAAGGTCTTCCCAAAGTAAAGATGGCCAGCTGGAAATAATTGCCCATTAGCAAGTGCACAGCACAGAATTATGCAACACAAAGCCACCAGCAATAGGCTTAGTGAAAAACCTGTAATGCACACCGGGATAACTATTGATAACGGAATGCTGAATCAATCACCACACCAGTGTGGGATCTGCCTCAATACCACAACTAACAGTGTTAGCAAAAATCCTGCTTAACCATGTCCAAATTTTCCAAACATGACATTACAACATTGCAAAGAACAGGTATGTCTAGCACAGGAAGAATGTAGGCACCCAACGAAGACCAAATAACTCTTTCTCCATACATTGGTGGGGAATGAGGCCTGGAAGAGCGCCAAACAGCCTACTCACCTGTTCGTAATGGGCACTTCTATTACATATGAGCAGATCCAGTCATGCCCCACAGAGAGATGATGCTGCCATGGGACAGTCAGATTGCCCTACCTCTCAGGTTGTCGCAGAACCGATGGGAGTGCCATAGGCCAAGCTAAAGGTTGTTCATGAACGTAAGAAGACCATGGCCCGGTACTAGCTCAGAGAACAGAGACCCTGGCCTACTTACCACTACCAGACAGGACCAACTAACATACCTAGTCAGACAGAATCCAGAAGTTCACTAAATCCACACCCCACTGGGATGAAATCATACAGACACACAATGTACTATCTGGTCCAGACGTTAGGTAACCTTTATCATTCAAATCTGTTACCACCCAAATCGGAGTGGTAGGGGAGCACATCCCCCACCTAAGACTGTAGTCACCAACTGGAAAAGGGCAGGAGGCAAACTCAGACAGTACTCGAGAACATCCCAATTAGCTTGCTGCAACTCACGGTGATGCCAGGGGACCCAACCTGCAAGGCCCCCCCCCCAGGCCAACAAAGAAGTGATATCTGCATTCCAACCCAGAAGAGGGACCAGGCAGTTTTACTTGACAAAAATACACCAGGTGCCAAAATCTTGCGACATCAGAAATGAAGCTAAAGTGGGAATACTGTACCAACACCGGCCTGTGCCTCTCTCCGGTAGCCTTCTTTTAAACCAAACATACCAACTATGGGGGTAGATGGGCCTATCTGAAGTGCAACGGGAATTGCCCAAACCAAAATCTCAGCCCTGGCCCTACTGGAAGCCTGTTATCGCAACAAACATCTACTACCGTGTGGGCATGGGCAAACTAGAGTCGCACCCTTGGATATATGGTTAAACACGGAACCAATCGGCAAGCCTTTTGACCTAGGAAGAGCATGATGCAGTAGTCCACAAGTGGAGCCTGTCCTGCTCTACCTCCTATGTGCTGTGCCCCCTGTCCAAATGTTTGAAGAGACCTTTTATCTCTGTACCCTCTGCCTGGAGATATCCCCATCTTTTAGCTGAATTGAAAAGTCCCTTCCCACCTCCAGAGGGACTATGGCCTTGTATCTGTCATCCATGTGTTCCTTAAATGGTATTTAGCTTTGCTTAACTGAATCCAAAGAAATGGGAAGCCCAATTTCTGAATTCAGTTCTGTCTGGGTACTGCACGCTGATCTGTGGGGTTCATAGACCAATGTACTAACCATAAAACAACAGCCACATAATGACGTGCATGGGCATTTCAAACAAATTCAAATGTGAAACATTCTTCTCTGCAAGCTAGCCCTGAATTCTACCTTCATGCTGTGTCCAGTTAACTTTCATAGCCAGGTACTGTCGTATTCTATCTGTTCAACAGATTTTTGCAAGAAGGAATAGCTAAAATAAAAAGTCTTCTTCGGCCCACACCTGAATTCCATTTTTTATAAGTATAGCTGCCTGGGAGGCAGTTTGATTTACAAAGTAAATTCAGCTTCTGGTGTTGCCAGGTAATGCTAGTTATCCCAAGTAAGGTTTGTTCACAATGGCAGACAGTCTTAAAAGCACACACACACAGTACACTCTCTCTCTCTTTCTCTCTCTCTCTCTTTAGCTTGTACCAGCTGTAAAGGAACAGAGGTGCAACATGGAAATGAGGGTAGGAAAGAGGGGAAACGCTTAAGGTCTGACTACTTGCTTTCTTTCAGGCAGTAATGAGTCTAACCCTTTAGGATTGGGAGCGGGAATCAGGATTTCTCAGCAATGATGGAAACATTTCCAATTTGTTGGGGGATTCACAGCCAAAATGTTGCTCACCCCTTACGTCATGGTCGGTGCGCAAGATGCCACTGCCGTGACATACTGGCTGTGCCAATACCTGTGCCCACATCAAGAGACGTGGAAGCCCCACAGTACATGCAAGAAGCCTTGTCAGTTAAACACCATAGCATGTGGAACTGCCAGACCGCATACACAGAATAGTTGCAGCATGCATGGTTTCATACTCATTGTGACCTCAATGGTCTTTGGAGGCTGAGGGGGTCCGCCATACAAACAATAAGCAGCGCTCCTTCATTGTCCTGATCAAAGCGCAGGTCCCAGAGACCACTGGTGCTTTTGAATTTTCATGTTGCGCAATCCTGTGCGTCTATGCAATCCCAATGAAAGATATCTGCCCACAGGCATCGTCCTCCCTTGGCGCTTAGCCCAGTGGAAACTCCTGGGTTGCCACATAGTCGCCAGCCTTAGACTGCCTTTGCCTTCTAAATTACAAGCCCAGCGTGGATTGAGAGGGGAATAACCATCAGCATTATTGGACACAGCAATCCCAGCAACGGGGTCAAAACATCAGAAACACAGACCAGCCCAGCTGGCCTCTCTATGATTCACTGTCTGGAAGGAAGGAAGGAAGGAAGGAAGGAAGGAAGGAAGGAAGGAAAGAAAGACAAGATGATAAAGTGACTTGTTAGGTGTTTTACACCACAGGGGGAGGGGCTATAAATATATTTCTGATGTTTGTTAATCTGCTTAGAATCACATGCTGTGCATAGGTCCGACATCCAGTGGTCACTGCGGAGTATTGCATTTTGTTTTTTGTAGTCGAAAAGGGGACGTCGACAGGCGTGTCTGTAACACTATCCCTATAGTGACGTGCGTTGTACACACAATCCCTCACGCGTCGAGGTCCCTCAGATTGTTTTTTCCGCCCAGCTTATGGTCGCCTTACGCGGAGCTCCTAGAGAGACATTGCAAAGACACTTACTACGGACCTCGGTCCTCAATTTATACTTATTGTTAAAGATCCCTCCCCTCGACGTTAGCTGTGAAGCTGTTTCTCCGCCGAGCAAGTTTTCGACAGATGGGAAGAGACGGAGGAGATCCTTCGGCGCTGCCAAACACGTGGCCAGGCCTCGCCGGCCAACATACAGTAGGGAGAGTGGGGGTTCGAACTTTTATCTTCTCGTCGAGAATGTCTTTCTTTCTCCCCTATCTTTCCCTTGGGGTTGTTATCACCAGTTTTTATTGCCTCAGCTATGGAGAGGACACCTTTTAAGTTTTGCCCACGCTGTAGGGGCAAATACACTTGGAAGGACAAACACAAGCTCTGTAATCGTTGCTTGCCCCTCGATCATAAAGAGGACAGCTGCGCGGCCTGTAAGCTCTTGAAACCAAGAACTCTTAAAGAACGGAAAGTTAAGAGGTGGGCGGACTACGCTATGTCGAAGTCAGTTTCCTCACCCGCCGCCGCTGTTACAGAAAGTGACGAGGAGGGTGATAACTCGACGTCCGTTACGGAAGTCATTAACCCCCAGAAGGAGCGCTCGCGCTCCTCGACGTCCGTCCCCGGCCCCGACTGGCTCAGCTCACGCCCTGCTTATGGGGATGAACACCCCGGCGACAAGGGCGCACATAGACCCCATAGGCCTAAGCACACAACCCACGGCTCTTCTTCGTCGAAGACGAAGGATCCATCAGCGCCGAAGGGGACGCAGGGCACTCCGGCGTCTACCTTAGACCGTAAGGGTCTCAAGCCCCACCCGCAAACGCAGCCGCGACCAGCGATTGGGCTTTCATCGAACACAGGCGCTACCTCAAAATCATCCGACGTAACGCTCCATAGAGCGGCCGTCGAGGAACAACGCGTAACGCAAGCAACGTCGACACCAGAGCCCTCTACTGACAAACTCGTTGTCGAGAGCCTGGCGAGAATTGTTTCTGAAGACGAGCGTAAGCGGACGACGAAACAAACGTCGAATACCGCACAAAAAGCTATGGAAACGCCGAAAAGCGCAAAAGTAGCCAGGAACTGCCCCCTTCATCTAAGGGCACTTCTGAACTACCGGAGGGCTTTTCAGAGGGCGACGGAAACATTTCTTCGACGTTGTGGGAGCGTTCCAAGCGTTTTGAAGGTGAAGACACTGATTTCCCTCCTCTAGACTATTCAGGGGTCCCCCATGAGACCCTTGAAAGACTCCACTCTTGTATGGAGAAGATGGAAAGGTTTTTGGGAAGCCAAAACCCACCCACACCCAAAAGACCAAGAGAATGGCCCCAGGATGACCCTAGGGTCAAGATTCCTAGGCTGTTTCCCCCTTCTACAGACGCATATGACCTCACTGAAGAGGAGCAATACCTCCAGGAAGATGAGGAGTGTTTGGGTGGAGAGGAAGAACATGAGGAGGAGGGGTTTGAAGAAGATCCTTACACTAGTGCAGGAGCTTTTGAAGAAGATATAGCTACCTCGCAGCCCTGGCAATCCCCATCAGTGCAGCCTTGGCAATCCCCATCAGTGCATTCA
Source organism: Ambystoma mexicanum (assembly GCF_040938575.1). Classification (NCBI taxonomy): domain Eukaryota; kingdom Metazoa; phylum Chordata; class Amphibia; order Caudata; family Ambystomatidae; genus Ambystoma; species Ambystoma mexicanum. The sequence continues at coordinate 1,482,761,102 of NC_090921.1, forward strand.
GACCCTGATGTCTTTCACCCTTCTCCTCCCAAGGATTCACCCATTGGAATCACCTCTCCCATAGATGACCAACCTTCACTTAATGCACTATTGCGCAAGGCAGCAGCGCATTTTGAAATAGACACAGGGGAGACTCTTCCTGACATAGACTTTGTAGAGAGAGTTATTAAAGAAAAAGCCCCTGTTAGTCAGTCTATTCCGCTCCTGGCTTCTATAAAGAGAAGAATAACTCCTTCCCTTTCCAATCCGGCCTTAGTCAGAGGAGTCAACCCTCGGATAGAAAAGCTCTTCAGCCCTTCGTCCTCTGACCCTTTGTACATCAGAGGACATTCTATTCCGGACTCCCTCGTAGTTACTAATACAAGAAAGAGAGCGGGGGTACCACTATCCACTAGTGAGGCACCACCGAACAAGGAGGGCAAGAAGCTCTACGCACTTGGGAAGAGAATCACGACCTCCGCCGCCTTCTCTACTAGGATTGCGAATAACAATTCCCTACTAGCTAGCTACGCAGATGCACAGTGGAGCAAGCTGCGCAGCGAAGCAGAGGACGCACCAGAACCCCTGCGTTCACGCCTGTTAGCTATAGTCTCAGAGGGAACTCTTGTAAACCAGGGCATCATAAAGAACTCCTTAGATGCTGCAGAGACGGCTGGCCGTTCCCTGGTTCAGGGAATACTTCTTAAACGCCATGTCTGGCTGCGCAATTCGGGATTTAAGCCGGAAACCCAGGCTTCCCTGATAAATAAGCCCATAGAACAAACACATCTGTTTGGGAAAGCAGTTGATGAAGCCCTAGAACATGCGAAGAAAGAGTTTGATACCATCAAGACTCTTGACCAAATTTCTAGGCCCCCTAACAGACGCAGCTATGGCAATAGACGCTCCTTTCTTGGCCAACGCCAGCAGCAAAACCAACAGCAATTTTACTCTGCTACCAACTGGCCCTCTAACCAGGGTAGCAACACCCAGTTCAGTCAAAGAGGCCAACGGCGTGGCAAAGGAAGAGGTCGCGGCTCCAGCCCCAAAGGTTCCACGCCCAATACCAACAAATGACCCGAAGATTCGGGTCCCCTCCCATGCATCACCGGTCGGGGGCCGGCTAACATCGTTCCTTTCAGCATGGGAGGGAATATCGTCAGACCGCTGGGTATTATCCACAATAGCCCACGGATACTGCATCGAATTCAACGGTTCCCCGAAGTACAGACCCCCACGGAACCGACGCATGTCACCGGAACACCTCACTATTCTTCTTCAGGAAGTAGAAGAGCTACTGAAAAAAGAAGCGATAGAGGCTGTCCCCCTATCTTAGGTAACAGCAGGTATTTATTCAGTGTACTTCCTTGTACCCAAAAAGGACTTAACCATGCGCCCTGTATTAGATCTGCGCCCAGCGAACAAGTTTATCAAACCCCAAAAGTTTCGTATGGTGAACTTGCAGGAAGTAATCCCACTGTTATCACAGGGGGATTACATGACAACACTGGACATGAAAGATGCATACTTTCATATTTTAATGTTGCCAGCGCACAGAAAATACCTCAGGTTCAAGATAGAGAACAAACACTACTAGTTCAGAGTACTACCCTTCGGGATAGCATCTGCACCAAGGGTATTCACGAAAGTACTGGCAGTGGCAGCGGCCCACCTGCGTAGGTTATCCATCCCGGTATACCCTTACCTCGACGACTGGCTCATAACAGGGGATTCTTACGAAACATGCTTCTCCAATACCCAAAAGACCGTAGACCTTTTGTCGCAACTGGGCTTCTCCATCAACGAGAAGAAGTCCAGCTTAGACCCCAGCCAAATCAAACAATTCCTAGGGGCTCTAATTCGAACAAAGGACGGCCTCGTCTTCCCCTCCAACGAGAGGGTCCAAAACATGCTGTTTCAGATCCCCCATTATGTGGCAGGTCGAAAGGTGACGGTACGCAAAGCAATGCGCTTGCTAGGGATGATGGCGTCATGTATTTATTTGGTACCTCACGCGCGCCTGCGCATGCGCCCAATGCAAGAGTGGCTCTACAGCCAGTGGTGTCAGGCCAGCGGACAATGGGACGATCTAGTGGTGGTCTCGCAGGCCTTGGTTCTCTCGCTACAGTGGTGGACAAAAGAAAACCTGTTATTAGGGAAAACTTTTGCCACACCCGCAGTGGAAGCCACTCCAACCACAGACGCATCCCTTATAGGATGGGGGGCTCGCCTATCCCATCAGACTGCTCACGGAGTGTGGACTCCGAGCTTAGCATCCAAGCATATAAACCTGCTGGAACTACTAGCGGTGTTCAAAGCACTGAAAGCCTTTCAGGAACACTTACAAGGAAAGACAGTGATGGTCCTCACAGACAGCACCACAGCCATGTACTACCTCAACAAGCAAGGGGGCACTCACTCTCCAGGACTGTCCAAGCTGTCCCAGAATATATGGAAGTGGGCTCTCAAACACGACATGTTCCTACTATCACAACATGTACCAGGGGAACTCAATCTGCTAGCAGACAAACTCAGCAGAGATTTCCCCCTGCCCGAAGAGTACGAATGGCAATTGCACGAAGACATCGTCTTAGACGTCTTCACGCAATGGGGATTCCCGGAAATAGACCTGTTCGCAACCCTGGAGAACTCTCAATGCCAAAGTTACGCCTCCAGGTACCCTCAGAACCAGTCCAAGGGGAACGGTCTGTCGATTCAATGGTCAGAGAAATTTGTTTACGCCTTTCCCCCCCGACTCCCCTCCTCAACAAAGTGGTGCACAAGATGCACCAGGAGCAGGTTACCATGATACTAGTGGCCCCAATGTGGGCCCGGCAGCCATGGTTCGCTCACTTGATGGAGATGTCCCTATCTCCCCCAATGAAACTTCCCTGCCCGTACAACATGCTATCACAAGACAAGGGCAGGACACTGCATCCATGCCCTCAGACCATGAACTTAGCAGTCTGGCTCCTGAAATCATAGAATTTGGACATTTACAACTCCCACAAAGATGTATGGACATCCTCAGGGAAGCCAGAAAACCTAATACTCGCCACTGCTATTCTAGCAAGTGGAAAAGATTTGTCATCTGGTGTAGAGGTAAGAACATCAACCCGGTTGACTGCTCTCCCACTAACATTATTCTGTACTTGACCAATTTAGTGGATTCAGGTCTAGTGTTTAATTCCATTAAAGTCCACCTAGCAGCACTTTCTGCATACACCACTTCCCAACTTAAAGTGTCGTGGTGGAAGATACCAGTTATCAAGGCCTTCATGGAGGGGGTAAAGAGAATACACCCTCCGATAGCTAACCTAGCTCCCGGATGGGACTTAAACGTGATACTTTCTAGACTCATGGGCGCTCCTTTCGAACCCATGCACAAGGCAACTCTTAAATACCTCACTCTTAAGACTGCTTTCCTAATAGCTATCACCTCCATTAGGAGAGTAAGTGAACTACAGGCTCTTTCTGTACTAGACCCCTTCGTAACAGTTCACAAGGATAAGGTGGTTCTACGCACACACCCAAGGTTTGCACCAAAATTCATCTCGAAATTTCATGTAAACCAGTCTATAGAACTACCAACGTTCTTTCAAAACCCTTCCAGCTTGGGAGAAAAAAGTCTGCATACACTAGATGTACGCAGAGCTGTCATGTTCTACATGGAAAGAACCAGAACACTGAGAAAGACTAATCAGTTCTTTGTCTCGGTGGCAGCAGGAAGAGAAGGAGATGCAGTTTCTAAGTCCACTATATCTAGATGGATTGTACAATGCATCACTCTCTGTTACACTCTTGCTAAGAGAGAACTACCCTTCAAGCCAAGAGCACATTCCACTCGAGGCACTGGGGCTTCCATAGCATTCATTGCAAATGTTCCCCTTGAGTCCATCTGCAAAGCGGCTACCTGGAGTTCTGTGCACACCTTTACAAAACACTACTGTCTAGATGCACACTCTAGATCTGACTCCCAGGTGGGACAGGCAGTATTAAGACATCTTTTCTCTACTGTTCCTTCTCATAACCCACCGCCAACTCCGGGTACTGCTCGCTAGTCTATGCACAGCATGTGATTCTAAGCAGATTAACAAACATCAGAAGACAATGCATTACTTACCGTAAAAGCATTTCTGATGGTTGTATCTGCTTAGATTCACATGCGCCCGCCCTTCCTCCCCGCTCGGATGGAAGGAACATAGACATCCTTTCCTATATTTCTCTCTTTTCTGTACTCACGTCTAGAAGGCTCCCTCAGGGCAGAAAAATACAAACAGAGGGACCTCGACGCGTGAGGGATTGTGGGTACAACGCACGTCACTATAGGGATAGTGTTACAGACACGCCTGTCGACGTCCCCTTTTCGACTACGAAAAACAAAATGCAATACTCCGCAGTGACCACTGGATGTCGGACCTATGCACAGCATGTGAATCTAAGCAGATACAACCATCAGAAATGCTTTTACGGTAAGTAATGCATTGTCATATTTGAAAGTGTGCTCTTGGGAGGCAGATCGCCTTAATGATTTCTCTGACAAGCAAAAGGGACACAGAGATAATGGAATTGGTTGATCCAGCAATGAAAACCTATGCAATGTTTCTCACCCTTCAGTAGACTGGAATTTGCTGCACTGACTAAAGAAATAATCTGCTTTGACCCTTTGCATGCCTGTTGTAAATTGATTGCCCACACTGACCCCTTACATCTTAGTCTAGTCTCCCCAGTTCTGATGCACCCCATGAACAGTGTAATTTATTCATAATGTTGCCTCATCTCAACATTTTTCTCTGTGGAATGAACTTTCAATTGTTTGTCTAATGTCCGAGACGCTCTCTGACCCACTTCAGGGCCTTATTAGAGGGCAACTCAACGCCATGACCCCAGAGCTGCTCTCCGATTGGACCCTGCAGCGTATCAAAGAGCAGATTGGAGAACAAAATCACGATGTAAGTTGCCCATTTTCTATTCTAGCATGCTTTTCAAGATGTCTATAAAATGTTGTTTGTTAAAATGTACATGGCTGTGCTTGTGCTAAGCTGTGAAGATTAAAACGGTCTCTTTTTGGCTAAGAAAATAGCACAGGGTCAAATCTGACCCGAATGTAGAGCCACTCAGCTTTGCAGACAGCATGTGGTTTTTGGAGTGAAGGTTTTTTCAATCATTCGCTTGTCATAATATTCTTGCCAGCCCTCCTCTGTGGGAATGAAAGCTAAATTTGATTTCCTCTTCATATTTAAATTGTTCAGTGTTGGGGAACTTATGTTTATCTGAGGAGTCTTATAATCATGTGTTTAGTTACTGTAGATTAGAAACATACGTGCAGCATTATCCGTTAAAGTGAAGTGCCTTTCCTATAATGAAGAAAGTTAAATCATCACACATAAGCCTATGCAGCCTTTTCCTTATACATGAGTGCGTCATTGTGTGGTGTATAGCTTTATGTATGCAACATGTGCAAAGTGACCAACTTGACTTTGCCACATTGACATGGATATGGTATCCCCAAGTTCCCAACAGCAGCTACCTGCAGTAAATGTGCATCTCCGGTCATAGACCAAACCCTTTGGGATAAACAACCTAGAAATAAACATGTTCCGTTATTCTCCCTTTGAACAAAACCTGGACTGGATCCATGCAGTGGTTTTGCTTTACCAGAAAGGCTATGGACCAAATGTAAGACCCAGTCAGATCACATAGGCCATGATGAAGGCTGGAAAATGCATCCTGGGGCCAGATGGTAACAAGCCAACAAGAAAGGGACTACATCTCCCATAATTCCCTTTCCCCTCAACAGAGGAATACGAGGACAGGACTACAGATTTGTAATCAGGAAGGTAATGAGGGAGACTGGGTAACCCACTTGAATGGTTTTCACCTCCCCCCCCGCCCCCCTCAGTGGAGCTGTTTTTTGGAGCTTGCACCTGACAGACACCCATTTGATATCTCTAGTGGCAGCGGGAAGCCCTGTCCTCGCCCATACAGTTAATAGATACACAGGCAGGGCCCCATTACCTTCCCACATTACCAGGAATACTGGGGAAGAAAAATCTCTCTCAAAATTACCAGCACAATGGAGACCGAATCAATAGCCTTTATTCTCCATTAAAAGTAAGGGAAAGGATACCAGCACTGCACCACAGGAGTAATGCATACTGTGAGCTGTTTGACACAGAGGTCGCCAAAATCAATTTCAGAGAACAGAAACTGCCCAGTCTGAGGCAGGTGAACAAACAAGCATCTCCTTCCTCACCAGAAACAAACAGGCTGAAGTAGATGTTGGCTTCCATATTTCAAGACTTCACCCATGAACTCAGGACTGCTGAGTGCCCCTCCCATGGAGTATGTTCAGAGCGGTCATTTGACCCCTATGGCAAATAAGTAAGAAGCAAGAAGCTACTCCGTCCACACACTATATAAGGGCCAGCACCAATTATAAAGGTGTAAGGAAGTTTTGTTGTACAGAGAAGGCAAGTTGTGTTGTTGAAGAGGAAGAAGATTGCTGCAGCAGAGAAAGGTTCCTGGGTTGGCTTTAAAACCTGGAGTGGAGGAGCAGGTTGTAAAACCCACAGAGTAGAGGTAGATTATTTGGCTGGCTATAAGATCTAGAGTGAAGGAATGTGGCAAGACTCAGAGGAGGGATAACATTGCTGGGAAGATTCTAAAACCTGGAGATGAGTGGTGGGTTATAACTCCTGATGGTGAGAGGCTGATTTTACGACCTTGATTGGAGGCACTGATTGGAAAAACCTGGAGACAGAAAACTGAAAACTGGACACCAGAAACACAGAAAAGGAAGGAGTTTGAAGAGACCACTAAACAACAGGTGAATAGAGACCTGGCCACAGCCCTAGTCAATAAAAGGGCAGAGGAAGCAAATGTCTAGGCCTTTGATGAGGGGAAAAACAGAGAAGGTGAAGATGAAGGCTCTGTCCATGGGGAAGACAAAGATGGAAAGGGCTGATGCCTTGACAAGAGAAATAAAGGGTGGACAACACTGCGAGCAGAGAGTAGGAGAAAGTGCCCTAAAGGAATGGAAGGGTAGACACCCTATACTAGGAGACGGAGAAGGTGACGAGAGGGAGGAGGTGAGGACAGTGAAAGGTCCCCTGGGGACTAACCCACGGAAGTAGAACCTATTGTCCTTGTGAAGTGTCTGTGAACTCTATAACACCTTAAATACAAAGCATAAACTTGAGTATCCTCGTTCTGCCATGTGCTACAACTTCTGCCACATGTTGTTCTGGTTGGTTCAGCAAACAAACCAGGAAAATAATGGCTAATAGAACCAACATGAAGCCTGCAAAAAAGTGCTACTCTTGGTACGACTCTGATCTGGCCGCTCGGAAACGCAAGTGCAGAGCAGCTAAACGGAAATGGGAAGCTTCGGGTGTACCCTTTGACAAACTAGCCTGTCGTCTACTCCAAAGGCAATACAGACTCTCCATCCTCTTTAAAAAGAGGGTACATATTCAATCCCACATCTCTGCGGCCTCTAAACAACACGACTGAACTGTTGAAGATCTGCAAAGAACTGGCCAATCCTTTTGTAGTATCTTCCTCTTCTTCACCTATCTAAGCCCTTTTCACAGCCCTGGCCTCTCATTTTACCACTAAAACCCAGGACATCTTGTCCGCACTGTCAGCCTATTCTCCTCTCTCACCCTCTACCCCTCTCTCAGGCCCTCCTTGGGCTACCCGCACTCCCTCTCCTTCTCTCCTCCCTCTCTCATGTCACACCCAATGATGTTTCCAGACAAGTCCGGTCTAGGAAGCCTCATGCAAAAGGGTGACCCCCCTGCTCCTCCAGAAATATTAAGGACAAAATTGGTTCTCTCGCTCCAGCCTTGGCCGATTTCTGCAATCAATCTTTTGCCACTTGAGCTTTCCCCCCCTCCTCTCAAGAACTCCCTTGTGCACCCCCTGGTAAAAAAGCCTTCTGCCAAACCCTCTATTCCGGCAAACTATCACCCAATCTCTCAGTCCTTTCCTGGGCAAACTCCTGGAGAAGTTGGCTATCTCCCAGCTAACGCTCCACACTAGAGCTGTTGGTTATCTCCATGACCATCGGTCTGGCTTCAGAGCAGCCAGAGTTCAGAAATTGATCTCCTGAGCTCCTGTGAAGATCTACTCTCCAACCTTGACTCTAGCTCTCCCTCTGTCCTCATTCTCCTTGACCTATCCTCTGATTTTGACATGGTGAAACACAACATCCTGATCACTCGTCTCTGCGATACCCTGGTCATCACTGATCAGGCTCTGGTGTATCTGACCTCTTTCTTCTTGGACCAACCTTCCCAGGTTCAATTTGGGTCCCTCCTCTCTACCACCTCTCTCTCCACATGTGGTGTTCCCCAGGGCTCTATCCTCTCCCCTGCTTTTCAGTGTCTACCTGATCTCTACCTTTTCCACTAACTTCCAGTGTTGGCTCTCTTTGAGGCTACCCTCAGCCGCCTCCTCCTCCTCCGCCTCCTCGCTCATCCCTGACTGTCTATCCGCTATTCAGGCATGGTGTGCCTCTAATAATCTCTGCCTTAATGCCAGTAAGACTATGATCCTTCTCATTGGGACCCCTGCTCTGGCTTTTCTCCTCTCACTCTGGCCTGTCTCCCTGGGCCCTATGCCCTCACGCTCTTGTTAGGCAAAAAACCTTTGGGTCATCTTCAGCTCCACTCTCTCCTTCTCTCCACACATCACAGACCTTGCTAGAAAGGCCCATTTCCAGCTCCACCTCCTTAGAGGTATTCTCCCATTCCTGCCTACCCCCAGAAGCTCACTGTCTCCAGAACCCTGATTCTCTCTAGGCTGGACTTCTAGGTAACAGCCTATTTATCATTGTGCCTAACTCTACTCTTTGCCCTCTACAACTCATCCAGAACATGACCACAAGACTTATCTTTGGTCTCAAGCCCAAGGCCTGCATCTCTCTGGCCCTGACATCCCTCCACTGGCTCCCAGTGGCTGCAAGGATCAAGTTCAAGACCCTCTACATCGTCCACAAGGCTTTCTGGGGCAGGGGTCCTCACTATCTCCATCTCTTGCTTCCTAAGTACCTTCCTACTAGACCTCACCGCTTGTCTACTTCTAATTCTTTGCAGGTGAGTTGCTTCTCCAAGCAGAGATTGGGGGGTAGATTTCTCTCCTCTGCAGGTGCCTCCCCCTGGAACGGCCTCCCTGTCTCGCTCTGCCTTGAGCCGGATCTCAAGTTCCAGAAGCTCCTCAAGACCCTCCTTTTCTCCTCTTCTTTCTCTCTTCCACTCCCCTGCTAACCTTCCTTTGCACCTGCACCGTTCTGCTGACTGGCTGCTTGGTGTTCCTGGGGCTTACAGGACACCAGCCCCCCACCCCTATAGTCCAGTCCCCCTGCACTTGCCTGCCGGTTTTCCTGCACTGCTGCCGGGCCTCCTTTTCACTACCGGTTTGTGATTCCCCTTGGAGTCCCAGCCTTCCTTGCACTTAATTCAGGGCCCTGCTGCTCTGGGTGCACTTCTCCCCATACCCTCTTCCTTGCACTTCTTGTCTGTTATAGGTCAAGTAACCTTTTTTGAATCGATTTATAAAGATCGGTTTGTGATCGCACAGAGCAGTCTTTCTATATTAAACTCTCACGCCCCTGCCGCATAAGAGTGTGCGCGCAGGGGCTGACGGGCTCAGCGGGACCCAGAAGCACAGGACGAGGAGAACTGGTGAGTGAGTGTGTTGTGTGTGGGAGGCCCTGGGGGTGAAAACCCCTGAATATATATATATATATATATATATATATATATATATATATATATATATATATATATATATATATATATTAAACTCATTTTAAAGCACTAAAGAGAAAAATACCTTTACAATGCTGGTTTTACGGTCAATGGAAAACTGTTCATTTGTAAATCAGTCTTTTTCTCTTGAAAGCTTTAAAATGAGATCTTTTCATGTGTGCGTGCTTGCACGATCTAAATGATACTAGGCCTAGTAAGGTTTTTTGTCTCGTCATCCCTTGTTCCCCTGCCCTTGCCATCTTGCGCCTTGAAATACTTTGTGTATAGGCACATTGTAAATGACATATCAGTCAATAGTCTCTTAACTTGAGTAATAAGCAATCAATTCCCGTATGACTGATACTGGACTGAAGCTCTGCTACTGAATCTGCACTACTACCAACTCTTCTGGAGAAGACATTGAAATATATCTCCTGGATAAACTAATAGGGAGAATTCCCCACTACTCCATGTCTGTGGGATCCATGAGCAAATGACCACTATTTTGCACAGACAAAGTCAATAGGAACTAGTCAAATTCCCCAATGCCATTATATGTTTGCTTTACATATGCTCAGATATTGTTTAATTGCACCTCCTCTTTTTTGTGTGTTATGGATAAGCTAAACTTTCACCTTGCATTTACACTACCAACAAAACTAACATGTTGAACTTCCTGAAATGCTGCACTCTGTTCCACTTTATCGTTTAGGCAGGAACACATATAAGTACTCGTGATCACTGCGTTGGGACCTACATCATAGAAATTCTGTAGTGTCCACCTAGGGTTGCCACCTGACTCCGTATCAGGAGTAGGCACCAACTTCTCCATTCATTTCCAGCTTGGAATTGTTGGGTCGGTTCAATTGAATAAAATGGATCGACATGCAAATTACTTTACTTTATTTTAAATATTTATATAGCGCGGCTATGGACCCTGAGGCTTGAGGGCGCTACAAGACATAACATCACAATTAACAAATAAAACCACTACAAAAGACACTTAAACACAGTTAAAAACCATAATATCAGGATAAAAACAAAAAGAAAAACAGCAATATTAGTTAAAAAGGTAGGTCTTCTGTTGTTTATTTTTAAATCTCCTGAGATTCAATTCCTCTTAGCTCTGGCGGAAGAGAGTTCCAGACTTTAGGCCCAATAGCAACAAAAAAAAGCTGAGCTGAAAACCTTGACAGTTTTGCATTTTGGAACGAGTAACAGATGCTGATTATTTGTTCTCAAAGCTCTGCCATTCATTCTAGCAGGGAGTACATGCTGTAGGCTGACATGCACATTTCCCTGTCTGCATTTTTGTACTATTGTCCGGGTTCTGAATAAGATCCTAGACTCCACAGGTAGCCAGTGAAGTGTGTCTGGCTGCCGTGACATGGTCTCTGAGCTTGAGTCTCATAAAAATTCGTATGGCTCCATTTTGACAGACTTGAATTTGTTTTCGATCAGCTTTGTCTATACCCATTAGCAGACCCGAGCAATAATCAGTGTTTGCACCTATAATTGTTCTGGCAATAGTTTTGCCATTGTCTTGTGGAATAAGGGGTCTTAGATGTGCCAATAGTTTTATATAATAAGCGCAGAATGAGACCAGACTACTAACATTTTGATCGAATGTGACGCCTAGCGTCTTCACTTTTTTTTAAGGGAGTGATCATTTCCTCACCTAGATGAAAGCTATCGTGAATTGGGCCAAGTTTTGTCAGCATGTGAGTTGAGCCAATAGCTAAAATCTCAGTTTTGTATTTGTTAAGGGCCAGTTTATTATGAACCATCCAGGTTTCAATAATGGCAAAGACTTTAGTAATAGCAACTTCATCGAGATCATGCGAGCTAGCTAACAGGATGACACATTGCCTGTCATCTGCATAATTGGTAAATATCACGCCATCTTGATCCAGCATGGCAAATAGAGGGGCGGTGAAAATATTATAAAAGCACAGAGGTGCAAGCCCCTTGAGGCACCCCACAAGTGATGGTAATGGGCGCAGATTCAGCCTCACCACAGAACACCCTACTGTCATGATTGCAAAGGAAAGAAGAGACCCATTTAATGGCTAAGGGGGAGAAATTAGCGACCTCATGTAACATGGTGGACATGATTGAATGGTCCACCAGATCAAACGCTGCGGAGAGATCAAGCAGCATAAGCAAGGAAGCTTCTTTCTTATCCATGTGAGCCAGAAATTTGGTTTTGAGTTCCAAAAGAGCCGTCTCAGTTCCAAAACTAACACAGAACCCAGACTGATGGTCATTTAGTATAGGATATGTTTTAAGTGTTCTGAGATCTGTTGGTAAACCACTCAGTCTAGGATCTTTAGTAAAAATGCTGTGTTAGTGATTGGCCTATAATTATTAGGAAGGTCAACTGACAGACCTGGCTTCTTTAAAATGGGCATGACCCAAGCCTTCTTAAGATCTTGAGGTACCGTGCCTGTTATGGAGGCATTAATGAGTTTGCAGATTGCAATTAATAAGGTAGGGGAACAAGTGAATATCATTTTTGCACTTGGTGGCTTTAAGTTGTTTGATTATGATATCTACTTCTTCTACCGAGTTTGGCGAAATGATAAAGACTGGAATAAGTGGGGATCTCTCATAAACCGTTTTGAAGTTTTGTGTTCATTATGCTTTATATTTTTCATTTTTTCAGCAATGTTTTCCTTTAATAGTATGTAATTTGTCATGCATGGCTTATTGCATCACGTTGCACCATATTTCTTTATCTTTGATATTCCTCTCTAGTATAGAATGATCAGTGGACTCCTTCTCTTTTAGGATACAAAAGAGTTCCTTAGTATATAATTGGGAATTTGGTATTGTTTTATTAAAGAAATGTCTTTTAGCCTGGATAGCTCCTTTGCAGTTAGTGACTGCAACCTTGTATTTGCTAAGGTGCCCCTGTGTCCTATTAGATTTCCAAGCGTGGAAATTCTTGAGTCAGTGATTTCAGAAGTTGCAATTCAGGCGTTACGCTTGGTTTCTACCTTGGGTATTTTCTTTTTGAGCAGAGCTAATATATTAGCACTCAACTCCAAATTTAATGAGATGATCCTAGATAGCTCCTCTGGAGTATTTGCTTTAGAGGAATTAAGAGGGGTGTGCAATAGTTGTTCAACTTTATCAATATTGATATTTTTTAAGTTGCGGGATAGGATTTCTGTGCCCTTTAAACAAACATTTACGTTTTTTTGGGAGGTCCGTGGTAATGGAGAACCAAACGAAAGAATGGTCAGACCAGGAGCATGGTAAAACCGATACTTCACTGGATCTGATTTTATGCCCTGCAACCCAGTCCAGAGTATAACCCAGATTATGGGTAAGTACATGGATAAATTGCTTAAATCCAAACACGTCTAGTACATTTTGGAGTTCAAATGCGTCTCTGTCTTCCTTATGATTAAGCCAGAGATTGAAGTCTCCCATAATCAAATAATTTGAGTTGGTTTTAAGAGAGGAAAGAAGAAAACTAGAGATGTTTGTCAAGAAATCTATAGTTACAGTAGGAGGTTTGTACTCTCAGCTTTTAAGCCAACTTTGATATAAGAGGGAGTCAACACCTTCCATGATGTGTCCCTTAGTTTCCCAATTGTTAAAATATTCCTTATGAATAAAAGCAACACCTCAGCCCCTGCCCTCCTTCCTGTCACTTCTAATCATCCCATATCCTGGGGGGATGGCCAGGTTAAGGGAGGGCCCTGCAGCTGAATGTGCCCAGGTTTCTGAGAAAGCGCATATGTCAGTGTTATTTTCTTCCATGGGTGTCACAATCTCCACAGCATGCTTCACTAGTGATCTTGTGTTCAAGAGAAGCCATTTAAAATCAGAATGAGGAGTGAACAACCTCTTGGGCCCAGTTTCACTAGTTTCTGCGTCAGTTATTATGTTGGTATCAGAATTAGTTATTATGGGTTCTCCAATAAAGGGGATACCGATAGAGGGGAAGGGTTTAGAATCTCAGCAGTGGTGCTCTGGCTTAGAACAGGAAAGTCTGTTCAATGTATTAGACTAGAAGGGGGGGATTTAGTAGGATTAGTGGGTAAGGCAGGCCTAAATCCTCCACTGCACGATCATCGTCACAAACTTCTGGCATGTTATCCAATTTATTAATACCATTTATAGTATTCTTTAGTGAATTTACTCTGAGTAGCTGCATCAATTGCAGTAAGTACCTCGGCTAAGCCCATTTCTTAGAGAGAACTGGAAACACTGCAAGAGCGAGAGCGTCCCAGCGTGGACTAGTGCAGACTAGGCTTGTCGTGTGCGCACAGGCGCATTCGCGCCGTGTTCGGGAATAAATGCATGTCACAGAACTACAAGCCTATCTGGGTTATGTAGTTATGTGAGGCTTGTAGTGTGTGCAGAGTACCAGAGTACTCTGTTTTAACTCGCACTTACAAATTAGCACAAAGTAAGTTAGGATGAGGGCCTGCCAACAAATTAGGTGTGATTTCTAACCTATCAAACACGAGTAATAGTAAAATCAATATAAAAGATTTCAAAATGGTGAAAAGCACTGCAACAAGAAATGGATTAACAACAATTACTACAAAGGGCAAAACGAGACTAGAGAAGCCTGTCCCTTAAACACCTCTAGCGGAGACTAGTCTTCAGATAAAAGCAAAGCCAGTAGCGGCATTGTCTCACTCATGTCATATGGCACCCTAGTCCAATCTCACATTTCAGTATGGCCCTCACCTGCCCCATTCCCTGTTGCAAAAATAGTGAAAATGCCTAAGGTTGAAAGACTTACTTTTTCCGGTAAGCAGATGTGGCCAGCAATTGAGCTTAACAGTTTTAAGGGGGGGGGATTGGGAAAGAATATCTGTAGGGGTGGGGGGAGTAAGTTAAAAATGGAAAGCTGTCCTCCCAAACTGATTCAACAATAAAAATAAAAGCCACAGAAATGTAGGTACAAATTCCTCCTCTTGGGGCAACTAGTTATGAAATAGAACAGCCAATATTGTGCTCCGCAATGGTCATTGTGAGAAATGGAATAAATTTGATGAACTTCAGACGTGGTTAAAAAAATGCATTTTCTTAGGGCGAAACATACAGTAAGACAATTATTGGATATATCCATCAAGTGGTATGTGCATCTTCCTGCCCCATTTTGGGCGGAGCAAAAGGATAATATTGTTAAGGAACATCGTAAACTGTGTCCCTGCACATTCCTTTGTTAGACATGGTGTATGCAAGATTGTTTTCACCAGTTGTAAAATGCCAATTTATTGGAGTTACAGAATGCAATAAATTGCAAATGAGAATGTTATGGGTGACAAAGGTTGGTTACTTGAGAGTATCGAGTTGCTGCTCACCTAATTGACTTGTATTCACAACAAAATGTATCCCCACTCACCTCTGCTTTCAGTAGCACTGTGGACTAGAGAGTAATACAGTGTTTTCCCTCTATATTTAATTACATCTTTCACTTCAGACATTTTCCCTGTTGCATTTCTGATTTCTAGTTTGTTTACATTCTGGGAACTCATTTCTGTAGTTTCCTACATCACTTTCAAGACCGTTCTTGCCTGCTTCGCAATTTTATACCATCATTGTATTTGAAGGTCTCTATGAGCCACTATAAATATATTGAGCCACTAGAAATATATATTTTGGGACTGTTAAGTCTTCACATATGTGGTTGCTGCAGAGTTCCCTCATTTTCCTGAGAGTCTAATGCATTGTTTATTTTAATGTGCATCCTTAAGGTGTGTCCCCTAGTAATAGATACTATCCGATCAAAGGGAATGTGTAAAGCGACATGCAGCTGCCTTTCTATTCCTTTCAGATCCCTACTCAGGATGACTGCAATAGCATAATCCTTTATGCCACTACTGGCAAGGTGAGAGCTTTCTTTTTTCTATAAATAGGCACAACTGCCACAAAGAACCTATGCAATCAAACAGACACTCCGTAACAAATGGGCTGTACGTTGTGTAATCCATGCATTGTTTCACAACAATGTTTTTTTTTTTTTTTAACAGAATCCTGATGTGTACCAGAATCCATTGTCTAGAAAGCTCTCACCTCAATGCTTTCCATTATTGAATAGAACAATTACATAATTTTAGGGAGAACATTTCTGGGTTTAGAGCATTTGGTTGTGTTTCACGAAGGTGGGCACAGAGCGATCATATAGCTTAATTGTATGTAACATATACTGTAATCCCATTATGTCATATTGAAGTGTGCATTCAAAAGTTACAAATATGATTTAAATAGACGAAATGGAGATTCATCTTTGATTTAATCTCGTAAAATTCGAAGAGCGAAAAATAAAGATGCTTCTGAAGTCAGTGGAACAATGTATGTACTTCGAGAAGCATTGCAAAGGTATTTTCGAATGGATTGTGTCCTCCCACATATTTCTCATCTCATATCATCTCCATATTCAGCTTCAGCTGCTTCAGAACTTTTTCCAGCAGATGGTGCTGCACGTCTATGCCAGTATACTCGATGTCCTTCAGAGGCCTCCGTCTCGATGTCGAGGTCATTGATGGTATAAAGCAGCACACCTGCTTTGACTGTTGATAATATTAACTCAAAGGTTGATCTCCAAACCTACACATCGTGGGACCTAATCTAAGCTTTTATTATGCTCCCCCTGACCATGACTAGACCTACACCTTCCTCTAATTGGGTTAACCTTCTAGTTTCCTTCCACCTTTTAAACTAACTACCGGGCAATCTTGTAATGCCTCCTCAGTCAAAAACCATAAAACTGACTAAATTCTTGCCACAACTAGATTTGGGAGCGAATAACCTGATTTCTGTCGAGATCTCCACGGTCAGGATCTCCTGTACTTTAACTCCTAAACAATGGATTCAACGATTTGCCACAAAGCCTACACCTAACCAACCCTGCTCTACCTTTGTTAGAAACTTTAGGCATGTATTCAGACTGAACAAAAAGTACATACCATCCTCCAACCGTAATGACAAACCTAACCGAAATATGTGTTCTAAGAAAAGCCTTAATACCAAAATTAACCCAAATCAGGGAATATATAATAATAACCTGACTCAAAAAACCTTCATCTCATGCCCTTAACCTTCCAGAGAACAAATCCCCATATATCAAAGGGGCTCTTATCACTGCAAGATCCATGGTAGCCCATGCATTAGACATTGCCAACCTGAGTACTACCAAATAATTAGACTTTTTAGCAATAACTGAGACGTGGCTCCATGCAATGGCAGGACCCTCCCTCTCACTTGCTATTCCAGACAACTATACTATTCTGAGGCTAGATAGAGATACTTCCAGAGGTGGGGGCATTGCCTTCATTGCCAAATCTAATTTGGGACTAAGCATGTCAACACCCCCCCTTCACGTCAGGTGAACGCTTGACAGTTAAACTGCCCCTCTCATGTTCGTGCACTATAACCATGCACCTGTTATATAGACCACCGGGCCCTATAGGAAGACATTACAGCAGTACTCACAACCAATACTAAATCTATATCTCAAATTATATTACTCAGTGTCTTTAATCTTGGTCTCAATGACCCAAATGATCAGCCTGCCTTGGCACTCGCTAAAACACAATAACGGAACTAGGCTTTACGCAAAGGGTCAAATATGCCCACACACTCTAAAGGTAGAACCTTAGACTGGGTGGCTGACCTCAATTGTGAGACCTTAATAACATATATTGAACCTCACGCCTGAACAGATCATCACCTACTAACCTTCACTATCCACGATAGCCCACTGCCTACCAGGACTAACCGCCTGGCGTCTCCACAAATCACCAGAAATAAATGCAACATAACAGTGGATAACTTGCTTCCACTTCTCCATCCTATTATGAATCCTGCGCCTGCCAGCGGTGACCTGACTTATACAACTCTACAATCACTCAAGCCATAGAAGTCATCGCACCTCTAAAAATGTGCAAAGACAAACCTAGAGCCCACCTCAATTCTTGGTTTACCCCTAATCTCAAAACTGTAAGGGCTGAAAAAAAGAAAGCTAAAATCCTCTGGAAAAATCACCCGACAGATTTAAACAAAAACAATCTACAGAAAGTTACAGCAAAATATAAAATGGAGATCATCCAAACTAAACGAAATACATACAATGACAGGATTAAGAAAGCTAGCTCCAGTACAAGAGACCTCTTTGTTATCCTAAGAGAACTGGAATCCCCTATTCAGCCAGTTGACGAGTGCACCAAGGCTAAGACCTGGTGCACCAAGGATAAGACCTGGTGCACAAATATTCAAAATGCATTATCCAACAAAATATCCCTTCTACCAGTAAAAATAGTAGCAAAAAACTAAACCTTCCAAATCCCTTTACTCCACAGAGATCCCAGTCAGATTCTACTAAACCACCCAATCATTTCAAATATGCCCAAGTTTCTTTCCAGGAAGTGAAGGACATCATAGCCTCCCTTAAATCCTCCAGATGTCAGGGAGCTATCTGCCCAGTTTCTTTCCAGGAAGTGAAGGACATCATAGCCTCCCTTAAATCCTCCAGATGTCAGGGAGCTATCTGCCCAGCATCTATATTTAAAGAAGCAGCTAGCAACCTAGCCCCGTTCATCAGACACTAATTAATTGATCATTAAAATCTGTCCCGAACAACCTTAAGGATGCCTGGGTCCTCATGCTTTTAAAGAAACCTATACTTGACCCGTACATTCCGACTAATTATAGACTGATTACAACAGTCCCCTTTCTGTTAAAAATCGTTGACAAGGTATCCTACCTCCAGATACAGACATACCTAGTGGCTAACAATCTTTTGGGGCTCCGGCAGTCTGGTTTTAGACCCAAACATGGCATGGAAACAGCCTTGATAGATCTGAAAAACCAGATCGAGGAGCTAAAGGACAAAGGGAAACTGGCTCTCACTCCTCCTGTTACTAAACCTCTCTGCCACGTTTGACGTGGTGGATCATAAAGTGCTTTGTAAGCACCTTTCTACAGCAGCCCACTTCTCCCCAGATGCAACCGCCTGTATTCAATCCTTTCTGGATAATCAATCTGAGTTTTTTCACCCACTGCATTAGCGGAACCATCACCTATAAAATATAGAGTACCGCAGGGCTCGTGTGTTTCACCTGCAATGTACAATATTTTCACAAAGCCTTTGTTCGATGACCTAGATAATGTGGGTGTCACCTACACGAACTATGCAGATGACACCCAGATTCTCATTCCCATATCTGGTGACTATGACACGGACTTGGCCTTGGTGAATAACATATCTCATCATTCAGACTTGGATGGCATCTCACTGCCTCTGTCTGAATGATGAAAAGACAGAGCTCTTACTCATGGGAGTCCCAACCAGACTCAACAAATTAAGCAAACATTTTCAATCATTTAACATTGATGGTATAGATATCAAAGTGGCTAAGGAGGTAAAAACTTTGGGTTTCTACTTAGACTCAGCCTTCAATATGTACAGGCAAGTCAATGCCTCAGCGACATCATATACTTGCAAGTTAATCCACGCTTGCAAACCGTTTCTATCTACAGCCAGTTGCATTACCCTAGCTAGAGCACTAATTCTCTCGAAACTAGACTACTGTAATGCACTCTATCTTGGCTCAAGCAAGCATTATTACAGAATAATACTTGAAGAACGGCGCTAAGCATTCCAAGAAGGCAACACATCTGAGGTCAGACGCAACAGTAACTCACTGTCAATCAAGGATAGGATACAGTTTAAAGCTGTAACTCTTAACCACGATGCCTAACCAACAAGGCCCCTAAACACCTCAGAGATAAATATTCTAGAAATACATCTACATGCCCTATGAGGACCGCACACTTGTTTTGTCTGAAAGTCCCCAGATACAAGCTCAAGAAAGTAGGGGGAAGTAGGTTTCCTGTCATCGCAGCCCAGTTATGGAACTCCTTGCCTACTACCTTAAGAGCAGACGCTTCATTCTTCAGCTTTAGCAGGAAAACAAAAGCTGGCTCATTGCTCAGGATCTATAAGTGGCTACTCTGAATGATGACAGTATATCCATGTAAATGTGCTTGTATATGCCCGTGTTTTAATAATGTTAAATCTACTGTTTAAATAATATCTTGCAACCGTTCCTTTACGTATCTATTTTAATTGACTTGTATTATGTAACTTGAAGAAACATGTAACGCGCCTAGATACCTCTGGGTTTTGAGCGCTATATAAATAAATAAACGAAGCGCGCACAGCGATCGTTGGCTTTAGTTCTGTTTTTCTGCGAAAGTTATTGCTTCGGATACGTTGCGCTTCGGTTCCCTATCGAGCATCTTCGAGTAAAAATCTTAAAGTATGGCATCAT
This sequence comes from Ambystoma mexicanum, assembly GCF_040938575.1. Taxonomy (NCBI): domain Eukaryota; kingdom Metazoa; phylum Chordata; class Amphibia; order Caudata; family Ambystomatidae; genus Ambystoma; species Ambystoma mexicanum. Next base: position 1,482,781,137 of record NC_090921.1, read on the forward strand.
CATCGGCATCTTTGACGAGAAGTGCCAGGATTGTGGGGCAAAAATGTCCATCGGGTATGTCTGTGGTGCCTCGGTTGCTCTCACGCTCGTCATCAGACGAGTCGAGAAATATTTCTCTTCGTCGAAAGAAGACAAAATGATTGAGATCACGCAGTGGTTCTTACCACTCGTCACCTTCACAGCGTTCATAGAAAAGGCACCATAGGTCGCCGTCTTTGTCATCCCCAGAACAGTTAATGCCCGATGAAATCAGCCTCTCTGGCTGAGTGGGAGAAGTTCAGAGTTAAAATTATGCAAGTATTCGCGAATGCGGCCTTGATCCCCTCGAAGACTTACAAAAGCCATGCCCAGGTTGAAAAATTTGACAAGAATAAGGGCAAAACCTGTGTGGCCTCGGGCAGGGGAGGCAATGAAAAATCCTTGAGAGCAGTCCAAGGATCCTTAGATTCGAGACAAATCTTCCTCGAGGAAGAAGCGCTGAAAGACTCCTCGACGGACCATAACAAGTGCTTGCCACCAAAGGCGTCGGACAAGTCCTTGATGCCGAAAGCATCGACTGTGTTGAAGATTTCGGTGCCACCATCAACACCTTCGAGGATTATAGAAAAGTGTATACACCACTACCAAGAAAGGATTTTTTTGAGTCACTTTCTTTGATTTGAGTAAGCAGAACATTCCTCTGATGCACAACCTTTTGGTCTTCAATATGTAACACCTGGGTCCCTGAACCCTTGATCTCAGAGGAATCCAGGTTAGAAAATGTACAGAAATCCCTGCAAAATGCAAGCAAACTAGATACGTCCCCAGAATTAGAGTTTGGGAGACCTGACCATGCTGAAGGGTGTTACAATGTTCAGGGTGGTGGATTACATGAGGTGGAAAATACCTACACCAATATATGAACAGGATGATCTTAATGACATCTTAGATAAAGGACCCTAGGAGGATCCTATTATTCCTTTTCATGTGACATTGCAAAGGAGTGCAACCAATTAAAAATAAGGATGTTGGTCTTACTGTCTTTCGATGAAAGAAGAGATTGTGAATTCACTTCACTAAGAAATTTTAATAAGCAAAAAAACCTGTGTGTTTTGGAGTATTAGACCAGGACCAAAGATAGTCAAAGACAACTGGTAGTCAAGGGTAACCCCTATTTCTTTGGATTCGGAGGTCTGTTTTTGGTATGAGCTCCGTTCCTAGGTTTGTTAAGATCACGATCCCCTTTTATGTTTGTTTATTGATTTATATTGCGGGCCAGACCCGAAGGTATGAGGGCGCAGGAGCAGCAGGAATATTCTCAGCTTGGTTACAGTGCTGTACAGTAATTACAGTGTATACATAAGTAGATACATTTTCAGATGGATACATTGATATACAGAATATAGGTATACATATTTACATAATTAGCAAAGTTGGTCAGTAGTTAGTGATATACAGTTAGCAGGTGAACATATTTACATGGATAGAACGGAGAGGTGGCGAGGTCAGTTATTGGTCCTTATTCTTTAACCATTGTAAGTACGCCTAAAGTGGGGATATGTTTGAGGTGTCCTTAGGGAGGGTAGTAGGGAGTTCCAGTGTTGGGCCGCTTTCACCTGGAAGCCGTTACCGCCCATTTTAGTTAAGTTGTATCTAGGAACTGTAAGAAGGTTGGTGTTGGCGGATCTGGTGGGCCTGTTGGGGGTGTATCTCTTTATTCTGTCGGCAAGGTAGTGAGGGGCTGCATTGTTGAGGCATTTGTGAGTTAAGGAGGCTACTTTGAGCAGAATTTTGTCGGTGGTGGTGAGCCAGTTGTGAGTTCTCCTGATGTGGAGATGTGTTCTCTCTTGGGGATGCTCAGCGCAGCTCTGAGAGCATTATTTTGCAAGGTCTGGATTTTATTAGTAACCTGTTTGTTGGCTCCTACATAGAGGGTGTTACAATAGTCCAGTTTTGATAGTACAAGGGCTGGGATCAGACTGCGGTCTGATGTAGGGATCTCCCCGATCCGTATTTGTCTACTCAGGTTGCAAAAGAAGCCGACCGGTTTCAGTGGTATAAAGGTTGATTGTCACCACTTTCTTCATGGCTAGGGACACGCACCGTTTTAGTGTGTGGTCTGATTTCTTCTTCTTATTTGGCTGAATCTCTAGTATTCAGGAATAGGAGGTTGCCCCAACAGAGCTGAAAAAAACTCCCATCTTCAGGGTCCTGGATTCGAGCAGGAACAATTTCTTACAATGTTCCGAATCGACAGTGTTAGCAATTTCCTTGTAAACCTCCCAAGTAATGAACGCGCAAACGTCGTCCCACAGCCAGCATTGAATTTTTTATTTTTTATTGGTTGCACTCCAAAAAACGCAAATAAAAAAATGAATGTTTATTTGGAAAACACCAAAAATAAACCAGAATGTGTGGAAACCTGAAGGCAAAATAAAGGAACTTAATACTATGGATTTACTCCTAAAAAGAAGCAATAGTTGAATAAAATGTACTCGAATCCAAGTGTGATATGCCGATAGGGAAGATTTGAGGTATTGATTCCCAATCCAGGTTCTAGTTTTGTGGATACCATTGCAAAGGAGTGTAAATACAAATTGGGAGAAGCCAGAATTAATTCTGGCAGTGAACAAGAAACTAACATCCAAATACAGGGGGTCCAGTAGTGATCCCAGTTATCTTATGAAACATCCCACTCTTGAAAGTTTAGTGGTACAGGCTGCCACATCCACCTCAAGACAAAATGCATACCCGACTATTGCCCAGACAGAGATGACAAGCGTTACAACGCTTTGGCCAAGAACGTTTTCTCTGCTGGAAGTATGGCCCTAAAGTCAGCGAATGCTATGTGCACGTTGACCAGATTCACTCATACTATTTGGGAATGTGTAGCAATGGCGGCTGAGCATATCCCCGAAGGGGAGGAAAGAGACAGATTTGTAAATCTAGTCAAGGATGGGAAGGACGCAATGTGCGAATACCTCCAGACAGGTCTCGACACTGTTGACCTTATCAGCAGGGCCATGGCGGCTAATACACTAATGCACAGATTTGCCTGATTCCGAAAGTCCGGTTTTGCTCCAGATGTCCAATCCAGACTGCTTAAGATGCCCTTTGATGGCACACATTTATTTGGTAACAAGGCTGATGAGAGCCTGGAGAAACTGTAAACCTCCAAAGCAGCAGCAAAATCCCTTGGTGCTGCAAATAGTCACAAAACCACCCCAACGGCACACCTTGGAGGGGTTGGCCTTTTCACTTTTACTCCTCAGTTGGAAGGGGGAGAGAACTGTCCAATCAGAGGTCAGAAAGATTTCCCTGTGGTGGACGGGGAAGAGGTACTAGGACTGGCCCGGCAGTGGCTACTTTACCATCAGCCACTGCTGCAGCTGCCTCTAAACCTCTCTGAGGTCTTAGTTCACAAGACTCCAGTTGGAGGCAGACTTTCAGTGCATCTTAATGAATGGCAAGGCATCACTTTAGATGCATGGGCACTGGAAACTGTTGGCCAGGGTTACTGCCTTCCCTTTCTAAAAAAGTATGAGTCATCCACCGGGGAACAGCTATTTCAAAGTTCCAGATTCGCTCCTTATGCAGGAAATCTTGACCCTGCTAGAGAAGGTGCTATAGAACCATACTTTCTAATTCCAGAAAAGGACGGAGGATTGAGACCCATTATGTATTTAAGAGACTTAAATTCCTCAGGAAGTACATGTTAAAAATGGTGAGCCTTTTTCAACTCCTTCAGGCCCTCCAGCTTCAGGAGTGGATGGTATCATTGGACCTTCAGGATGGTTACTTTCATATGCCAATCCATCACAAGAACAGACAGTACATGAGGATTGCTGTTGACGGTTCTCATTTTCAATTTAGAGTTCTGCCATTTGGGATGTCCTCTGCCCGAGGGTTTTCACCAAGTTGATGGCGATGGTGGCAGTGAGTCTTGGGACAGGGGGAGATTCATGTCTACCCCTACCTGGATGATTGGCTGATCAGGGCCAGTTCCCCCGAACCGGTCCATGGAACATCTCAGCTCCACCTGTCACTCCCTTCACAGACTGGGCTTCTCCCTCAACTTCAAGAAGTCCCACATGATACCATCTCAAAAGCTCCAATTCATTGGAGCAGTCCAGAATGCATCCCTGGGAAAAGCCTCGCCACCGAAGTGAGGGCTGAAGACATCTGCATATTGTCACCAAATTTCAAAGTGCCCAGCTTCTCCTGGCCTTTGACTTTGAGGTTGCTCGGCCTCATGGCATCCTGCATTTTTCTGGTGCCAAAGGCGCACCTGAGAAAGAGATCTCTCCAGTGGGCTCTCTAGACTCAATGGTCTCAATTCTCAGGCAGGATGTCTAATCTCCTTCAAGTTCCAAACAGAGTCGCTCACGATCCGCGCTGGCGTGGTGGGAGAAGGCATGATAGGCGCCGTATTGAAATTAAATACTCTCTGCTCTCAGGAGCACAGCGTATTTAATAACAATAGGGTTCTGATCAGCTGGCCGGGGGGATGCCACATTTTTTTTGCTGCTTTCATTTGCTTGTGTTGCAGGGTCTTTTGTAGGGGCTGTAGCAGCTCAGGAAGGTAGGTGAGGTGATGCAGACTAGGTTCCCACTATTCGAGGAGGGCCTCCACTTGAGGACAGAGTCGATTTCAAGAGTTGGGAATAGTTCGCTAGATCGCACTAGCAGTGGAAAGGAGAGGGGCTCTCAGGGGCCACTCATGCGTAAAAATAGATGGATGCACTAGGGGCCACCGGTTAGGGTTACAATTACTCACCCACCCCTGGCGCACTCCAGACCAAACTTTGGAAGTCGAGTCCACTTCGGTTGCAAGTTCAAATGTGGCAATCTCGCAGCTCTACGGCTTTCAGCAGCGAAGATACAGCGTTGATTCCCCTACTGGACAGTGGCTTTTTCTCCGCTCCTGGTGGATGGATCAGGCTGGTTCCACTGGAGCAGGCTTCAGGGCATAGAGGACCATAGCTAAAATTAACTTGAAGAGTTCGTCACCACGGTTGGGCGACACGGCAACCGCGTAAACTCCGGTTCGGGTGCACTCACTTTACTCCAGACCTGTAAATGCCAAGTGTACGAAATTCGGTGTCTGAGTGCCGTGACCACAGAGCTTGCGATGTGTCAAGTCACAAGGGCCTCCTCGAAACGGCGGCGGTATCAGGGCAAAACATATGCGCAAGCTGGTCAGTCCACTCGTTGGCCCAGGGACACCTCCGAAAAGGCATACTTGCAGGTTAAGATGAAGGTGCCGAGAGTAGTTGGTCCCACTATTCTAATGGGTCGAAGCGTCTTCGCAGACCTTCTAGGATGACCAGATGCAGAGGGGGTCCAGCGGGACGACAGCGGGCTCAGGGTGCCAAGCCTTCCAGCGGCTCACCAGCGGTTCCTCGACTCGGCTTCTTAGTTTCAGGATACTTGGATCCTATCCTTCGTTCAGTGAGAACTCCAGAGATCGACATGGTATGGGTGTTTGGGGCCTTCTCTTATCCAGAATCTGCTTTGTGTCAAAACAAAGAGGAACCAATGGGAGATCTGCTCACATATAGGCATACCATACGTGGACCATTCATGGACCACGGTGGTCCCAGGCATTCACAGCACTCCACACTCTGGCACTCAGGATGTGTATTGGAAACAGATGTTCCAGCCTACATCCTGGGGGCGCACACACAAGGCATGCATAAACCCGCGAAAGCTTGGCGCTTCGTGGGAAAATGCATGCCCAAATAAGGACTGACCCGAGTCAGGTCGACCTGGGGAAGGTGAAAGGGGCAAGATGGTCAAATAACAGGACAAAGAACCTTGTGGCGTGGCCACTTTGGAGCCAGGCCACCTAACTGAGTCAAACGCAGTAATCGCGGTTTACCTGGCAAGAAAGGGTTAAAAATATGCTAAATGATAAGCTGCCACCAGCCCTGTCCAAGGCACATGTGCCCTTCTCCTAAAAAAATCCTTTGCGAGTATCTAGGGCCTTTGGAAATGGCAGGGCGACCCAAGTGCACTGTACTGTAAGGTACATTTACACTGGTTACATGTTGCAGAAATGTTGCAACACTGACAAGGACTAATGGAAACAAAGTCTCCCAGTACTCACTGTCTTTAAGGGCATGCCAGTTTCCCCATATAAACTGAGCAAAAAGCCCAGGGGAGTGCAGCAGAAGGCTGTGCTCCTCCGGTAACGTCAGCAAAAACTTGGGGGGTACACAAGATTTCTGGTATTTACATGACACAGAGGTTGATCTAAAGCGTGCAGATTGGATTGCATTATATAACGCAAAACAATATTTGGGGTGGGGGGAGTGCCTCGAAATCCCCAGTTTCCCCTTGCTAAAAACCAAACCGCTCCCAACAAGATTTAGCTCTTTACCCCACCCACATTATTTTGCTCTAAAAATTGATATTTTGTTATTGTAAATTTGTTATAATTGTCATTCGTTCTTTTTTGTTACATTCACTGTATACCGATAAACGTTCCTGAGGTTCAGTGAACATTCCCAATGAGAGAGATACTGTGCAAACCATGCCAATGTGAATGCTGAAAGGAGAGGAAGAAGTGGACTGGGTTGCTTGGTACAGAACCAGTAATAATATGCAATTAAACAATGCAAAATAACCGTTGAAAATGAAACAAATTCACAATGAAGTGAGGTTACTTAATCAGCACAACAGAATGACTGCAGACCAAAGGAAATGATTACTTTTTATTTATTGCAACATTTATATAACACCTTTATTCAAGGTTCTGTCCATATTTAAATACAGTATAAAGTTGAGCAATTGTAAAACAAAACATGGATCAGTACATCTACATCATAACACAGCCAGTAGTCAAGCAAAAGAAGCATTTGAAAAAGTTAATCATAACAAAGTTTAAGACTTATTCACACCAGGGATGTCGGTTAGAAGTCTTGCTAAAAAAGAATTGGTAAAATACAGTGCAAGGTTAATGCAACTAATATAAAGCACGGCAGAACAATTGGCAAGGTAAATACAAATGATACCCAACAAGTAGAATAATATGCAAAGTTGTCATAAATCACCCCAGTATCTTATGAAAAAGGATACAGGTATAACCATAAAGGATACAATTGGTAGGGCTCTTCCGGATCCTTGATGAAGCAAACGGCTTGACAGTAGTGAAGTCAAAATAGACCTTCCAAATGATAGAACTCTCTGACTAATAAAACGGGCAGAGAGAGGGATCACTGGAAAGGGCGTGGGAACATCATTGGAAGTCAGCCTAGGATACAATAAAGTATCACGAGGAAGTGTCCCAACATTAACTCTAACTAATAGTACAGCAATAGCACCTAGTACCACACTAACCTGTAGATTCTGAACTGGAGTCTCCGCCAACAAGTCTCTGAAGAAATCCAAATAAGGAAATAACGACAAAGGAGGGAAGGTTAGTAAGGGAAACTTATCCCGAACGGCACGAGGCTCATGCTAGATACTTGGTTGGTGCACCACAGGATAGCGTCCAAAGTACAGTGCACAATCACCTTCAAATAAACGGTTGTCGGTAATACTTCATTTCCCACGTAGAACAGAAATGATGAGTTGAAATCCATCTGTTAGCTCATCACAGGTGCCAGGGATAAAATCAAAAGCGTAGCACAAGTTGCGTGTGGAATTACACGTGCAATGGTACTCCCAGCCAAGAAACAGTACGGTAGAAACCGCGTGGGGCTTACACGCGAACAATCTACACGTAGCCGGGAAACCTCACATTTAAGAGTTCAGAAAACCATGTGCGGTTTTACATGCGACCAATTCCCACGCAGCCAGGAAGGCCGCACGTTAAGAGTTCAAGAGCCCACGTGTGTTTTTACATGCAATCAAAGTACACGCAGCCAGGACAGCCATGCTTGAAGATTTCAGGAACTCACGTGTGTTTTTAGACGCGACAGAAACGCAGACAGGACTGCCAGAACTTGCGTGTGAAGGAAAAGCTGTCCGTTGGTCTTCTAGTAGACGGCTGGCGAAATTAGCGTGTAGAAAGATGCACGTGAACAAGTAAAGCTGCCATAACTTCATGAATGCAGCTCCAGGAGTTCGCATGTGGAAATAAATGCAGGAGGAAAGCCAAAGAAGTTGCTGAAGAGATGCGAGGACGCAGATCAAAGTTTCAGCTAACAGACACCATGTTGGTTCAATCAGAAGCAGCGAGCGACGTCCCCACACTGCTTATGAATGTAATGCAGTAGCACCCTTGACAATCCCTAATCACGTGAATTTGACGATGTGAATAATGCAAACGTTCTTTTCCAGGCAAGATATCAAACAACCTCCATTTAGACTAGAAAGGCTTAGCAGTTCTATGCGCATAACCGGTTCTGTGTGAAGACAGTGTTCCAGGTCCTGAGGTAACTTGCCTGCCATACATGACAGAAGTAAAGGCAAATAATTTACAGTCAGGGAGAATAATATGAGCTTGTTCTACATCAGCAAGATTACAAGAAAGTAGTATTTACAGTTTAATGAGCAAAACGTTGATCAGGTTGATTGTTACAATGGTGGAAAAAATGCAGACCGTTGAAAAAGCTCAAGAGATATTTTGTATACGAAGGCAACTGAAACTGTTTCAATGAAATACTGTACTCTTTAACTGAACACACAAGTTAATTCTTGAAACGGCACCCTGTATTTGATCAAAACCGTCACTAGGTGTCACTGTAAACTATAAGTTGCCTTACATGTGCGAGACGGTCAGTAACCTGATCTTGTCACAATGGGATAGGAACACTCTCTCAGCTTGGGGTGAGAGGCCCACCAGGGTAGAAGCCAGAGACTGTGTTACTCCAGAGTGGGACTGTGACAGTTCAGAGGGCCATATTCCTGTTTCCTCGCCAATTGCCTGTTTGTGTATGTGCAGTACCAGCTTTCATCACCCCATACCTCTGTAAGAAAGAACTGGACACTTCTCGTTCTTTCTTATAACCATAAGTGAGACAGTAATAGACCAGAGAGACCACTTGCAGCACTAAAACCCATTGGTGCCTCACATGATCTGCATGCAGCAAGCTGAGCTGTAAAGTCCACACAGAGAGAAAGAGCTAGCGAGAAAAGAACCACAAGTCTTACGTGCCTTCCCTGGGGGCTGGGTGCTACTGCACACAACGTCAAGACCCACTACAGCAAACCTAGACCACCAGGGTTTTATACTGTGGTGGCACATACCTTGGGTAAGTTATGTTAAGCTCCCCCTAGCATTATCTTTGACATTTTGCAATGTAGGCTGCCATTGCTGCCTCACGGCAGCCGTGGGCATAGAAAAGAATCACAGATTTATTCATTTAATTTGCATTTATAGCAGCACACCAAAACCTCAGGCATCGTGGAGCTAGTTACTGTAAGTGCTAAGAGACAATAAAGTGCAAGCCTATGCAGACATTACATCATGCAGCCGGTTCTTGAGGGGAGAGTCTAGCAAAGCCATGCCTCATAATACGGGGGCTACATTAGGCATACAGAATCATGTGGATTAAAGTTAGGGTACATGCATAGTCTAGCAAAAGCACGCCTCATGGTACGGGGGCTACATTAGGCATACAGAAACATGTGACTCAAAGTTAGGGCAGGTGCATAGTCTAGCAAAGCCACGCCTCTTGGTACACAGGGCTACATTACCCCGCTATATGCATCTTCCAGTGTTTGTAAAACCTCCTGGGTGGGGAAGATGGGACCAGATTGCTCAGGGCCAGTCATTCAATGGGAGAATGAAGGCACCAAGAAACATGTACTTGCGAATTGTTCGGATGAGGTCCGCGGAGGTGGCAGACCAAGAGACCAGCAGGATGAAGGACGGTGGACTGGAGTGTGGAGGCAAATTAAAGAAAAGATGAGGTATTGGTTTGTCAGAGCCAAGTGGTGGTGCGTGATAAGTGTGCATGCAAAGTGGGATAGTGAGAGTGTTAGAGGGAGTGTACTGAATGAGTGTGAAAGGAGTGTGACTGAGTGGAAGGTGGGGTGTGTAGTAGTGTGGAGGAGAGAGCTATAACATTGAATGGTAGAGGCAAGTAGTTGGAGTGAGTGGCATCGGAGGGATGTAACAGTTTATTGAGAAGCCACCCTCAACACGGGAAGTCCCTACTCTCCCCACTGAAGTGGTTATTAAACAAACTGTTTAACAGATACTTTTTTTAGCTCAATCTCAGACTCATACCATGCTCCTTGGATCCCTCTCCCCTGAGCTAACAATGAGCCATGAACCAGGCCGGTGTATGGGAAATATATGGGTATTTATTTAAATTAAAAGTAATAGAAATTAGCATGAAAATGTAAAAAAAACGCTTTATCCGTGGCACAACACAATCAACGTCTCCCAGCATAAATAAATCAGCAAAGTAAGTTAAAAAGAACACAATAACAGTTGCACACGTTCTGCCAATTTCACTTCACAAAATAATTACACTGATCAATAATATAATTTCGCCCAAACTTTTGGTTTAAAACCAACACAGGGTGATGTATCGCTTTGTTTTTCAGATCCCCCGCCCCCTTGCTTTGGTCTATGTTAGGAAGTCAGACAGAAAAATTGGAATGCTTTAGGGAGTTTTGGATTTCAAACCCCCACCAACCCTCCTCCCTTGGTGAAAGGCCTGTTTTGGGGAAGCTGGATAAAAACGTTGGACCGATTTAAGAACAAAGACACCTCTCTTCCTTAAAAAAGGCTGGGTCAGCTGGACAACAAGGATTACCCCATAACATTATAGGCTATAGTTTTCAGCGCACACTGGGAAGTGAGCTTTGATTTTGAATTTTAACAAAATTCACCCTGTAGTGATCTGCCAAATGGGGAATTAATTAAATTAATATGTTTGGTTACATAGGTTAAGGATCTAGACAGTGTTGCCCCTCCTGCCTGCCCCACACTATAAAGGGAAAGGATTCAAGGCAAGCAGACTCTGTTTAAGGTCCAGGAAAGCCAGCGGCATCTCAGGAAACTCTGGAACGATAGGGCAGGGGTCTGGTCACTCCACTCTCAAAGATGGCCTCCCGCTCTCCACCACAGGACCCTGTCTGCTTTGAAGCCTTGCTAGAAATTCACAAGTCCACCCAGATGCATTCTCAGCAATCTCCTCTGGTGTCTCCTTACAGCTGTAAGATGGTAAGTTTCAACAGCCTTCCTGATGGTCTGTTTCTTCTCTCTGTCGTCCTGTCTTTCTCCTTTTCTGTCTCCCCGGTTTTTGTGTCCTGTCCTAGTGCAGTCCACCTTTATATAGCAGCAATTACATCACCAATTTTACAATCTTGGGGAGGTACCCTGCAATAATTCCTGCCACTAGGATTGGACAGTTACCCTTCTCTCTCCTCCCCAAGTCAGGATTGGTTTAGGGGACTGGAGCAACATGTGTCTATTCCCATTTGTCATCATCCTTTGTCCTCATTTCACCTTTTTGGCAAATAATAGTTATGTATCACAAATTCATAATTTTACTTGCAACTGTCATACCAAACTTATTTTCTGTGGTTCCATGTGTTCATATCCCCGCAAAACTATTGCGATACAAAAATATCGCCATATCTTTGTGGCAATATTGACGCATGGACCCTGTGGGGTCAACCACGTAGCCCCTGCATTATTTTAAAATGTGCGGGGACACCGCCGCAAGCACCGCTCACACAAATTATTCCCCCCAAAAATATCGCCTATGGTGAGACAAACGGCCATATGTACGGCAATATTTTTGGTGGGGATATTTTGTAGGGATACCATTTTCTGTTTTAGCTGATCATGGGGAATTAGATAAGCTTACAACCAAATCCGTATGATGTAGCATGGCCCTGTGGCACAATTCTGCTGTTTCCATAAAAAGCACAACACTTGTGAATATGTAAGTTATTAAGCATTCCCTGATTTCATTTTCCACCCGCTCACCAACTCTCACATTTGGAACAAGTTCATATCAGCCAGAAACCTAGTCTAACTGGCCATTACAGTTCCCAAAGTCACAGCTAGATGCATTTTATATGCCCAAAATCGCCTGGAAATTACATAACAAATGGTACAAAAATAACATCAATCCACATTATGATTGCTATGAAAAAGGCCTACATGATGATAGTAATTTCAAATTAATTGTGAATGTTCATGTGGGACAAATTACAGTTTCTGCCTTTCGGTCATTTGTTTTCACTGGGTCAGCCTGTGACCAGAGTTTTATTTTTTAAGAGTCTCTCTGAAGTTGGTAGTTTGCTCTTTGAAGTGGGTGCCCCCATTTTCACACATATTATGCGTGCTCCAGCCAAGGGTGAAATTCCTTGATGTCCATGCTTTCAGAGCCAGCAGGTCTCGAGAACACTGGGCTTTCGATGCCTTCTGCAGGACATTTTGATTGCGGGTGGTTATTAGATGGGAGATGTGACATCCAGGCTGGAAGTGGGAGTTTTCCTTTGTGAAGTTTTGCCCAAAGCCAGAAACAGGGTCAGCCTTGGACTGATACTATACATGAAGAAAAAGTGGCTCTTCAAATGTCACTGGAGTTTTTTAGGTGAAACATAATTTCTGATGTTTGTTAATCTGCTTAGAATCACATGCTGTGCATAGGTCCGACATCCAGTGGTCACTGCGGAGTATTGCATTTTGTTTTTCGTAGTCGAAAAGGGACGTCGACAAGGCGTGTCTGAAACACTATCCCTATAGTGACGTGCGTTGTACCCACAATCCCTCACGCGCCGAGGTCCCTCAGATTGTTTTTTTCCGCCCAGCTACTGGTCGCCTTTACGCGGAGCTCCTCGAGAGACATTGCAGATTTCATCTCCTCGACCTTTGTTCGTTTTCCTATATTAATATAGAACATATCGATCCCCCCCCTCGACGCTGTTGTGAAGCTGTCTCCGCCGAGCAAGATCTTCGACGGAGGGGACGAGCGGAGGAGATCCTTCGGCCTTGCCGAACACGTGGCCTGGCCTCGCAGGCCATATACAGTAGGGAGAGTGGGGGTCGTGGGACATCTCTGGTTCTTTTCTGAGAATGCCTTTCCTTTTCCCCTTCCTTTCCCTTGGGGTGGTTATCACGATTTATTGCCTCGGCTATGGAGAGGACACCCTTTAGGTTTTGCCCGCTTTGCAAGGGCAAGTTTACTTGGAAGGACAAGCATTCACGGTGTAACCGCTGCTTGCCCCTCGATCACAAAGAGGAAGGTTGCACGGCTTGTCGGCTTCTTAAGCCTAAGACTCTAAAAGACCGTAGGGTCAAGAGGTGGGCGGCCTACGCTATGTCGAAGGCCGACGCTTCACCCACCGTTGCTACCACCGACAGTGACGAGGAACGTGATACCACGACCTCCGCTACGGAAGTCGAAAACCCCCCTAAAGAGCGCACACGCGCTTCGTCGTCTGTCCCCGGCCCCGACGGGCTCGGCTCACGCCCTGCTTATGGGGATGAACACCCCGGCGACATTGACGCACACAAGACCACACATAAGCACACAACCCATGGCTCTTCTTTGTCGAAGGCGAAGAGAGCATCAGCGCCCAAGGAGGCGCAGGTTCCACCGGCGGCCTCCTCGGACCGTTCGGGTTCGAAGCCCCTCTCGCAGCCGCGACCAGCGACTGGGCTTTCGGCAAATAAGGGCGCCGCCCCCAAATCATCGGCCGGCGCGCATCAGCAGAAAGCGCATGCCGCCGTAGAGTGATCGACACCCATAACGTCGAAACCACAGCCCTCCGCTGACAAACGAGTCGCTGAGAGCTTGGCGAGGATCGTGGTAGCCGACGCCCACAAGCGTACGCCGAAAGACACGTCGAGCGCTACGCAGAGGTCGAAAGACACGCCGAAAAAGCCCGAAGAAAGGCAGGGACTATCTCCTTCAGTCGAGGGGATTCCCAACACACCTGAAGGCTTTTCGGAGGGCGACGGGACACTTTCCTCGACGTTGTGGGAGAGGTCGAGCCGTTTTCAGCTACAAGACACTATTTTTCCCCCGCTAGACCGCTCAGGGGTACCCCATGAAACTATGGAAAGGCTCCATCTCTGCATGGAAAGAATGGAGAGGTTTATGAATACCCAGAACCCTCCCACTCCCAAGAGAATAAGAGAAGGGCCTCAGGAGGACCCCAGGGCCAAAATTCCGAGACTAGTCAATCCCCACCAGGTCACAGCCTCTGACTTCCATAGTGTGTATGACCTCACTGGGGAAGAACATTATTTTGAGGAAGAGGATGATTTTATGGACGAGGAAGAGGGACGGAACCAGGAGGAAGGTCTGGAAGACAGCCCAGACTTGGTAGGAGAAGGCTTCGGAGAAAATCCAGAAGAAGGACCTTCTCACCCCTGGCAATCCCCATCAATATATTCCGACACTGATGTCCTGAACCTAAATCCTCCTGAAAATTCACCTATTAGAAACACGTCTCCCATTAACGATCAGCCCACATTTAATGCCCTGTTGCGCAGAGCAGCAGCACATTTCGAACTGGACACTGGGAGCTCTCTCCTGAATTAGACTTTGTGGAAAGAGTAATTAAGGAGAAACCCCCGGTCAGTCAGACAATTCCCCTCCTCGCTTCGGTGAAGAGAAGAATCATCCCTTCGCTGTCCACACCCGCACTAATCAGAGGGGTCAATCCTAGAATTGAAAAACTTTTCACTCCTTCACCCTCAGACCCGCTGTACATCAGGGGACATTCCATTCCGGATTCCCTGGTAGTAACCAACACAAGAAAGAGGGCAGGGGGACCACTTTCCACCAGTGAGGCACCACCTCACAAGGAGGGCAAGCGGTTATATGCCCTTGCAAAAAGAGTTACATCCTCGGCTGCCTTTTCGGCAAGAATTGCGAACAACAATTCTTTGCTCGCTAGCTATGCGGACGCGCAGTGGGCCAAACTGCGCAAAGACGCCGAAGAAGCGCCGGAACCATTACGTACACGCCTGCTTACAACTATTGGCGAAGGAACCCAGGTCAACCAGAGTATTGTAAAGAACTCTCTGGATGCTGCAGAAACAGCGGGACGTTCCCTGGTTCAGGGAATAATCCTAAAACGCCACGTATGGCTGCGCAACTCAGGGTTGAAACCGGAGACACAGGCGTCTTTAATAAATAAACCTGTTGAAGACTCTAACCTCTTCGGGAAAGCGGTGGATGAGGCTCTGGAGATGGCTAAAAAAGAGTTTGATACTATCAAAACTCTTGACCAAATCTCTAAGCCCTCTACCAGGCGCGGCTATGGCAACAAACGCTTTTTTCGTGGCCAACGCCAACAACAAAACCAGCAGCAACAGTACCCTGCCACCAATTTCCAGACCAATAGTGGCCAGTACAGCCAAAGAGGCCAGCGCCGGGGCAAAGGAAGAGGCCGGGGGTCCACCCCCAGAGGCTCCCAAGCCCCCAACAACACCAAGTGACGCGAAGATTCGCGTCCCCTCCCATGCAACACCGGTCGGGGGCCGGATAACATCCTTTCTTCCAGCATGGGAGGGTATAACGTCAGACCGCTGGGTACTTTCCACCGTAGCCCACGGATACTGCATCGAATTCAACAGTTCCCCAACATACAAACCCCCGAGGGGACGTCGCATGACACCGGAACATCTTGCCATCCTTCTCCAAGAAGTACAACTGCTGGAAAAAGGAGCCATAGAGGTCGTACCTCTATCTCAGGTAACGGAAGGTATTTATTCAGTGTACTTCCTTGTACCCAAAAAGGATCTAACCATGCGCCCTGTATTAGATCTGCGCCCAGCGAACAAGTTTATCAAACCCCAAAAGTTTCGTATGGTGACCTTACAAGAAGTGATCCCACTGCTATCACAGGGAGATTACATGACAACATTGGACATGAAAGATGCATACTTTCATATTTTAATGTTGCCAGCGCACAGAAAATACCTCCGGTTCATGATAGAGGGCAAACACTACCAGTTCAGAGCGCTACCCTTCGGCATAGCATCAGCACCAAGGGTATTCACGAAGGTGCTGGCAGTGGCAGCGGCCCACCTGCGCAGGTTGTCCATCCCAGTTTACCCTTACCTCGACGACTGGCTCATAACAGGGGATTCTTACGAAACATGCTTCTCCAATACCCAAAAGACTGTAGACCTTTTGTTCCAGTTGGGCTTCTCCATCAACGAAAAGAAGTCCAGCCTAGACCCCAGCCAAATCAAACAATTCCTAGGGGCTCTAATTCAAACAAAGGACGGCCTCGTCTTCCCCTCCAAAGAGAGGGTCCAAAACATGCTGTTTCAGATCCCTCAATATGTGACCAGTCGAGAGGTGACGGTACGCAAAGCAATGCGCTTGCTAGGCATGATGGCGTCGTGTATTTATTTGGTACCTCACGCGCGCCTGCGCATGCGCCCAATGCAAGAGTGGCTCAACAGCCAGTGGTGTCAGGCCAGCGGACTATGGGACGATCTAGTGGTGGTCTCGCAGGCCTTAGTTCTCTCGCTACGGTGGTGGACAAAGGAAAACCTGGGAAAAGGGAAACCCTTTGCCACACCCGCGGCGGAAGCCACTCTAACCACAGACGCATCCCTCACAGGATGGGGGGCTCACCTATCCCATCAGACTGCTCACGGAGTGTGGACTCCGAACGTAGCATCCAAACACATCAATCTTCTGGAGCTACTAGCGGTGTTCAAGGCGCTAAAAGCCTTCCAGGAACACCTACAAGGCAGGACAGTGATGGTCCTTACAGACAGCACCACAGCCATGTATTACATCAACAAGCAGGGGGGAACCCACTCTCCAGGACTGTCCAAACTGGCCCAAAATATATGGAAGTGGGCTCTCAAACAAAATATGTTCCTACTGTCACAACATGTACCAGGGGAACTCAATCTGCTGGCAGACAAACTCAGCAAAGATTTCCCCCTGCCCGAAGAGTACGAATGGCGACTGCACGAAGACATCGTCTTCGACGTCTTCACGCAATGGGGATTCCCAGAAATAGACCTGTTCGCAACCCTGGAGAACTCACAATGCCAAAGTTACGCCTCCAGGTACCCCCAGAACCAATCCAAGGGGAACGGTCTGTCGATTCAATGGTCAGGGAAATTTGTTTACGCTTTTCCGCCGACTCCCCTTCTCAACAAGGTGGTGCACAAGATGCACCAGGAACAAGTGACCATGATACTGGTGGCCCCAATGTGGGCCCGACAGCCATGGTTCGCTCACTTGATGGAGATGTCTCTATCTCCCCCAGTGAAACTCCCCTGCCCGTACAACATGCTGTCACAAGACAAGGGCAGGACTCTGCATCCATGCCCCCAGAACATGAATTTAGCAGCCTGGCTCCTGAGATCATAGAATTTGGACATCTACAGCTCCCGCAGAGATGCATGGACATCCTTAGGGAAGCCAGAAAACCTAACACTCGCCACTGCTATTCTAGCAAATGGAAGAGATTTGTCATCTGGTGCAGAGGAAAGAGCATCAACCCGATTGACTGCTCTCCCACACATCTTGTTCTATACCTGACCCATTTATTGGATTCAGGTCTAGTGTTCAATTCCATTAAAGTCCACCTAGCGGCACTTTCTGCATACACCACTTCCCAACTCAAAGTGTCGTGGTGGAAGATCCCTGTTATAAAGGCCTTCATGGAGGGAGTAAAGAGAATACACCCCCCGATAGCTGACCCAGCTCCCGGATGGGACCTTAACGTGGTACTTACCAGACTCATGGGCTCACCATTTGAACCCATGCACAAAGCATCTCTTAAAGACCTCACTCTTAAGGCTGCTTTTCTAATAGCTATCACCTCCATTAGGAGAGTAAGTGAACTACAGGCTCTTTCTGTTCTAGACCCCTTTGTTACAGTTCACAGAGATAAGGTGGTTCTACGCACTCACCCAAGGTTTGCTCCGAAATTCATCTCAAAATTCCATGTAAACCAGTCTATAGAACTACCAGCGTTCTTTCAAAATCCTTCCAACTTGGGAGAAAGGACTCTGCACACACTAGATGTCCGCAGAGTGGTCATGTTCTACATGGAAAGAACCAGACCACTGAGGAAGACTAATCAGTTCTTCGTCTCGGTGGCAGCAGGAAGAGAAGGGGATGCAGTTTCAAAGTCCACTATTTCTAGATGGATTGTTCAATGCATCACCCTCTGCTATACTCTTGCTAAGAGAGAACTGCCCTTTAGGCCAAGAGCACATTCTACTCGAGGCACGGGGGCGTCCATAGCATTCATTGCAAATGTTCCCCTTGAGTCCATCTGCAAAGCGGCTACCTGGAGTTCTGTGCACACCTTTACAAAACATTACTGTCTAGATGCACACTCTAGATCTGACTCCCAGGTGGGACAGGCAGTATTAAGACATCTTTTCTCTACTGTTCCTTCTCATAACCCACCGCCAACTCTGGGTACTGCTCGCTAGTCTATGCACAGCATGTGATTCTAAGCAGATTAACAAACATCAGAAGACAATGCATTACTTACCGTAAAAGCATTTCTGATGATTGTATCTGCTTGGATTCACATGCGCCCACCCTTCCTCCCCGCTCGGATGGAAGGAACATAGACTTCCTTTTATATCTCTCTTTTCTGTACTCACTCACGTCTAGAAGGCTCCCTCAGGGCAGAAAAATACAAACAGAGGGACCTTGACGCGTGAGGGATTGTGGGTACAACGCACGTCACTATAGGGATAGTGTTTCAGGCACGCCTTGTCGACGTCCCTTTTCGACTACGAAAAACAAAATGCAATACTCCGCAGTGACCACTGGATGTCGGACCTATGCACAGCATGTGAATCTAAGCAGATACAATCATCAGAAATGCTTTTACGGTAAGTAATGCATTGTCATATATTGCTTTTGTCAACCCACACATGTTTTGTTTTCCTGACGTTTTTCTGTGAGCAGTGATATTTTTTCCACTTTCGCATTTTTTAAAGCCATTTTTATTTGCACATACATGTGCAGGCCGTTTCTGTTTTCAATGTTTAAAAATCCTGTTTTCCCTGTGACAGGGAACTTTGATACCTCCTTCTTTTGGAAATGCTGCTTGTCCCTTGGTAATGATAGGTAGACCCCTTTCCACATGGCTCTTTAACTTAACTTTAAAAAAAAAAAGCCAAGTCATTTTTGTTTGTGTTTAAAATCTTGCTATTCGTGTGAAAGGGACTTCTGTTTGGGGCCTTTAAATGCATCCCACAGGGACAAAAGAGGAAGATTTAGTGAGAAGGTAGGTGGAGTTGGATGCAGGAGAGTAAAGTACTGAGAATAGCATTCAGAGACCGGAACATGTGGGCATGCTAGGAGGAAGTTTGGGTCTGTCAGTGCCAGGAAGGCACACTGTATAATAATTTAATTAAACTATAGAGAATGGTCAGTCTAGGAAGGCCCTGAGGGATCCTCGATAGATAAGGCATTGGTCTTTACTCCTCCCCCCTCCCCCGCCCACAAAGTCAGAACTTAGGCAGTCGGGTGAAACCAGTAGTATATGCTGAACTGAGGGAGGGAGTGATGCCACAAGATGAGAGTGAGGGATGGCCGTAGGTCCCGGCCTACAAAATCAATAAAAACCCATGGACTTCTCTAGGAGTTGGTGTTCTTTGAGCCATCTGTGACATAGGTTTGAAAATGCAGCTTCGAAATACTTGTACAATAGAGTAGCTATGCTGGGGATTCGATGAACTCTATGCACACTTTTGAAAACTATCATGGAATGAGTGAGCCCACCCCAATAACCGCTTAAAAATAACCTACAACTTTAATATTGATACTCTGCACATGTCACTTGTTTGCAATAGTTTCACTTGTTTACATTGTCTTTTCAAGTCCAATGGGGGTTGGGTAAACAGTACTTAAGAACAGAATAGTGGCTGTATCATGGACTAAGATACTATAAGCAAGTTCTTCTATGGGTTAATTTAGGGGGATGTACTGCAGGCCCATCCTGCAGAGCGGGTAAGGAACTTTCCAAGCCCCCATCAATCGGGAGACCCTTACTTTCTCCTCTGACCTTCGAATACTGACGGGTGAACGTTGCAGCGATTGGCCGCTTTGTCAATCTTCCTTCTGCTTCTACTTAATGTGGCGGGAGGGCTGCAGTTCACAGGACAGACAGCAGTTTTGCGGATCTTCTCCCTTGCTCCTTTCTGGTTCTTGGCCTTTGTAAGTGAAGCAGACATTTTATAGTCAGTAGTTGGCTGTTGCTCAGCTGGGTGCACAGCTACCTCAACTGAATACCTGTTTGCAGGGTAGGACAGGGATAGGGGAGGCACCCAGCTACTAGACGTACCTCGGAGCACAACTGAATGCAGGAACAGGCTCCTTGGAAGAGGGGCTAGCAAGCACAGGATGATGCAGCAATGGATTTTAATGGGAGGAGCAAGATAGGCATGTAAAACCAGGGCATGGCTCAGCTTTTCAAGGGTTAGGGAATATACCAAGAACAGGTGCTGGGGGGGGGGGGTTCCGGAAGAATGTACCAAGTCCCTGGTACATGGTGCAAAAACTGTAAATGTTTTGACTTGAACAAAGTATGACTGAAAATCTTGTGAAAAAAAAGGTTGCACCTTGAAACACCTTGTGTATAATCACGTTATAAATACCCAATAAATAAATTAATAACTGTGAGACTAGAATTAAAATGATACAAGTTAGAACATGGGTAACAGTCCCACAATGTTTTATTATAAAATAAATGAATTAAATAAAACATCCACACATGCCATGTGTGCCTCCAGGACAGTATTGGCCCAAAGGAAAGGGCATCATCCTCCTCCTCCTCTTCGAAGTGCCTGGAAGTCTTCCAAATAACTCACTGTTAATTATAAGGGAATAAGCGGTAGTGAGAATGTGTTTCAACTTAAAGGCTCTATTTGAGATGATGAACCAGCAAACACAAGGCAAATGTGGGGGTCAGAGGAGTCTTGGTGGCACCGAGGGGTTTGAGTTCTGAACTAAGGATAGCACCAGCTATGCTGGGTTATTGTCCACTGAAACAAATTACTGTCCATACATAGACATGGCTATCCATATAGTGTAATGTCCATTTTGAAGCACGCAATTTCTCAGTTTCTCTAATGTAAAAACAGAGCTTATCTGCCCACATAAATGGTTCTTTTGTCACCTCCTCTTGTGGCAGTCCTTGTATGACGTATTTTCAGATGGTCCGTACTGGCATACCACTGTAAGCAAACCTAACTAAACTTAGTTTGCTGATTATAGACTTCTTCTGGGACAATAGGCAGATCAAGTGACCCAATTACCCAACTAAACGTGTTTACGTGAAGAGTATGGGTTGTGCAATGAGTGTTCAAATGTTCTCTCAATTCATTAAGGAGATTTTATCACCAGTGAGATGTGATCTGGATTCTTCAGTCCATAGAGCACTCCAGCTGCTGTATTATGTACACATTCTATTTGTTTAGTCGATTCTTAGCTAGGCAGGGTTTGAAATTGAGGGGAGCAATTTGGCTTCTGCGTGTAGCCTAGAAGAGCCTGGTTAGCTTGACATCAACTGCTACAAGGAGCTACTTTTGTCTCCCCAGGCCAACTGATGCCGAGCAAACACACGTATGTGTATTTAACTTTGCATTTTTAAACATTAGGACCCATCTATACAACATTAAAAGCATAAGAGATCCTAAAATATGGACACAATGACACGTTTGCATCTATGTGGATATTCAATTTGTTGAACTTTATATACTAGCTCCTAGACCTTAATTAAGGCTGGATACAGAACCCAACATGTGTGAGCAGAGAAGTGCTATGGTCAGACCATAACAGTAATTGGTCAGAGATGGAGAGAAATCGACCAAGATAAAGGAAAGCTGTGTTATCCATAGAAACTCACCATATGCTGTGTCCCGTGACGAGGAGGGAGAAATCTGCATAAAGAAGCCGCCTTCATACAGGGCAGACAGTTGGACCTTGCAGAGCTGCTGAGCGCCTCCAGTAACCCTGTGCAACAACCCATAAGCCCCCCTAGACCACGAAGAACACAAGTTGGACCAATACCCACCCTTCCCTAGAGAACTCAACTTGGGGAGACCCAGAATATGAACACTTAACTTCCTGCGCCACAATCTCCATTCTGTGGCAGACCAGTGTCCAAAAAATGGACGTAGCTTAACATGCTACTCATTACTTTTCGACACACTCTCATCACCGCCCCCAACACCGATTGGCCGAGCAGGGAGATCCATGGCCTTCAGAGAAGAGGTATTTAAGTGGGAAGCATGAAGTATGGGTTTTTGGGTTGAGGTCAGAGGTAGAGGGCGACCAACAGACAAGCAAGACGGAGGAAGGAGCAATGGAGTCAATTACTGGAGCCAACTGAGCAGTTGGCTCGAGAGTGAAGGTGGTACTGCTGTGGAAGTGTGAATGTTTGTGTGCTTTAAAGACTAGTGTAAGGAGTGACTGTGAGGAACATAGTACTGAATGACAGAGTGTGTGACTAATGTGGAGGAGGCAGTAGTAGTGGAAAGAGGGGTAACATCAAAGGGTGAAAGCAAGACCTAGAAGGAGCGAGAACATCGAAGGAATAGGAGATTGGTGCGAGGAGTTAGGCGATGTAGGAACAAGACTGAGCGTGTTTTATGTAGGTCTAAATCCAACAGGGTATTTGTAAAGTACAATTCCCAAATCCTGGTAGAACACAACCCAGTGGAAAAGTGTAGGTAACGTTAGGAAGTTCCTAAGGGAGTTTAGCGAGAGATGGTGTTCTTCCTTTAGGTCCTCACCACTAGCCGAAAGAGAGAAATGGACAGTAGGGGTCAATCCTTTGTATCTACTAGCCTGGGCGGTAATTTAGATGGACCCCAAACACCTAGTAATAACTTGCCATACCTTCACTCATTTTAAAAACCCAAAATTTAATGTAAACCATTTTCATTAAAAAATCTAGCAGCATTTCCCCAAAAGAAAACACATATTGTACATAATTAAACAATTCAATCTTGTTTCAGTATTAAAAAGACAAACCACAAATAACAAAGTGACTACTGGCTATAAAGTGCATCAATAAATCTAAAGTGCATCAATGACTAAACACAATTTGTGAACCTAACCTAATGTTGATTGACACAGGACTAGAGCACAGCGCAGACAATATTGAATGCTTTTGAGTGGAAAAAAAGTTTCACATTTTCTATTACCCTTCCAGACTCTGGGTATTTTGATTGTCAAGTTTCACTCCCCATTGTCCTATTTAACAATGTGTATACATTACATTGCTTCATAGAAAAAAATTGACATGCAGTGTTTCGGTCTCGTAAGCATTTAAGTGCTCTTGCTGTTAACAGCCTTCATCAGGACAGAAAAATCATTGCAACTTCCCCATAAATGGATTCCTGTGTTCAAGTTTGTCTATGGCAAAAAACAGAACAAGTCACTAAATATCTCGTACACAAAGGAGGTATATCTAAAACAATGTAGATTACATTAATTCAGTGTAGTAATTCTAACGTACCATAAATGTTTAGTGACCTTTTCAGTGATTTGCTGTAACACAGAAATCCAGTTATGGGACATGTGCAATCATTTTTCTGTCGTGATGAAGGCCTCAACAGTGAGAGCACTTAAATGCTTATGAGGCCGAAATACTGCGTGCCGACTGTTTTCTATGAATCGATGATATGTATACACATTGTTAAGTAGGCCAATGGGGATTGAAACTTGGCTATCAGAATACCCGGAGTCTGGTATGCTCTTTTGGGGAATTGCTGCTAGTGTATTAATGCATATCGTTTACAATAAAGTTCGTGTTTTTAAAATGAGTGAAGGTTCGGCAATGAATTGCTGAGTGTTTGTGGAATATCTCAAATGCTGCTCTGATCAATTTTTGATATAATATCAATGTCCCTTTTTGAGTTTCGAAAACAACAACTGTAATACTCTGCAGCTTCCACTAGATATCAGCCTATGCATAGCTATATATAAACATCTGTGATTAGAGATATAGCCAGGTCCCCTTTTTTGTTTGGTCTACTAGCCTGGGGTCATGGACTCCTTGGTTAGGATGGAGGAGTGACACAAGACTGCGAGGGGGAGGTGGCTCTAGGGCCCACAAGAACTTCAATAAAAACCCTTGAACTGCCTTTGAGACTGGGAGTAATTATTGTGCCATCTGTGACAGCTATTGGGTCATCTCTAACTCTACAAATTCATTGCGCTGTATCCAGATAAAGGTAGAATTTTGTCAGATAATGTGTCAAGAATTAAGTCACAGGTTGCCTGTACATGTTTAGGCTATCAGGTTGCTAAATGTTCACCTAGTTTTAACTGAAGTGAACTGATCAGAGTAATCTGGCTGTATGGCCAGAACTGATGTTTGTTTTTTTCTAAACAAAGAGCAACTGCTGATGGACAGAACTTCAAGAGATCACACTCAAGGTTCACAAGATGCACTATTCTCTTCTACACCAATCTCCAATTGCCCCCAAGATTATCTGTATTGCCAAAGTAACTTAATCTGTTCATTAGAACATAAATTGTGGTGGGAGGAACAGTTGTTACTCTTTTGTTTGAGCATGGATGCTCCATTGTGATATGTGCATTCAAGGATTTTGTTGGTGAAAGTGTGTTCTCGGAGACTGGGACCATCATGCAATCTTGCAACAGAATTCTGAACTTTCCGTAGATGTTGCAGTTCCCTTTGGCTGATTGCTTACTACAGCATGCCAGGGTTGAGTGAACGTTCAATAACCCTCAAAGAAATCTGTTCTTAGTTGACTTCATTCTTATTTAGCACTGTTAAATGATATAGGTCTTACTTCATTTCAAAAACAATCATTTTTTTTGTTTAAAGTACTTTAAATCATCTTTTATTTGACTTGTATAGCATAATCCAACTTCTTAAGTACTTGCATAGATTTTATAATTGAAATAACTCAATATTGAAAAAAGATTACAAAATCATTTTTTTAAAATGTGTTGATGGGGAAAATACACTGTTACCTCATAAGACTTCTCACCTTTGCCACATTAAATCCGAAGTTGACATGCAGAATTCAACCATGATTTGCAAACTAAGTGTTTTCTGTTTCAAGTAGCATGGTGCTTCTTTTTATTTTAGTTCCCACTCTCACTTTTTTTTCAGGGCACACAACGGTTAGGAGGCGTTTCACAAGCTACTCACTCTTTAACTACCCCAGTCGTTTCAGTGGCCACCCCAAGTTTGCTGACTCATCACGGGCTGCCATTCTCGGCCATGCCTACAGCATATAACACAGGTAATTATCAATTTCCTTCATCATAGTCGTAAAAATGAAGCTGGCAAATTTCAGTATTTGGCATATGCTTTTTGGGGATACCTTTCTTTGAACCAGGTTTTATCAAAGTGTGGGTGTTGAGCTATGTTTATTGAACAAACAGCAGTGGTTTAAATGGCTTAATTTTTGGAAAGATATACCTTCATTTAAATATTTTACTGGAATTACATATTTGCTGTATATTGTTGCTTTCAACCAGTAGGACCCTAGAATATCCACCTATTAATCTATACTCTGTGTTCTCCAAGCATGACGATCATTGTTTCTGGTAGTTATTTAAAAACAATAAATCTCTATTTGTATTTCATATTATGCATTCACTAACATGTTTAAAGATTAGTTTTTCTCTCAGATCTCGCAGTTATCCTCCCTGGCAGAAGTCTGGTTTCCTAAACACTTTTTGCCACCATCGTGCGCACTTTGGTTCTGCCAGCTCAGCATAGTACTACTAATGCCCATGAAGTCTGATATGGTGATCTGGTGGTGTACATATATGAGGCTTCAGTTTCATTTTCCATGCAAACCAAAGCTGCTTCGGTAATTCCAAGGCTTACTGTTTGGTTATGGCATCATGTATCCCTTCAAGGCATGTAATGACTGTGAGAAGCCAGTCTTGGATGCATACTGGCTCTGCGTCCAGTGCTTTGGACTGGATCACAATAATGAATGCAGCTCCTGCCAGTCGATTTCACCCAGAGGACTTCAGGAAGTGGTTTGCTAAGGTATTCACTAACCCTGGATCAGTGGACTAACTGAAGGCTAAACATGCTTGACGTTTTCACTAAGGCCTGGGAACTTCAGCCTTGTTGCCATTGGTGGGACCCAAGTTTGCTGCGCCTCCTAGGGCCATAGGGAACCTAGCAACCATACTCCCCGTTTGCTTTGATCCAGATCGTTTCACATCCTCACAGTGCCACACAGATATGCCTTGGCACCACAACTTCTGTATTGAGTGCCTACATTGGTGCAGGACCACATAGATACCATGTATCTCGTGATGTCAAGTGGTTATAAGTGATCTCTTCTTCGTGGAGGCCATCACTGGACAGATTCATTGGAACATGGCAGGTTGGAAGAATGTGCTGATGTTTTACATCCAGGTTGAGGACCTTGCTAGTTTGGTAATTGACCTTTGGGAGAGACCAGTGGTTGAGCTAAACCTTATGCAGACGTTCCTCTATGGTTCTGTGATTGTGCCTTTCCATTAAACTGTCATCAAAGATGTAAAATGTCTGGGGATAAAACCCTGTGTCACTAAGAAAAACAGCATGACCTCACATTCTGGGTTAGCGGCTGCCCAATAAAGAATTCCGCTGCTGCAGTCTCTGCAACTTCAGTACTTGCTGGAATCCCTCTATTTTCCACTTGCTTATAAGAAGCAACAAAAGTCCCTACGGTTTGTAGTGGGGGTACACATACCAGTTTGCAGTCATAACGTTCAACCTGTCCCCAGTCACCAGGGTTTTCATCAAGAGATAGCAGGCAAGGCTGTTGATCTGTGTTGGGGTCGGTGGGAAAGGAGGGGGTGTTTATGCTTTTCCCTACCTTCAGTGATTGGGGCTTGCTCCCATAAGTAGTCCTCGAAGCACCAGTTGGGTACGTGCCATTTGCTGCACAGTTTTGGTATTTCCGTCAACTTAAAAAAATCAAAAAAAAAATCTGTGCAACAATTCTCTCATTCTTGATTCATTGGGACAATTCTGGACACATAGTCTGAAAAGGCCTTCTCTGTAGCCCCAGTCAGGACAGTGATTCTGATCTTTCAGATTGTTCAGCAATTTCAAATGCAGACCCAAATGCCTACTTCTGTCTTCCTTCCTCCTGGTCCTGATGGCTTCCTTCATCTTTGCTTTTCAGGCACTGTGTTTGCCTACTGGTGCAGTGGTCCCAATCAGAGTAGCATGGCAGATAGGCCTCATACAAAATGGCACAGGACCTTGTGTGGTGGGCTATCAAGGACACATATGATGTTATAAGCTTTTGTACTACACACGTTAATGACGGTGGTGGTCCTAGAGCACATGTGCTTGTACGATTGTTGGCATATTGTGACCCTCTGAGGGATTCTAAGATCAGTCTTGGGCATAATAAATTAGTTTGAAGGGAGAATTGATGGGTGATTTTTCAAGTTTAACACTCAAGATAAACGGAAGACAAGATATGATTAGATTCAACATTTATTTTGTAGTATTATATTTCCCATTTTCGCATAGTACGGTACAACTGTTAACTACACCAAAGCATAAATAGCACAACTGAAAGTACAGAAGTATGCATACATTCATCTCTTCACGTCCCAACTGGGGATTTGGATACGCCTCTCCTTTCTTATCAATTCCTACCCATTTGTCCATATATTTGACACCTTTGGTGCTGTTATATCTACTCTGCAACATTCATGGTGGTCTTAAGTACGCCGAGGTCATGAACTTGTTCAACATTTGCCCCCAATTCAACCTATCGTCCTTTTCCTCATCTGGTTCCCTCTGCTTCCTCAGAATTTCTGCTTCTGCCATGCCCCAACGCTGGACATCTCTCACCCAGGACAGTAGTGATGGTCCCCTGGGGCATTTCCAAGATATTGCAATTCTCCTTTTTGCTAGAATGCACAGGAATTGTACAATTCTCCTCCTTGTCTCATCTTTTTTCTTTCCCGGTAGCAATCCCCAAATGCATACCTCAGACTTGCGCTCATATGACCCATGTACCAAAGAATTTATTTGACGCATCCCAATAAACTACCATCTTCGGGCATTCCCATAACATGTGCCAGAAACCCACTCAGTCTCCCCCACACCTGGGACAACAATGAGATCCCTACGGATTCATTGTGTGTAGCCTTTTACTGGTCATGTATACCCTGTGTAAATAATTACATTTAATGAAATGAAACCTTGCATTTTGTGATACTTTTGTTACCTGTTCCCGTATTCGGGTCCATTTATTTTCTTAGCTCATATATACTACATCCCTTTCCCACTTGGCTTTAATCCCCAATTCATTCCTCTGTCTCTGTTCCTGAATGCCTGTGTACATCCTCGAAATGCTAATTCACTCCTCCCCACTCCCCATCCAGTGTCGGCACTAGTGTTGGCACCAGGTGCAGTAGTGGACTTGTTTCCGGCTCCTCTGTGTTATCCCCCATATGTCGGCCAGTCTTTTCACCTCCCAAGTATATACTAGGAAAGGGCCCTGCTGCATATTTAAGGTCTGTCTCCATTTCTCAAAAGTCAATAACTGCCCTCCGGCAAAGAGGTCTCCTATCGTCAGACAACCTTTGCTGTGTAATTTGCCCAGGTCCAAGCTCTTCAACACCTCCAGGAGCCCTGTATCGAATCTTATCGGGCGTCCAGGATTATACATTGCAGCTATGTGTAGCTTCCATGGGAATTTGCTCCACACTCTTGTGGGACTTGATAAATATTTTTCCACCTGACCGTGCCCATTTGATCCCACAATAATTAAATTCCCTCCCTATTCCTCTGCAATGTGTTTAAGAGCCACCTCTGGTCTCCCTCTGGTTAGTCGTCGCAATGGCTCACTGATTGCAGCTGGCTGTGTGAGGAACCTGTAGGTACTCTCATCTTCTCCCCAGGGATCTTCTGTTCAGGTGGCCTGGGAAGGGCCATCGCTTTTGGAACCCGACCCTAGGGGTGGACTAGCGAGGGAGGATCACCTGGCTGGAGGGTCCTTGTGGTTTGGAGAGGGGGGTACCTGAAGGCGAGACATGGTATTCCCCTTCACTAACACTGACCTTTCAGACCCTGCCTCAGTCTTTATGGGATATTGTCAGTCCTTTCCAGCATTTCCCTGTAATCTCACATCAAGTACTGAGACGAGGAATATGCAACTAAGAGTAATGCACACTTCCTATTGGACTCGCCACTATAGTACTGGGACGAAGAAGAGGTAGTCTGAACACTACAGAGCTGTAGGTCAGACATGTCCCAGTAATTGGTCTAATTGGAATCAGGCAAAACAGCACACCTGGACATCATTGATGGGATACAGGCGTATAAAAGAAAGCAGCTTAGAGGAAGAGAGCAGCAGCGAAGCCCAGATGGACCATTGGGAACCGGAGGAGAGCAGAAAGCGAGAGCACTGGAAAGTTGCAGAGCAGGGTGCTCTGTGGAAGCGTGGCGAGGGAGCCGGTGAGGTCAGAGGAAGGAAGCCGGATGCAGTGTCAGCCCTTCGTGTTTGGTTCTGCAAGTGCTCGTTCCCCTGGGTGGAGGAGCTGGCCCAGGAGTGTCTGGGGGGCAGCTGGTGAGACCCTGGCCTCAGTTCATAAGAGTCTGTGAGAGCAGAGGAGCCATAGCCTCAAATAAACTGACAATGAGTTTGTGTGTAAAGAAACACAGTGTGTGAGCAAGTGTAAAAGAAGATGCATTGTGGCAGGGTGGGCGTGTGTTGCCAATAAATGTAAGAGTGAGTGCTTCTGAACTGTATGAACAATCGAATGCTGTGCTAACGAGGCTGTACGAAGATACTGTGTATCAGAGTGATTGCGTATAGGAGATTTGCAAGGTTTTGAAAGCCTTTTGAGTAACGGAGAAAGACTGACATGGCAAGAGAAAATCTTGAAAAAGGATATTGGAGTGGTCAGGTGCAGGTAATAGGCACTGTTTCGAAAGTCTCTGGATATATGAGGATGAATAAAAAGCATTTAATGCACTCAGAGTGAAAAGAAAGTGGTTAAAATCGTTTAGGCGAACAGCAGAAGGGGGAGCAGTGAAGTGGGAGCAAAAAGAGAACCTAAAGGCTGCAAACCCTGGGGAAGGACAGACTGAATATATAAAACGAACAAATAAAAGTACGAAGAGTCGAGTAATGCCAAGGAAGTCTCTTGGACAAGGTCTCAACCCAAACCGTAACGTCACGGGCCCATGGTTGCTTGACCTCTAATGCGTGGACCGTATGGTCTGACAACTGTGCCCAGACCAGAGAACCCCAACCAAGTGTATGGAAGTTGCCAAAGAAAACTTAAGAACAAGTGTGTGTTTGAACTTTTGCTACATCTCTTCTTGAAGATTGGGCACGGGAACACCAAGCTCCTTCTGAACTTTGTATATTGAAAGGAAGTGTGCTTTGGGGGAAGATGCATTCAAGTCCTGAAAGAACAGTTGAAGCCTAAAATTGTTGGAACTGCCTTAGTTTCTTTAGGTAGGGAAATTCCCACCATAGTTATAGGGCAGGTGAGCCATTACATCCATCCTGATATTTAATAAAACACATAGCGTTCAATTCATATTCTGTTGTCTGTGTCATCTCTTGATACCATGCCTGCCTCACAGCTGCCATAAAATATGATTCAAATTCAGGAAGAGAGAATTCTCCCTCTTGGTTGGGCATGCAAAGCGTTGCCAAAGCTACCCTGTGTTGGCCATTCTCCACAATAGCTCCCCGATCTTAGTGTCTAACATTTTAGAGGATACCTTTTTAATCATATACGGGATGTTTACACAGTAGTATAGTAGCCTTGGGAGTATCACCATTTTGCCTAGGGCAATCATGCTCATTAGCAATAGTGGTAATGTTTCCTAAAACTCTACAGAGTCTCCTATATCTGTCAATGCTCTGCCTGTGTTACAGACAAAGGTGTCTTCCAAGTCATAGAATATCTGTGGCCTTAAATAGTGGAAAGATTCGAATTCTCATGGAATGTCCCAATTCGGAAACGTTTCCCATTGCCTTCCCCTTAGTGCCGCTCGAGGAAATAAGAGTGACTTGTCTGTGTTCACTAGGAACCCCGAGAGCTGACTGAAAATGCCCAATATTTCCATTATCAGGATGTTTTCCATTGGATTTAACACATATAACAGCTTCATCTGCATATAAAGACCTATTATGGGTTATTACATGACCCCCTAATCCCTGTTTCTGATATATAATTTCTAAAGTATGGTCCTTCAATCTAAATCAGGAGTCATACAATCATACCAATGTAAAACATGAATTAAGTTGTTAGAAAAAAATTAAGACATTAAGCCCATCAATGCATTTCTACATAATTCATTCCATGATGCACTTTAAGCACATTTCAGATCCAACATGAATGCGTGTTAGGTGATATTTTCCAAATGTACTTAAATAACCCCAACATTGATCTCATAAATTAACCCAGTGAACCTAACAATATATAAATACAGACAGTTGTAAACACATAGATCACCAACATACAATTTACGAATATATACACTGTGCAATGATCGTGTACACACACACACACACTTGATTCCATCCAAAAAATCCAATGTTTTATGCATTAGTGTAAACTTGATACTAATTCATTATGCTTCTGCGTTCATTTAAAGGTTCAGATGCATATGCAAAGTCCACCTCTCAAGACAAGCAATGATCTTTGTTATGATTAAAAACAAAGCCAATTTGGGCGTCAGCTGCAGCGGCCCAATAAATCCTTGCCCCAGCCTTCTTCAGTGCTCAATCATTCTTCTCCACGGACAAGATTAGCCAGAGGGAGATCTTGAACACATCGGTACTGAGTTCACTGACGTAGATGTGAGACTCATGGATATTTAATATGCTCATAGGTCAATTCGAAGGACCCCCCACTGTAATGTGCATCTGTCTGTTTTTATGTGTTGTTGTTGGGTTCACTGGGGGCATTTAGGAGAGTGGGAGTGGTACACATTGTCTAGATTACTTAAACTCTTGTCACTCATACCAAGTGCAACTGCCACCAAATTCCACCGTAGGTCGACATTTGCCAACCAAAAGAATGCGGAGTCCCTAAGTGAGACACCAAACGTAGGTCTTAATTTGAGGGACTGACTGAACGAAATAAAGATGCAAGCACTTGGATTAAACTCATCTGGCACCAGTGATATTACAAGTAATTCCTAAATTGTCCTCTGGACTGGAAGATTTGTAGCCAACGACTTTGTATATTCAGTCGAAACCAGTTTAGGCAACAAACATGAGAAGGATGAAAGGACTCTGGAAAAGAATTGGGAACAAAAATTTAGTATTATTTGGCCTCTGGTGACTGTAGTTATTGGCACTTTTCTGAAGTGCTGAGACGCTCACATGTGTGGCTTTAGGGACTGTGCAGATTTAGACTCTGGCAGAATCAACAGAATATTATACTTTTCCCAACACCAGCTCGCAATCTTGACATAGAATATAGAAGTATTGATATCCTGGAAATGCATGCCAGCAGATATGCCCTTGTGCCCTTTCGTTCATTGATGCAGGACAAGTTTGTCGAGGGCCTTAATCACAACACAGTGGCCATGCAAAAAGAGGAGTGTTGTGAGGTCATAGCATCCTCATGAATGTGCTATGGAGTTCTGTCGGATATCTTTTTCAGGAATGACACAATCCAAGTATTTGAGCTCCTGCTTTCATATCTTTTTATACACATCGAGACACTTTGGAATGACCTCTGTCATTTATAGTCTGTGTGGCAACTTGCACCTCATAAAGGGGAGAAACACAAATGTCATTTTCCATTCAAGTCATACTGCTCACAGAAATGTTATGTACTGCGCACAGAAAAATTTATTTTTGTCCTAACGAAGGTGGGCATTCTCAATCCGAGATGCCCGTTAGCCGAAACACACATTTTTGAGTCGATTACACTACTACAGTGACATATGATCGACTTTAAATTTACTCTACTTTTCTAATTGACTTTGGAGCTCTTTCCCCAAATGATAGATGATTGTTTTTGGAAATTGTAGTGCATTCCTTTTTCAGGAAAACTTAAGTGTAAATGATTTATTTTGGGGTATATAGTATGCTTTTAGTAGGAATGGTCTGAGGCAGATGTCCTGGGTTTGGATGATGGCATGATATATTTTAGGATGTTCCCCCACTGACCTTGTAAATCCTACATATTACTTTCAAATTAAATATTTTTTTCAATGTAACTTTTATATGTTCAGTGTATGTGGTGCTTTGAGATGAGGGATATCCTTTTGGTTCTATTATAATTTACTCTGTCCCTAGAGTATTATTACTAGTTAGCTTTTCTTTATATTTGGAGCACTGCTTTGCTGCAGAGAGGCCATACAACCTTGATTCTGTGCTATGGTGAACAACAATGCCTGCCTGTCAGCGGCTAATCAACTGGAATAGAGAAGGTTGGGGTGGACACCTCCAGCAAGTGCTGGTTGGTCTCCCACAAGTAGAAGCTGTACCAGCAATTCCTGCAGTTGATCTTTGCCTACGAGGGGAACCCTCCTGTGGACCATTTCGCTTCCAACTTCCCTCAAGTGCGAGTTTTCCTGATTCTGGGGATTTGTTTAGCGGGGGAGCAATGGTTGCCGCATTGAGAGCCCAACTTTGATCACTGTTATGCTTTGCTCTTATTCCATTAATCCCTCTGGTTCTAAGGATACTGACCACCTTGCTGAGCTGGGCAAGATGAATGGGGCGAGGGCCTTGGAGCAAGAGTATACATGCTCTTCTGTCAGGAATCGGAGCACTAATTACAAACCTCAGTAGCTTCATGCTTCCCTCAGAGGGTGAGAAACAAGGTGTGGCCCCTATTTTATGAGTGTCCTGGATGTTCGGCCAAGAGACTGGTGTCCAAATCTGTCTACACCTGCAGGTGATGGATGGTTTCCAACTGATGATGGTATAAAGTTCTGGACACAGTTTTCTTGCTCAATCTCCTCTGTGCTTGATTGCTTGCCT
The DNA here is from genome assembly GCF_040938575.1 of Ambystoma mexicanum. Taxonomy (NCBI): domain Eukaryota; kingdom Metazoa; phylum Chordata; class Amphibia; order Caudata; family Ambystomatidae; genus Ambystoma; species Ambystoma mexicanum. Next base: position 1,482,814,969 of record NC_090921.1, read on the forward strand.
TTGTTTTCCTAGAATTGTCTACATATTGGCACAGTTAAAGGGTACTTTTATGCCATGGTTCCCTTCAGGAGCACCCCGGAAGCAGAGCTTTTTCTTTGCAATACCCACTTTAAACAATGTTTGTAAGATATGAGAGAGATGTTTCAACTAAGCCAGTTTTTTATTTCTGCTTCGGATTTGTATTTTGGCGGTGCCTACCTTTTAGCAGGTTACTTTTACTTTGGTGAGGCGCGTGAGGATCTCTGTTAAACCCCCCTATCTATCCTTTTCAAAGGATAATGTCTGTGACTGTGGCATCTTTCTCAAAATATTCAACTACTGGTCTTATTTCATCTGCCTCATCTTTCCATGATGGAGGAGAGATTCTATTATCTAAGCTTTGAGAGCTCTGACCTTTGACATTGTTTAGATGAGGGAATTTCTTAAGGATGATCAGCTTTTTTTCAGCTTTGCTGGTGCGTAGCTGGATTGTTCTCTGGATTGGAGTGTTTTCTCTGGGGGACAAGGGCTTTCGAGTCCTTTTCACCAAGGGTCTGGCATCAACCAATGCTCTCAGATGGTTGTCCCGGTCATTGACAGCTCTGAGACAGTTATATGGGCATGCATGCACTGATTTGCTAAACCTCATTTCCTGTATTCCTTGTCTGCTTGGAATGCCCATGTTCCTTGCCTGCCTCCAAGTTCTGTACTGCTTTGGGAGTTGCAAGATAAGAAACCTTGGAGGAAAGAAAGTGTTAATTCAAAGAATAAATAACTTGCCTTTGGTAATGGTTTCAAATGGATTGTGTCCTCCCACATATTCCTCATCTTTGATATCTTCCATCCAGCAGCGGCTGCTTCAGACACTTTTTTTCTCGGCAGAGGGCGTCTTGCGTTGACACAATGCCCCTTGATCGCTGCACAGTTCGCTTCGGATTGGTTCTTTGACTTTGTGTCAATGGTTATTTTTCAAACGTCAGCTCTAAAATTGGCTTTGAGATGTGTCGAGTGTGGGTTGAAGATGTCCATTACAGACCCGCAGCGCATCAGTCCCTGATGCCTGGGAATCGATCACAAAATGGAAGACTGAGACTTCTGTCAAATCATGACGGGAAGGGCCCTGAAGAAGAGGAAGGGGAAACTTGCTGTGGGTAGGCACCCTTCCAAGTCCCCAAAGACAACCCATTTGAAAAGTAGGTCTTCTGATCAAAAGAGCTCTAGGGGTGAGTCACCATCTCGGTAGCGTGTTAAGAGGCACTCGCGGTCTAGGAGTAGATCCCATCACTCATAGTCTTTGCCTCTCAGAAGAAGAGCAAAAGGGGCATCATAGATCGAGCTCTTCTTCGTCAGACTCCTCACCCGATCACAATGTTGTTTGTCCAAGTAAGTTGACTTCTAAAGCCGAGGTGGAGGATTTCCGTCTCTGTGTGTTGCAAGTATTTGAGAAGGCAGCTTCTCCCGCCCCTTCAAGAGAACTGAAGAAGAGCTCAGACCCTGTTAAGCCCCGTAAGGCTGAATAGGTGTCTAGGAAGAATTCCGGTTGCAAGCCCGGTCCCAAAACAGTCAAGACCTCAAACTCGAAACCTTGAGAGGAGGAGAGGCCTAGCCTTCATCCTTGGATTACCTCGACAAGTCTCAGGCCGGGTACTTTGGCGTCAAAGTCTTCATCGAAGCCATCAACATCGACGGAACCTTCAAAGGTTCACTAACCTCAACCAAGAGTTGACTTTTTTAAGTCCATGTCCTCAATTTTTGAGAAAGATGAGGCTATTGAACAGGACACCCCTCCTTTTGGCTTGGAATTTGGGACATCTAATGTTCCTGAAGCCTTTATTTCAGAAGTGTCTAAGATGCAGCATCTGGTAGACTAATTCAGGGATGCAAGTGGCCTTGACACTTCTCCTAAAATGGGGTTTGCTAATCCAGAGCCTTCTGCTCATGAAGATCCCTCTTACAGGGTGCTTATAAATAGGGTAAAAGAATATATAGGTTTGGGGAAGGTCTGCTGCAGTTTTTGAGCAGGATGGCTTAGTGGATTTATTGTATAATGGCCCTCAGAAAGAACCCATCCTACCTTTTCATGCTGCTCTGAAGGAAAGAGTAATCGCCAATTGGGAAGCCCCAGATATTACTCCTGTGGTTAGTAAGGATCTCACAAGGAAGTATGAGCTTTCTAGTGTGGATCCAGACTTTCTGTCCAAACATCGTCCCCTGGAACGATTGACTGATCAGGGCCCATTGCCCTGAATAGGACCTGGAGCATCTCAGCATCACCTGCCACACTCTCCACAAGCTCAGCTTCTCCCTCAATTTCAAGAAGTCTGAGATGGTACCTTCTCAAAAGCTTGAATTCAATCGACGTGTCCTGAATGCTTACTCTGGGAAAGCCGAACAAATCAGAGTTAAGGGCTCATCACATTCAGCAGATGGTCATGATGTTTCAAAGTGCCCAATGGCTACTGGCCTTCAATTCTCCAAGGTTGCTCTGCCTCATTGCACTCTGCATTTTTCTGTTGCCAGAAGCCTGGCTGAGAATGAGGACTCTTCAATGGGCCCTCATAGCCCAGTGGTCGCAATTCTGCGTCAGAATGACTGATCTACTTCAGGTCCTGAGCAAGGTTACGCAGGATCTCCTGTGGTCAGACTGTAAGGAGAATGTGTTGAAGGGGGAACCTTTTTAGCAACCATGGCCAGAGATTACAATAGTTAAGGACACCTCCCTCGGGGGAGGTTGGGGAGGTCACACCAGCGATCTGATGATCAGCGGCCGTTGGTCTCCATCAGAGTTCAGACTACACATCAACCTTTGAGTTGAGGGCAGTCGGACTGGCGCTGATAGCCTTTCTGCCCTCAGTACAGGTAAAGAATGTCCTGATAATGACGGACCAGACGGTGGTCATGTATTACCTCAACAAGAGAGGTGTGCAAAGGAGCAATGCAGCTCTGGTTTTGGGCACTTCAAGAAGGAATCTCCCTATTGGCCCTTCACCTAGCGGAAAAGGAGAGCACAGCGGTGGTTGCTGTGAGCAGGCAGAGCAGTCTCCCACCAATGGGAGCTAGCTCAGGCTATCTTTCAGGAGATATCCACCCTTTGGGGAACCCCTCAAGTGGATCTGTTCATGTCCAGCATCAACAAGAACTGTGACATGTTTAGTTCCAGAGAATTTCCTCCAAGGGGAGCTCTGGGAGATGCATGTGTAGTGGATTGGGACTTTCCGCTCCTGTATGCGTTTCCTCCAGTCCCCGTCATTCCTCACGTCATCAGGAGGTGAGGAAGCTGGGCAAAACCATGATCCCGATTGCTCCATATTGGGCCAAGAGGATGTGGTACCCGGAACTTCAGGACATGTCCATCTGCCCTCCAATTTGTCTTCCCCAATGAGAGGATCTGCTCTCACAAGAGGGAGGTGTAAGGAAGGCATGGTCTCACGAATAGACAGACACAAGTGATCACAGTCAAAGATGTTTATTAAACTGTATAGGTAGGTTGGAAAAACGCCTATTCTAAACCTAAATCTAAGATGAGAGCAAGCTACGACCATCAAATAATAATAAGGCAGTCCTAGTGACGTTATGTCAAATAAAAGGGCCTATACTAGGAAAAAACTATTGCAAATCCTCATGCTAAATACAAAAAGAGTGTGGGACAAGGTTCACAAGAAAAGTGTTCACAAATGAGAAGTCAGGATGTGTTAGCCAGGGGTCTCCCTTCCCCGCGCTTTGAGCACGGGACAAGGCAGGAGTCGGCGCACTCTCGAGCTTTCACAGTATGAGGCAACAGTTCTGGTTCACGTATCAGGACCTTCAGTGATTAAGTCTCTGTTCTACAAAAAGTCTCTTGTACCCCAAGGATCTGATGGGTTTCAAAAATAACAAAAAAATAAGTTCTGTTCCAAATGTACGTTGGGTGAGGATTTCACCCCTGGGTCCCCCTCTTCCGAGCACAGACCCTTCACGAATCTCAGCCACCCTCTGTTGGGTTCGCTATGGCTTTTCATAACAATCTCACCTGTGACATTCACAAGTCTTAATGTCTTTTCAAACAGTTAACTGTGGACACCATCTCTGCCGGGATTCACTTTCATCAACACACTGTTCATTGGGAAGTCAGGCTTCGCCATGTTCCATCGGCCTCCCTCCGTTGGGTTTACTCTTGCCAATTCTTTCCTTTCACACAATTCTTCCCTTGAATTCACTCTGCGGGATTCACTTCCCTTAGCTTTCCAGTTACATGCAGGTCAAAGACTTTCAACTCTACAGGGGGTTTTGCTAGACCCCTGTATGACCAGTTTTGGCCTTTTTTCTTGCGGCTCTCCTAGGGCCTCCTTGCGGCTCTCCAAGGGCCTCCTGGTATTGGTGGTTCAACAAAACATGGAATTAACCAGTGTGTCTCATCTGAGCACCCACGTGGTGCCAGACCCCCCTGCAGCTGGCTTTCCCACAATGTTCACAGTTCTTTGTACTTTTAATAATTTGCCACTTTGCGACTTGCATTCAACACAGTTCGGTTTCTTATTGGCTCTCCCCTCGACTCACCGACTGTGATGAACTGCTTGGGTTTACTTGCATCTGGATACAAGGATGGTACCACGGTAGTAGGCGTCTGACTCTGTCCTGCTTATCAGCGCAGGCATGCTCTGTGTACCGTTGACATCTGCTGCAACACGCTCAAGCTATTGTTCGCAGTCTTCTGTTTCGTTCTGCAGAGGCTTTGTGGGTCTGGATCGGAAAGGGCAAGGTCACTTCTTTCCTTGTCGCCCCTTCGGTACTTGCTGCTTTTCTCCTTCTGCTGAACTGCTGTGCTTGGATAGCTCTCTCGTCGTGCGGTCTGCCTTGCTCATACTGTGCTCTCGTGCTCCACCTTTTATCCCTGTGGGGAAGGGAAAGGGCCATCAGCTGTATGTCATTCTGGTCAATTGCCCGACTTTGCCTGACTCTTGTATTGGGACATGTCGGTTAAATGGCTCTGGTGTAAGTCAGTCGTCTTTCATGGTGTGCAAAAGTGTTCATGTGGAAAATGGGGAGGGGCAGTGTTTCTGAATGTCCTAGGTGGTAGGATGGGGAAAAGGTGTTAGAAGAAGGGGGATGTCACATCTCAGCCGTCGGTGTCCCACTTCCACTCCCCGAGGACCCCCCATCCAGGTGATCCTCCGTCTGGACTGAACTGATCCAATAGTGATGGCCGTGTCCTGGCCACCTGGATGACAGATCCCCGGGGACTAGCTAGGCAGACACCTTCAGGTTTCTCACAGAGGCCACATTCTTCACACACAAATCAGAGCCTTGATCCTTCATGCCTGGGTTCTGAGAGGTTGAGATAGAAGAATTTGGTCCTCCTGGGAAGACATAATGGAAGTGTTGCTTTCTGTCAGAAGACCAGCAACAAAGTCTCTGTACTGCTGCCTTTGGAACAAGTTTTGCAGCTTGTGCAAAGATAAGAATGAAGATCCTTTTACCTGTGACACACCAGTGGTGCTGTCTTTTTTTGCTTCATTTGGCCCATCAGGGGGTACAAGTTGTGACTGCAAAGGCTATCTGGCTGCGCTATTTATTTTTAAGCGTTTTCCAAAGAAAGGGTTGTTTGTTAAGATTCCTATTGTGTTCTAATTTCTGAAGGGATTCATGGTTCCCGTCTGGGATCTGAACCTTGTGTTAAAATTCCTCATGGGCGCTCCTTTTGAGCCCCTTCATGTCCTTTCAGTATGCTGACCCTCAAAACTGTCTTCTTAACGGCCATTACCTCAGGTCGTACAGTCCGTGAATTACAGGCTCCTTCTTGTAAGCCTCCATTTACCACCTTTTACAAGGAGACATCTGTGTTTAGGGTCTGCCCTTCAGGTAGTTTCAGAATTTTCATCTAGCACAAAAGATTGTGCTTCCTAGCTTTTACCCACCACTGCATCCCTCCAAGAAGGAGGAGAGACTTCACCGGCTTGATCCTAAGAGAGCCGTGAGATTTTACATCTCTAGAATGGCAAAGCTTAGGCAAGACGACCATCGTTTTATTGGGTATGCCGATCTCAAGCTAGGTTAAGCTTTAACCAAGCAGACCTTGTCTCGCTGTATTGTCGTTTGCATATCGGAATGTTACAACCTATTGGGTAAAGAGGACCTGGTTGCATTACGAGCACACTCAACTAGAGGGGTGGCTACTTCATCGGCTTTGAAGAGAGGGGTTCCAATGCAGCACAATTGTAATGCTGTAACCTGGTCCTCGACTCATGCTTTCGCAAACTATTCTCATCGGGTCAGGAGGCGAGGTTTGGGAAGGCAGCCTTAATGAAAGATACATTCTCTCTTCCTACCGCCAGTTACCAACTGTTTTGGGAGGCTATCAAGATGATGAATATGCACATGCGGGAGGACACAATCCATTTGAAGAACAAACAACTTATCCCTGGTATTTCGACTGGAAGTTCCTTCCATATATTCCTCATCGCACCTCCCATTTTCCCCCTCAAGAGAATTTGTGTATTACACCCACCTATCCTTCAACGTTGGGTTATTCCTTGGACTCGAACATCTGTGCTATTGGGAGCGCAAAAACAAGAACTGAATTAACGGACGCAGTGCATGCTGTTTATGCAGTCGGTGACGTCATGCTAGAGAGCAGACGGAGGCCATTAAGGGGCATCGAGTGGATGACGCACCGCTCCATCTACTGAGAAAAAAAGTTGCAGAAGCAGCCAACGCTGGATGGAGGATATCAAAGATGAAGAATGCATGGGAGGAACATCCAGCTGAAAGACCATTACCAGAGTTAAGTAATTTGTTCTTCTGATGGATAAGTATTTCCTCCCACAGGGACAGCTACTTAACTTTCGTATGGAATGCACACAACCTGTGTAAGATCTGCATTTACGCAGCCTCAGGGTGCAGGCTAAATTAGTAGAACTGAGGTCATAAGGTACAGAATGCTCCATATACACCTTGCATGATGTTGCCTGTGTGATCAGGGGCTCTGATGATGCCACATTGTGCTATGTGGTGACTGAGCAATTTTTCAAAGCCTGTCCTGTGCCTTGGAGTTATTTCTAAGATTATTAATCTGTTAGAGGGAGGGACTTTCCAATCATAAAGAAGACTACCGAAGGTAAATAATGTGTCATTTCATAACATTTTTTACCTATCACAGACTCCCACAGTGCAGCAAATGGTTAACAGACATCTTATTATCAAGACAAAACAAAAGGAGAACTAAACAGTACACCATCAGCAGACCAGTGGGTCCTTTAAAGTTAGTAACCTTTTGTACTCCAAAGAGCAATAAGATTGTTTGGCCCATATACAATGCATGTTGCTAAAATAGTATTGGAGAGCTGTCAGAAGCGGCTGCCTGTTTTTGTTTGTTGCAAGGCGGAGATTAGGGAGGCAGTGCGGCTTGATGGCAGGAGGTCCTTTTTTCTAACTCTTGAGTTGGTGAAGCAGCAGCTGCAGAGAAGTGGAGTCAAAAAGCACTGGCAGCAATGGTTTGCCTTGTTTTTCCATGGTGAACTGAGAACTGTGAAGCAAGTGTTGCCCAGAGTCGTCGAGAGGTATTGCTACCTCCTCCCCCGATTAAGTGCTGTGCAGTGATTGTATTCTGAACCCTGCTTTCTGCTTTTGCAGAGCAGCCAGAGCTCTGGAGTTGCTGATGTACAATCTAGCCTCTGGTGCCGGGCTCGGGGGTCTTGCCCGAAATTGAGGGTTTGAGCTTTGATCCATATACGTCCTGCTTCCAAAAAACCTTTTTGCCTTTAAGACAAAGAGTAACTGCCATGTGCAGACCCACTGGTTTCAAGTGGAATAAAGCATATTTTATGCATGTCTGTGAGTGTGTCCAGGAGTGTGATTTCAGCAGAGACTGCAGGCACAGCGTTTTTGGTGAGTTTTAAAACGAAAACTATTTTTGGAGTCTGAATTACCGGTATCCGGCATCCTTGCAGGAGTAACAAGGCACTCCATTGATCTTTGCCTGGGACGACGGCGCGCTACACTGCACACTGGGTTTTGCACATAGTCAACAGTCACTTTTCTAGTAGAGGATCACAAGGTTATCTTACGGCTACCCTCTTCCATTTCTTCTCTCCCGCCAACCTCCTCTCTACTTCGTTATTTTGCCACCAAAGTGTGCATCAATAAGTCCATACAAGAGTAACATTGTGGGAGATTGTTATACAGATTGTAATATGGTTTGTCATACCGTGCTAGCTGTAAATATAGATTTAGGCATCCACATTATTTCTGAATTTTGCTTCGTATCTAGCCTTGGCGGTCCATCATCATTCAAAATTAATATTTGTGGCAACACTCTTGGTAGATGCCCAGTAAAGCCTTAAATAAAGGCAAAACTGGAAGGCAGCAGCAAATTCCTTATGTGAAAATGCCTTTCACTAGGTCGCGAGCTACAGCGACCAAGCCGCAAATGTTATCTGAACTGGTTGGGTTGAAAGACCAAGCGCATCAAACGGTGGATGGTATCGGCACTAGAGGAATGATCACTGTCTTTTACTCTTACGTCGCGTCCCCTTTCCTCCATACTGTATGGGCGTCCCTCGCGAGTGACGGGAGATGGAACCCTTTCACCAGAAAAATCTTCTTCCCCTTCAAATTTAGAGGCGCACAACCTGGGAGCACGCGCTTGCCTTAATCCGCCCACCAGTGCTACTCCTCAGTACCCTTTTCCGCATTGACGGTTACGGGCTGAATTCACCAGCACTTCTGGGTTTGGCTTTGGCCTGGTAATACCACGCGCTCTTTCCTGGATATTCTTCTATCTTTGTCTTTTTCTTTTCAATTAGGCACTTGGTCCTCCGACACCATGCTCCTCACTGGCGCATGTCGACTTCAGCAGGCTTCAGCAGGTGTACAGCCTGTGCGGGGCTCTTCCCTACATCCGACCCCCATCCCCTTTGCCTCCGCTGCCTTGGCCCCGACCACAGCTGGGAAGGTTGTTCCACGTGCAACGCACTGACTCCACGGGCACTGAAGAACAGGCTAGCTAGGTAGAGGGAGCTCTTCCAGAAGTCCTAAAGGACTTTGTCAAACATCGCTTGAGGCTGAAGGAAAGGTCTCTATTCACCATCACACCCTGTAAAGGCGGCTCCTTCCCATGGAAGCGCCCGACCGGGAGGAACCTTTTGGGTTCTAGCACCAGCACACGTACTGAGTCTAGTCCAGCTACCAGCCTCACGGCCGAGGGGTCATCGAATCCTTCCGGGGTCAGTGCTGAGGGACCGCAAGGTTCTTTTACCGGGGTTACACACGAGGGGCAACGCCCTAGTACCGGCATCATGCCCGAGGGGGCGCCTTCACGCAGCATTACCGGCGGTTCTGCCGAGGGCAATACGCCTTCCAGGTCACGGCCTGAGGTGGGAGATAGGCCTTTTGTTCCAACACAAAGCGTCTCGGACGGGGCTGGTTCCAGTGAACCAGGCACCATGACTTTGGCACGTGGCAAGCAGCTCGACAAAATGGCCGCCACACCAGACAAGATGGCCGCTCCTCTGATACCCACTCTTGCTGAGCGGGTGGAGGAAAGTGTCACAAGGTGGGACTGGTGACAACCAGGTGCGTGGCCTACAATTTATCCATCAGTAGCGCAGAGCATGTTTCCCCTGTACCCCAGGCAGAGTGTGCCCCTTTCCCTGTTGCCCTTAGCCACTCTGTCAATATCACCTGCCACCTCTATAGCCTCCGAAGATAGGTTCTTCGAAAGGTTCCTAGGGCTGATGCAAACTCCCCAGATGGGGCCATCCTCTATGATGCCATCAGGGACATGCTCCCCCAGGTCACCCCTCCGGCCCCCATAGTCATTCCTCCTATGACTCTGGTACCACAGGCCCCAGCTCAGCCACCGCTGCCCCAGCCGGCTCCTCCAATTCCGGCTTCCCTGCCTCCCACATTACAGGCTGCTCCACAACAGCCTTCTCAGCAGCCACCGGCTCTGGTATCCACACCGCAGCCCACAGTGCCCAGCACCCCTTTACCAGTTCCGGACCGTCCGAGCACTCTGGTGGACACTGACGAGGAGGAGGACATGCCATCTTCAGCCAGGGCCTTCCACGAACACCCTTGCAGGTTTGGCAGAATATTTTGGCCTTCCTGAGCCCGAAAAGGGGGTCTTGGCAGAATTCCTCACCCTAAGACCCCCTACGAGAACGGGGATCCAGATGCAGAAAGACATAGTTGCCCTTGCCAAGAACGGGTGGCTCAAGTCGCACTCGGCCCAACCTGTCAATCGGCGCCTCAACGGCAAGTATAGGCAGATGGAGGGGGATACACTGTTGCTTTCAGCACATCCTCAACCGTACTCTTCCGTGATCGCTGCAGCGTCACTTTAAGGCTCAGTCGTCCTCAGCCACCTCGACGCTGCTAGGCAAGGAGGAGAAGATGTTAGAGGCATATGGGAAAAAGCTCTATTCCAACGCCTCCTTGCAGCTGCGTCAAGCCAACGTGAATGCCATGCTGGCTGCCGTTAACCAAAGGCTCTGGTGGGAAATTGCGGACTTCCTCCCAGAACATCCAGCGCAGAACCAAGCGCGCCTCAAGGCGGGCCTAGGAGAAGCCAGGCTGGTAGCGCAGGACATCATGGAGTCCACCATGGCCCACAGCGATATCTCTGGCCGGGCCATCTGCATTGCCACGGTCATGACGACTGCCTGGCTCCGGGCCGTTTTACCCCGACGTCCAGGAATGCATATTGGACCTTCCATTGAAGGGTAGTGACCTCTTTCACTCCACCACTCCACCACGGATGAAGAAATAAATAAAAAGAACAAATCACAAACGACAAAGTCTTTATTTATTCTTTTGAAGGCCACACCCAAGGCCTACACCCAGTCACAGCAACGCTCTGACAAGGGCGGGCCTTTGGTGAGTTCTGGGGCTTTCAAGAACGAATATCCAGGCAACCTGACCATTCTCAGAGTCAACACCAGAGGAAACAACAAAAGGGGGGGCAAGGGCTTTTTCCAATCCCCCTCCCCCGCAACAGCCTCAGAGGGAAAGAAGTCATGACACACCCCTTCGGGTCCACTTGTCTCCGGTGGGGGGAAGGCTTGCCTTTCACATGCAATTTTGACACCAGAATTTTTCGGATCCCTGAATCCTCTCTGTAGTGTCTACGGGGTACCGCCTACCAGTCCTTCCTCTCCTCCCTCCTCTCCCACATATTGGGACAGCAACTCTGTTGGCGGAGATTCAGTCGATCGTCTAGAGCCAGGCTTTGAAAGAAGTCCCAACCTCCCAGCGAGGCTTGGGCTTTTATTCCTTCATTTTTACCATACAGAACAAGAACCAGGCTGGCCTGAGAGTTGTGTTGGACCTTTCCACCCTCAACCTCTCCCTTCCTCTGTAAAAAATCAAGATGGTTACGCCAGCACTTATTGCGGAGACACTGGACATGGGAGTCTGGATGTGCTCCCTGGATCTGAAGCGCGTGTACCCAGATTTCCCGATTTGGCAGCCGCATCGTTCCTTACTGCGGTTCAGGATCATGGGCTGCCATTTCCAATACAAGATACTACCATTTGTCCTTAACTCAGCCCCCAGGGTGTTTACCAGGTTGATGAATGCGGTGGCAGCCCTCTTCAGGGCCACCATGTTTACCAATACCTGGATGGCTGGGTCGCCTGGACTACATCTCCGGAAGCGGTTCATCATACGTCTTCCGCACTGATGAATACACTCCACGACCTGGGGTTAACTATCAATCTGAAGAAGTCTCTCCTGCAACCCACGCAGACCCTTGCCTTCCTGGGCCTCATCTTGGACACAAGCTCTAAGAGAGTCTATCCTTCGGAGGACAAGATAGTGGCCACCAAGAAAGCCACCTCTCACTTCCTCTCCACGGCAGTGACCTCGGCCTTGTGGTACCAACATCTGTTGGGTATAATGGTGGCGGTCCTGTTGGCGGTACCCCACACAAGGCTCAAGATGAGGAATTACAACTGCACTTCGCAGCCTCATGGAATCAGGAGAAGGACTCCCAAGTGGAGCCAGTTGACATTCCTCCCTTTCTCCACCCGTACCTCATGTGTTGGTATGCAGACTTCAGCCTGTGACAGGGCAAGCCCTTCCGGCAGTCGGCCTCTCAGGTCTCTATTACTACGGACTCTTCCCTAGAGGGCTGCGGAGCCACTCTGGACAGCTACAGTGTCCATGGTGTCTGCACTCAGCAGGAGTCCCACTTCAATTTGATGGAATTGGAGGCCATATGGCTGGCTCTCAAGGCCTTTCTCCCTCTCATAGAGGGCAAGGCAGTTCTTATCCAGATGGACACCACCACCAGCATGTACTATGTCAACAAGCAGGGGGGGGTACCATATCCCCTCTACTGTGCAATCTAGCCGTCAGCATGTGGGAGTGGGCACTGGAGAACAACATCTACCTCCCAGCAATCCACCTCCCGGGGGAGTCCAACCTGGAGGCGGACAGGCTCAGCAAACTGGGGGCAGACAATTACAAGTGGCAATTGAAAGACTTGGTACTGAAGGAGATCTTCCTCAGATGGGGGGCATCCCCAAGTGCAACTGTTTGCCTCCCGGGACAACAGGAAATGCCAGCAGTTTGCCTCCTGGCAGGGGCAGGGCTCCGGCTCCCTGGGCGATGCATTCCTGGTCCACAGGGTGATCTGCAAGATAAAGGAAACTCTTCGACTCTGCATCATTGTGATAGCTCCATGGTGGCCGGATAGACCGTGGTTCTCCGAGCTACTCAGCCTATCTGATAGGCCACCCATTCACCTCCTGATGGGTCTGGCTCCTCTCCTGGCCCAGCAGGGTGGCAGGGTACTCCACCCCACTCCTCACAAACTAGCCCTTGCAGTGTGGTTCCTGAGCAGGTCACGTTGAAACACTTGAACCTCTCTTGAGCTAACCTAGAGATCATCCAGGGCGCTAGAAGCAAGGCTACTAGGAGCCAATATAGGAGTAAATGGTCTAGTCTGTCATTGGGCCGACTCTAAGGCATCGACCTTCTTAGGTGCCCTCTGGACAACGTGCTCTCAGCACACCTCGCCCACTCCAGCGTACAGGTGGACACATGCCGCACCTATATGGCAGCCGTAGTGGCTTACAGGAATTTGGAGGAAGGCCTCTTCTCCTCTTCCAACCCGGTGGTCAAGCGACATCTGGCGGGCCTCCACAGACTCTACCCGCCTATAAAGAAACCACACACTGGGACCTCAATGTTGTGTTGGGCGCCTTGGCGCACACACCTTTCAAGACCGTGGCGTCCGCGGACATCAGACTGGTCACTATAAAGACAGCTCTACTCGTGGGCATCACCTCTGCTCGCACAGTCAGCGCGATTCAGGCTCTGGTGGCATCAGAGCACTACACCACTTTCCACAAGGACAAGGTGGTCCTGCAAACACACCCTGCGTTCCTACCCAAAGTGATCTCCTCCTTCCACCTCAACAAGGAGATAGTCTTACCCATGTTCTTCGCCGACCCCAAAGATGAGCTTCAGAGGGTCTTGCACTGTCTGGACGTCAGACGCGCTCTGAAATACTACCTGGACACGACCAAGGACTTCTGGAATTTCGGACACCCTGTTTGGCACTTTCGGCGGGTCAAGGCCCTGTTATCAGGCTTCTAAGGGCTCCATAGCAAGGTGGGTGGTCGTGGCCATCAAGGAGGCTTATGAGGGGCAGCACAAGCCGGTGCCAGCTAACTTGCATGCCCATGTGGTCAGAGCCAGGCCACGGCCATCACATTCCAACAGCATGTACCGTGGCAGGTCATCAGCAGGGCGGCTACCTGGGCCACCCCTTCAGCTTTCTGGAAGTACTACTGTTTGGACGCCGCCTCTAGGTCAGACGCGGCTTTCAGGCATGCGGTTCTAAGAAATCTGTTTTCTTAAGGAGGGTCTCCTTTCCACCGCGGGGCTGCATTCAGTTGTAATCGCCCATACAGAATGGAGGGACGGGACGTAAGAGTAATTAATAGATCCTAGTCCCGAAGTACAGTTGCCAATGGCCCATACATTTTACACATGATATTATAGTTGGGGCAATTTAGAAATTAAAGAGCTCAGGAACCCCAGGTGCGAACTGGCTGGACAACCTTCTGCTTAAAATGTCACCTGAGGCTTAGGCATGCATCCTGCTATTGTTTGAAAGAGTTTGCGTAGAGCATTATTTGCCATCCTCATGGCAGCAGTCTATATTGGTCCTGATTTACACATGCCAGCCATTTAGAGACTGTGGTCTACGTTGGATGTAACAGGCACGTTATTTGGATCCTTTTTGTTAAAGGAAATCCCAGGAAACCCAGGAATTGCATGGCTGGGTGAAAACATTAGGAGTCCTCCACAAATATCAGGCAGGCTACCATCCTGGGTCATCTACACTACACATTATAATGATGTTATGTAGGCTTGTGAAGGGGATAGTTGGTAAAGATAGACCATCCTTATATGTGCCCACTGTTGACTTCAAAACTATGATCAAGTTGATTGTGCAGTACTGTGGCAAAAGTTGTTGAAGATCGGGTGCCCAGATTGGCTGATTTACGCCATTCATATGTTGCATATGAACACGCTGACCAGGGTGCAGCTGGACAATGGATGTGTGTTGAGATTGATAAATATCACTGGGAGAGTCAAGCAAGGTTGTGTGCTGGCTCCCCTGCTATTTAACCTCTATAATTGTTCTTTTATATACCAGTGCAAGGTTTCTAAGCGCAGGATTGGGATTCGATCCTGTGTTGCACTGCGTTGTCTTGCTTCCACGACAAATGCGTTGACCCTGGGCTATCCTTCCTCCCAAAACTTTAATTAGCCAAGTCCAACTGCCCACCCAAATTGGGAAGCAAGCATGCAGGCAGCATGCTGTATGCAGATGAAGTAGTGATGTTTTATCATACGTACAGAGGTATGAGAGATATGTTAAACTATGTAATTTTGCGCAAGAAAACGAATTGTGATAGACCTCACCAAGACTAAAAGCATTCTGCTTACAGGTAAAAAGGTTCATAGGCAGAAAATGTTTACCACGCTAGGCAGTATTGATTATGTTGATAGTTACACCGTCCCGGACTTAGAAATGAGCAGTGACAACAGCTACTTGTGTATAAGGGAGGCCAAAATAAGGAAGGCCCGGCAACTGTAGTATCTCCTCCATAGGTCTGCAAGGAAGACAGCGGGATACACTATTAAGGGTGGCCTAACTCTTGATAATCAATGCTTTTGTCTTCTGGTTTTGTATGGGCTTGAGGCACTCACAATCAAGGATGCCAGGTGGCTAAATCGATTGGACGGTCTATTTTGGCGCAAGGCTTTAAATCTGCCACCAACAACCCCCGTAGAGGACTCGAGTTAAGGATTGTTTATTTAAGTACTCAATTACTTAAGAAGAGGGGGTACTACATGAGAAATCTAGAATGTCTCCTGAGGGCCCGCTTCTGAAGGAACTGGGGAATAATTGAGTCTGAAGTTGTTGGGCGCAGGAAAATTGAAGACTTAAATTTAGATTTTTTTACAAGTTTTAACTGGGTGCTGCGGCCAAAATCCTGGTCCAATGTTGAGTTAATAAAGACCTCTCTTTACAGTAAAGCAAACTTGTAGGATTGAAATGTATTTATTTTTTATTTTATTTATTGGACATTTGTATGGTGCCTATACAACAAAGTGTTTTTATACACCACAAGACAAAAGGGAAGGGGAAACATGGGAAGATAACAACAAGAAACAGTCCTACTAGGCTACCAGAATTAAAATGATACACACTTGTCTAATCTACACAACTACAATGCGGTGGCGCCAGTGACTCACCATTACATGAAAATGGAGTCCTATTTGCTCCTTAGTCCGAGCCCTGCTGTAATACAGTTTATGGTGCGACTTCGAACAAATCATCTTCCTCAAATCATCTTCCTCAATTAACACTTCGGTGGGGGTCACTGCTGGGAATTCCTTACGAAATTATGTTTGGTCTATGCAAATGATCTAATCAACTAGAAACGGCAAAGCATGTGCTTACTGAGTGTAGGCTACTGGGCTCGGTATATATGTGCTTACTTGAAAAGTTCATAAACAACTATGACACAATCAAATCCAAGTCTTTTTGGTAATATTGCCTTAACTGGGAATTGGACACATTGCACTTTACTGGGTATGGCACCATGTGGAAAAACATCTGAAAGCTCCAAACCCGTGATTGTATAGTGAGGATCTAGGTCGGTGTTAAACAATTACTGGGGTAGTTTTAGTAAAGAGTAATGAGGTCCTAAAATGTGTATGTATTTCATATGAATTTTAGGATTTATATAGTTTGTTTGAATTGTTTAATTGTAATCGTGGGTGAATGTTAGTCTGATAATTTAGGAATTGTAACTTTTAAATTGAACATTGAAAATAGAGAACATTGAAAATGGTAATCTGTTTTTAGGTTGTCTTAAATGTTTTTAGCTGTACTGTTTTTTGTACTGTGTTTTTAGTAACCTGTGTATTCACAAATTGTGGTCTGATCCGTGTTAAAATACATGAAATTATTTTTAGACACAATATTTGCTGTTTACACCAACGTTGTTATTGTCACTGTTGGTATTGATGATGACAGTATAACTAATTTGTCTTTTTCACTTTTGTTAAAGTTCTTTTTGAACTGAAAACAAGTAAAGTAGTTATTCCATATGTTGTCAAATGAGCCTGTGGCATACTCTTTCTAAAACAGCTTTGTACATCAAGTTTTTGATCCAATCTTCTATTTAATTTACTTTAAAAAATAGGGTCTGTGATCACCAAGCGCTTACCAAACCATCAGTGCATACATATGTTTTCTATGGCCAGACCTTTCTGAACATTGGTAGTCGGTTCAATACATTGCTGAATCTGTGGTCTACCGCTTGCCCCTGTTTTACAGTTTAGGAATTAGATGAAGGTGTCCACCCTGGCTTAACTGTTCCTCCAGAAAGATTTGGTGCTATGTCTTAGGTTGAAGTTGGAAAACTTGGTTGATGGCAAGTATATTCCGACAATTGATTTATATTGGGTGAGCTGTAGATCTGGGCAAATGTTTCTGTTTGGTTAGCAGATTAGGCAAGTCTTGATTTGCCAAATTAATGTCTCAATCCATTTCCCTTTCAGTGAATTTCTTAGTATGATTTTCAATGTCGTCATTCTTGAACAGCAAGCAGAAATTAGAAAAATAAAGGTCTCTTAGTCTCATATTAAGAGGCATGAAATAACCTTTTTCGTTGCATAGAAACTGGGCCATGTTTAACACATACCAATACATATTTGACGCTTCAATAGATCCACAATTCAAAAGATGGGATATTGAAATTGTTCTGTAAATATTTGAGAGAGTCCCATGATTGAGCCAGCTGTGCCAGATTTTTGTTTTTCTTCCTTTCTCGATCGTATGGTGTTGTATGGTACATCACTTGTTAAGCGCAAACATACACCTAGATATATAAGGTATCATGGCGCTGAAACAGCTGGTTCAGAGCAGCCCAGATCAAAGTGACGCAGATCAAAACAGCCTATATATGTATATGAAGTCCAAAAGATTTTCATTTGCCCGCAGAGTGGCAGAAGCGTATTCCATAGATGCGCTGCCTGTACCGAGGAAAGGTCCCCCGACCCATACTGAAATTTTACCAGTCTGAACTTCGGCACTAACAACAAGTTGGTGGAAGTAGAGTGAAGCCTTCTCCTAGGAACATACCGACAGTTTGGCACTAATAAAGTCATGAGACGGACAGTGCAGGGCTCTCTGCACAATCCAGAGCGTCTGAACTTTATCCATTCCTCCACTGCCGGACAATGCAGGACTTGCAAAGCCAGGGTAATGTGATCTCTCCGTCCTGACTTCAAAAGGTTTATAGTTAATATTTCGAAATTCATAATTTTGAATGCAAAAATGTCGAAAAATAATACCGAAAAAGAAAATGTAGAATGTCTAATTTTTTGTTATTTTTTGTTTGAAATGGAGGAAGTTCCCCCCTAACCTCCCCTTTTTTATTTTTTATTAAACCCTTTTTTTTACTCACGAAACCCAAAAGAAAACATGTAATTTAAAAAAATAATAAATTCAATCTTTTTTTCGGTATTTTTTGTCGACATTTTTGTGATTTGACATTTTAATTTCGACATATTAACTGGATACCCTTCAAAAGCACCCTTGCCTCCGCATTCTGAATTCTTTGAAGTCTGCCTAATGCTATTTAGTCAAAACAAAGGGGGGGGGTCTGGGAATCTCTCTACCAGCACGAACACAGCCCAATGACCTGTTCTTGGGTGGATAACCCCTGGGAGAGACTCTACCAAGTCTTTAGCTCACTATCCCTTTCACAGAGAAGAAATTTCCCCGCATATCAGCCCTTGTCCTGCCCAGGGGCAGTCCAGCGCCGAAATGCTAGGCAATTCTCCTCTGAACAAGAGTACCATCAGTAACCCCATACACGTGTTTCAGCCTTGTTGGGCATCATCAGTGAGGTGAAACTGTTGCCTCTCTAAGAACAGTGAGCAAGGGGTCCACGTCTGGATTGCCCTGTTAACTTAGGGTGAAACCCAAAGTTAATTTATTCAAAACAAAGGGGGGTCTGGGAATCTCTCTACCAGCACGAACACAGCCCAATGACCTGTTCCTGGGTGAATAACCCCTGGGAGAGACTCTACCAAGTCTTTAGCTCACTGTCCCTTTCACAGAGAATAAATTTCCCCGCATATCAGCCTTTGTTTTTGGGGTGGGGCCAAGCCTGATTTGCATATGGTCTTTCCCCTTCTGTAATGGCTTGGCAGGTGAAGAACGATGGTCTGGAGGGTTGCCCCGAGCAATGGCAGTGGTTAAGATTCAGTCTAAACCTTCCAGCCATCACCTCTTTGTTTTTGCTTTGTCACCCCAAGTGGGACGGGTATGTCCAGACGTGGGTCCCGTGCCTGCTGGGCCTAGAGACCCAAGCTACTCCTCACTGATGAGCCCCAACAAGGGTGAAACATGTTTGGGGATGCTTGTGGTCTCGTGCAGAAGGGATGTGACCTAG
Organism: Ambystoma mexicanum; assembly: GCF_040938575.1. NCBI lineage: Eukaryota > Metazoa > Chordata > Amphibia > Caudata > Ambystomatidae > Ambystoma > Ambystoma mexicanum. The sequence goes on from NC_090921.1 coordinate 1,482,833,919, forward strand.
CAGTTCGGGCTGGACTTCCTCTTTTGGGGTGGGGCCAAGCCTGATTTGCATATGGTCTTTCCCCTTCTGTAATGGCTTGGAAGGCGAAGAACGATGGTCTGGAGGGTTGCCCCGAGCAATGCCAGTGGTTAAGATTCAGTCTAAACCTTCCAGCCATCACCTCTTTGTTTTTGCTAATGCTATTTAGAGCAGGCCTTGGTATATTGCATTGCAGAAAACAAGTCTGCTTGAAGCGAAGGTGTTCACTATCTGGATTTTAAGAGATTTCAAGAGAAAAAGAACAAAAATCCAAGCTTCTTTTTATGGACCGAAGATGAAAAAACAGGATCTGGAAACTTGAGACATTTTACTATCCAAGGAAAAAGATGAGTCCAGCCAAACTCCCAGATTTTTTACTTTCTGCATCAGGTTTAGACACCTACAAAGTAATGTGAGCCAAAACTGGGTTATCCAAGCTAAGACCTCCTGATCGACATTATTGTGAATGTCTGCTGGCTACCATCAGCCCCTGACACTGTGCCAACTCATTCCGGAGCGTGATCAAGGTGTGTGCTCAGCGGGAGGCAACCAGGGACTCGGGCTGCTCTTCTGGAACATTGCTGGAGTGAATAGGCAATTGGAAGATCCTACATGGACTGGTTTTATTGGTGGCTTTAATATAATTGCTTTGCAGGAGACGTGGGCCATGGATCCTGTCGTTATATGGTTTCCAGTCCTTTTGTATCCCGGCCATCCAAGGGGCTGAGAGGCAGGCTGAGTGGGGGACTGCTGATCTGGATCGATTCTTTGATGGGTGGTAGGTGTGAAGAGGGTAGACACCCTGTCCCCGGATGTCCTTATGTTGTGAACTCATTTTACCCCTGTAGATACATTATGCCTAATTAATATTTATAACAGACCCTCAGGCATAACAGGAATGGCCTGTATTGAATCAGTCCAGAAAGCGCTAGGCGCCAACGAAGCTGCGGACCAAAAACATTATTTTTTAATGATAGTGGCTGACTTTAACCTGCAACTGGAGCGGATTAAGTTGCCTGAAGGTCTGTGGGCGGATCAAGACGAAGCCTGGGATATCCCTGACCTGGTGGTGCCTGGCCCAATCTCATTTGCCCCTTGGCAGCTAATACTTTGACAATTTTGTATAAAACCTTGACCTTAGATCCTCCAACGGAAGGTTTGTCACAGACCAACCAGCCAAAAAAATATTCTTTGGAGTGAAAGGCTCTTCATTAATTGACTACATAATAATCCCAGCATCAGCCTGGGCAGGCAAGTTTAAAGTTATTTATAGGTCGGAAAGTGACCACCGCCCCCTGGCTATGCACTTAAAACTGAAAAATTAAGACTCTGGAACAGAAGCCACCATGAAGGAACCCAATAAGGCCAAAGACCTTGTGCGAAGACCTTTGAAATGGGCTAAGATTCTAATCCCTGAGTTGAAACAATGTATATATGTATACATTTTAGCTAATGTCAAGGTAATCTGTAACCCAGAAACTAAGCCCATTGGAGTTTTGGATGAATTCAAATTGTTGAAAACAAATGTGCAACCATATGTTTCAGGGGCCGGGGGAAACGTAAGAGTATGTTTACTACTGGGGTCATGGTTAGATGCCCCGTATAGAGGCAAAGAGTCATAGAAAAATGCCTCACAGATCCCTCTGGGATCGACAGACCCGTGCTTCGTTCACTGTGAACCCAATACAAAAACCTACTTTATGATAGAAAGACCAAATATCTAAAATGGGAATAGGAGGGATTGCACAGTGCCTCGCAGTCGAGAAATTGTTTTGTTTTGGAAACTGGTCTCTCATAGTGATCTTAAAGGGGAACCCCCAAATGTTGGAAAGCATAGGTGGAGACGGATGGAGGGCACATTTGTGTGCTCTTTATGCAGCAGCCCCCCCCCTCTTAACCCACCTATTGGCCATAGAAGGCGGTACAAGTATCAACCCATTATGTATCATGCTGCAGGACGTAAAGGAAGCTTTTGCCTCCTCTAAAAAGGCTAAGGCGGCCGTCCAGACGTAATACCATTGGACGAGTACCTGGGCGGTTATATTACTTCAGGTCTTTAGGGCAATGATTATTTACAAAGGCAGGATCCCAGATTCATGGCGTAGGGCAGTCATCATCCCGTTATATAAGATAGGGATAGCCCGGCCAATTTTAGACCTATAGCCCTCGTGGATGGGGCTGGGAAACTGTTTGGAAAAATTATCTTGAAATATCTCCGGACATGGGTGGACCATAAACGGATAATAAGTGTCCACCAGGCAGGTTTCCAAAAGTCTCATGTTATTTTTAAGCATCCAAAAATACACAGTCTTACTAAACGGGCGCTTGTATGTATTGTTCGTGAACCTTAGGACAGCATTTGACTCAGTGTTTCTCGAACAGCTATGGAAGGTCCTGGGGGAATGGAAAGTACCAGAGCATCTGATGGGTATTAAATCAGCTTTATACTCCAATACTATGTCCTGTGTGCGTTATAATCTGGGCCATGAACAAACTACTTACTGTGAGGTGGCTGTTCCCTGCCCCCCCTCTTGTTCAATCTATATATTCAAGGAATTGTAGATGAGTTAGTGAGGGGTGGGGGCAGGACTGCCCTAAACTGTCTACAACCAAGTTCCTGGCTTTATTCTATGCAGATGATGCTGTGCTAATAGCCACGTCCCTGCAGGGCCTAAAGGAATCACTAGCAATCTTCCTAAGGAAACCTAGGGAGCTGGGTCTTGGCATTAATGCGGCCAAGTGGAAGTCGATGCTTATCAAACCAAATGGCAGGAAGGGGGTCACCCTCCAAATTACAATTGATGACAAGGAAATAGAACAAGTTGAAAGTTTTGACTATTTGGGGGTGAAAATTCAGGCTAGCCCTGGATGGTCCAATCAGCTAGGCAGGGTGGCAGCTACGTTGAACATATATAGTAGCGCAATCGTGGCTTTCTTTAGTCATCTTTGGAGTGGTGCAATTTCACCCACATTAGAGCTATGGCAGAGGCAGGCTGTCTCAGCTGCCCTCTACGGCTCAGAGCTATAGGGGTATGAAAATGTAGGGACTTCTCGTAAGAGAAAATAACTTTTTTTTAAATTATTGCATCTACCGCCAATTGCTCCGACCGTACTGGTGCATTTGGAATGTGGCACACTGCCTCTGAGTCTATCCATTATTTATCGGCCTGCCTCCCTGTGGGTCAGATTGTGGACGAGACCAGCCCTTGAACCGTGTAGGGAGGAACTGGTACATATTATGCCCCTGGAAGTTGCAAGAAAGTTAATATGGCTTGCCCACATAATAAACGTATTGTTCTACCTGAAAATGGGTGAGTTTTGGAATGAGACAGGCAGGCTCAGTAATTTGAGCTGGAATCATATTAAGTCCATAATAAAACAGAGAGCTAGGGAACCACTCATTTTAGAGGTGTCAAAGTTAAGGTTGGGGACTGTCTATTTAGCTCAGAGATACATATATGATTTCAAATCCTATCTGGATCAGATCAGGCCTACCATTGCAAGATCACTATATCTGAGGATAGGATTAGGTATATTGCCTATCTGCACTTTTTCCTGCCAAATGGAATGGCCTTGGCTCTGCCAGATTCCCCCTGTGGGGTGCCCCAGAGGAGTCAATTTCACATTTTCATGTTATTTTGAAAATCATTCCAGCGGCTAAGATCTGTATACCCAAGGCCCATCCTGCTGGAGGCAGGGATCAAGCCATGACCCAGGGCAGTGGAATTTCTGGTCCAATCAAATACTGTTATGCTCACCTGGAATCCACAGGGACGCCACACAGCCAGTTGGTCACTGGTATCCTTCTCTATGGTCCCAGGGTGTGGCCCACGATGTAAGTTCCGCCTGGAAATACAGGAGGGTTGTGTTTAGGGCGGGTTGACCAAGGTGTTATTCCCCCCACCTCCGGCGTGACCGCAGCCCCTCTGGGCCCTCTCCTCATCTTGTTGTAGAAGTGGGCGAGCTCTCCGTCCTGCTTTCTTGGCAGGGGCGCGTTCTCTTGTGGGCGATTGCGGTCTAGTTACTTCACTGACAGCAACCCGCTTAATGTCTTTCATGTAGGTCTTATTGCTGTTTTGAGTTGTTATTCCTGCATGCCTTTCTCTGTGTGGTAATGTCTGTTTCTTTTCTCTTAGGTGTGTGGAGCGTCTGCGAGGCGAACTGGCTAAGTTGTATTTCGCCGGTAATGATGATGCCCAACGAGCGCTACGATGCGGTAAGTAAGCGCTTGCGCTGCAAAATCATTATTTGCTGACCTGTTTTTTCCTCCTTTTGTAGGTCGCGGTGTGCTCTCAGCGTGTGTGGATTTTCAAAGAGATGCCAGCCTGAAGACGACCAACCAGGTAAGCCTTTCAAATAGTTGGTACCTTGCGATGTCTCTAATGCCTCCTTTAATGTTGTCTTTCCTCTTCTTTCAGGTCCTGCGGTACGGGAGGCGCACTGATCCAACGATCAGGGAGCTGTTCGGGAGCCGAGAGCGAATGAAGATGGAGAATGCAGGTAAGATGCTGCTGCTAACGATGTTCTTTTGTCTTTCTGCAGGTTCTGGATTTCCCAGGCTCGGAAGCAAGCTGGACACGGTGAGCGTCACGTTGCAGACTGCAAAGTAACGCAAAGTGTGTGGTCTTGTCCGGGTGTGGTTTAAATAGCCCCAACAAAGTAGTCCAGGTAAAGTAGTCCTTAGGCCACCACACCCAAAAGACTATACCGCATAGCTTTGTTCCTAGAACCAAGCAATGTGGATGCCTCCATGTTGGCTGAAAGCCTAAAAAAGTAGTTCCTGAACACATGTCTCTCATGATGTATGAGTCTGGTGCCAAAAGCGCCAGGACTGGCCCCAAGAGGGCCTGGGAAGTGGATGCCAGGTCTTATTTGAGATCTGAGTCCTGATACCCCCTGGCCAGTAGACTTGCCAGTGGGGATTTGGGATGAGGGTGGTGACAGCACCCCCTGCCCCCCCACCCTCCATTTGCGGTGGCTGTGGCCTGTTTTTTGCATAGAGCATGGATCTTTAGGAGAAAAATGGTAACGCATCAACTGGGCAACAGGCTGCGAGTATAGCTGCCCTGCTGCTCCAGTAATTCCTTTGAGCCGTTATGTATTAGTTTTGTTTTTACATCTTTTACCTGTGCTATTGATTTTGTGTATTTGTGATAATTGATTGTGTGATTTTAATGTATTTTATATAATGTAACCTGATGACGGAATGTCGAATAAAGTTTTAAAGTAAAGAAAGATGCTAAACTGAGAACTGGGCAGGGACGTAGAGATGATTAATTATTTCAGTTTTTTGGACAATTAAGCCTATTTTGATCCATCCACATACCGATCTGTTCCAATCACATTTTGACCCTGCCACCAAGGTGGTCTGCATCGTCGCCTACTTGAATTATCATCTGTGTGTCATCCCCCAGGTCACTGGTTTTGTGACTAATTTAAAAGGGGGCTAATTTAAAAGGGAAACCCACCACTGACTAGGATCTACCCAAAAGGAAAGAGTTAAGTTAATCGAGAGCTCTATCTTTCACCCATAGCTACTGAGCCGAGACAGTAGAATGGTGTTGTCAAATGTATCGTAGGCAGCCGAAAGGATCCCAGTACCTCTGCAGACGACCACCTATCTCAGATCATCCACTGCAGCGACCACCACCCATTCTGTGCTACAGTCTGGCCTTCAGCTGTTATTTCCATTAGTTTAGCAACATAGGGAAGTTGGGAAATGGGCCGCTAATTTAAACAACATGATGGATCAGTGTGGGCTTTTTCATCAATGGAATCACTGCTGCCCTTTTTGGAAGTGGTGGCACTATGCTGGAGTCAAAGAAAATGTTGATAATCTGACATAGCTCTTGCACAATCACACCCCTTAGAAGACTTTAAAATCCTTGCAGGAACGGGATCACGAATAGACCACGAGGGACGATGCTTAGCCATTGTCTTCAAAAGATATGTGATTGAAAGATGTAAATAAGTCGTCTGACAGAGGGACTTGCAGGTTGCGGGCCCACCTTGTCTATGGATGTCAGTGCGCTCCTTAAATATGTAAATTATGATACTGGGAACTTCATTTGTTCCTTCTTCATTGCTCTCCATGTGGTAGCTCTTGTTGACGTCAACCTTTGCAGTACTAAACTATCCTTACTGTGCAAGCATGCCTTGGTTAGACAGCACTGTGTGATGGCCCAACATAACCATTTCCAATATCTACCCATTTGTGCATCTTACATGTGTAACCAGTACCTTGTCATTCAAGGTGTAGGAAATTAAATTACTTGCCTTTTTTTAACCCCCATACATGAGACTTGCAGGCAGAATCAAATTCAAAGTAGAGCTTGTTGTTGCATTGTAGTTATATTGGCAACGGCTTGAGGTAATGTATTGAATTTCTTTGGTCAGTGTGTGGTCTAGCTTGTAAGAGCTCTTCATATTGAATCTGTTGTGTAATCTTTAGGCAAGAATATGGTATTAAGATTTACATTTGGAACAGTTCCCAGGTAGGTTGATGTGTTACCAACCTGTTGTAGTTGCCATTGATTTTTAACTGTTTTTAACAATGTTCTTGTGAGGAGCATGATTTTCCGTTGAGACCAATTGATCCTGTAGCTCACAAATGTGCTAAAGTTCAGAATGATATTAAGGGAATCTGAATTGGGAATTTTCAGCGAAAACCAACACTATCATCTCTGCCATTATTAATAGCTTTTTTAAACCTGGTTTAGATTTAGTTTTGCCTTCAATAAAAACATTTTTCACAAATAGGGTTGGCCAGTGGTTCCACTGCCCAAGCAAAAAAGGGACAAAGAACACATCCGTCTTGATCCTTTTCTAGTGGAGATCTTTGGTCAAAGTTACACCATACACAAATTCTGGCCAGTGAACCATTTAATAGGACTCTCAATATAACAAACTTCTCCCCCTAGATTTAATGTTGCTTAACATTTTGCAAAGGAATATCTATTGGAGGTTGTCAAATACTTTCTGTTTGAAGTCCAACTGCACTTTTGGAGATACTAGGGTCCTACAGACATGCAAGATATGAATGGGAAGGTAAATATTGTTTCACCCATGTCAAGCACAGACTTGGATGACTTTATCTTTGCTGATCAGCTCCATAAACAATATTTTGGCCTCTTGGTTTAAAGCTGTAGATTTTCCTAGGTCATGAAACTAGCATTAATGCCTGCTCACCCAGAAACACACCTAATGGGCATTAATGCAACGGGGCAAACACCTATTTCTCACATGCCAACACCAGAGAACTAAGCCAGCTGCCATTTGATCACAAACAAAATAAACAAGTGGGTTTGTCTTGGTAGCAAGTCAACGCAGAGCAACACAGGTTCGAATGCAGTGCAGCGCTTAGAGACTGGTCTCCGGTATTAAGAGCATACCAACATATTAATCATCCTAGGTATTACTTATGTAATCTGACCAACCACAACACTCATCCACGCATGCCAGAAGTGCTTCATTTCACCATTGGGGCCATGTGTTGTATTGTCTCTTAAATAGAGCCAAAAACAAGCATTAGTGGCCTCTATGGGGACCACTTATCCATTTACATTGCACAAGGCAAAGGAGGTACATGAACTTTACACAGATTTAAAGCAGTCACCCATGGACACAGCCTCAAATAAACTTCCACCATAAACTCCATACATCAACCAGCAAAGACAGCTAGTTGATCATAGAACCATTATCAATTTTATGCTGTAGTGTCTTCATTTATTCCGCTTTCACCTTTAGTAACTTTATAAAATATATCAATTTGGAAAATTAGTTTTATGCAGAAACGTCATTTTGATAAGCCGCCACCACAACAATCTCACCCCAAATTTCTGGAACAAGAAACGCATGATTTTTTAATCTGAATGTTTTATTTATTATTTTTTTTTAATTAAAGTTTGTCCCTAACTTAGAAAGCTGGGGATGCCACCCACCATATGCCATACAAATACAGGTGATGTACCTACAGAAAAGAAAATTAACCTGCCTGCTATCATCTCATCTTCTCTAGAGCCACTAACAACACAGCTGAACTTTTAAAAATTTGCACGGAACTCACCAATCCATCTGCAGTCTCCACCTCTGTCCTTCTTTCCCAGGCTCTGTGTACCGATTTGGCTTCCCATTGGACATCTAAAACTCAGGACATTCTGTCCTCACTCTGCTCCACCCTCACCTCCACTCCCCCTCCTGCTGTCCAGCTTCCCTTGGCTCCCCTCCCTTTGAACTTTCCTCCCTCCTGCCCATAGCACCTGATGAGGTCTCTAAAGTTGTCCGCTCTATGAAGGTCTCATTCAAACAGGCGCTCCCCTACTCTACTTCTAGAACCATCAAGGACAATATCTCCTCTCTCGCCCCGGCTCTTGCTGATTTCTGTAACTATTCCTTCCCCACTACCTCTTTCCCTTAAGCACTCCCTTATGCACCCTTTCCTAAAAAAGCCGTCTGCTGACCCCTTCTGCCTGGCTAACTATCGCCAACACCACCTTCCTGAGTAAACTCCTGGAGAAGTTGGTCCTCCCCGAACTGATCCCTCATACTACACTTGTTGGCTGCTCTCCTAAACACCTGTGAAGACATGCTTGCAAACCTTGACTCTAACTCTTCTGCTGTTCTCATTCTTCTTGACCTCTCCTCTGCCTTTGACACTGTCAATCATTCTATCCTCATAAAATGGCTCCAGGATACCCTCAGCATCACAGACCAGCCACTGGATTGGCTGACCTCTTTCCTCACTAACCGCCCTTCCCAGTTGCAGTGTGCCCTTTCTCCTCCACCACTTCACTCTCTACCTGTGGCATCCCCCAGGACTTTATCCTGTCACCATGGCTCTTCAACATCTATTGCACCCCTTTTGCTCTCCCGATCTCCTCCTTCGATCCTCAATTCCAGTGTTATGCTGCCGACACACAACTTTCCTTCATACTTCCCTATTCTACCTCCTCTTCCTTCTCTCATCCCTGACTCACTGACTGCTATCCAGGAATGATGTGCAGCTAACGACCTCTGTCTTAATGCCAGTAATATGGATATCATTCTTAATCGGGCACCTGTGCCCTGTTTCCACTTCTACCCTCTGACCACCTTGCTTGGGCCCTCAACCCTCACCGTCCAGTGAGGCCAAAAACCTCAGGGTCATCTTTGACTCTTCTCTCTCCTTCACCCCTCACATCTTGGACCTTGCCAAGAAGGCCTACTTCCAGCTTCACCTCCTTAGATGCATTCTCCCTTTCCTCATCTTCCCCTGAAGCTCAATATTTCCAGAGCTCTTGGCCTCTACAGGGAGTACTACTGCAACAGCCTCTTCCTTAATCTCCCCCTTTTCTCCCTACGTCCCTTCATCTAATCCAGAGTATCCTTGGCCTCAAGCACAGGGACCGTATCGCTCCAGCCCTAAAATCTCTCCACTGATTCCCGGTGGACGCGAGGATCAAATTCAAGACCCCCTGTATCACCCATAAGGCTTTCTGTGGCCTGGGACCATGCTATTTCCAACTTTCTCTCCCTAAATACTTCCCAGCTAGAGCCCTCTGCTCGTCGAACTCCAACTCTCTGATTGTCAAACGCTTCTCCAAGCAGAGAGTGGTGAGCAGATCTCTCTTCGACTGGTGCCTCTTTGGAACAGCCTCCCTGCCCCTCTCAGACTTGAGCCGGACCTCCTTATTACGGAAACTGCTCAAAACTCTGCTTTTCTCTACCTCTTTCCCTTCCCTGCTAATCACTCACTGCCGCTGAGACTGGTTGCCTGGACGTTCATGAATCTTGCAAGTCACAAGGCCCCTTCCCAGTTGACACAGCACCCTTCTCTCCCCCCTCTGCATTGCCCTTGCGGGCCCCCTACCTGGCAGCTGCATCCCACCCTTGGGATACCAGCGCCCTAGCACATAGCCAGCGGCCTCCTCCCCTGGCTCCCCTTGGTACTTCCCTCTGGGGCTATCACCAGCACTTGCCCATACCTTGCTCTCCCCTACCTCCCCCCCTCTCTTCCCTACCTCCTGTGCTTCTCTTCACTGCACTTGCACGTCCAAGTGCCACAAGGCCTAGTAGGACCACGATCGTACATCTATGGTATTTTGCCATTATTATTTACTCCCCCAGCTCCCTCCCCACTTCGCCTTGTGGCACCTGGAAACACCATTTTGTTGTATAGGCGCCTAACAAATGCCCAATAAATAATTACAAATTTACATTCACAATATCATCCATTTGTATATAAAAACAGATCTGAACAACTATTCTAGACAAAAATAAGCAATCTTCTCAAATATTGTCACAACTTGTTAGCATCACAAAATATTCTGATTGGAAATCTACAATATATATTTCTCTCAATTTTCTCTGACTCCATCGACAAGTGTTGGCCTGAGAGAAAAACAGTGGACTTAAATATAATTTTCATATTCTACATGTGGTTTTAATATAGATATAAGACATTGACGGTTTGTAGTTCGGATATGTATATAAAACTACAGGGTGTGGGATGTTTGGCTACTTCGTCTATAGGCTTTATTTTGGAGATCGCAAAATCTTGATTCATTTAAAGAGTCACACACAGTGTAAATTAACGGTAGCAAAGGAATCAACACTTAATTTTAATTGACATCAGGAGTCCTTTTAAGGCAGACGCCTTTCTCTTCTGTGCAGTGATATTGAGAAAATGCTATTGGTTATTAAAATTAACCTCCTTCCTATTCCACTATAAGGATTTTAAACCTCTATCAGGATTTTTCTATTTATATAAACTATGGTTTTGGTAGGTCAAGAAGTATACTATTGCGGCAAATCTGTGAAACTCATTGCACACCATTACAGACAGAGATACACAGACAGAGACTCAAAGACTCAGACGGAGACTCACAGACGGAGACGCACGGAGACAGACACGCACGGAGACGCAGAGACACACAGAGAGGAACAGAGACGCAGAGACACACAGAGAGGAACAGAGACGCACAGAGAGGAACAGAGACGCACAGACACACAGAGAGGAAAAGAGACGCACATTGACGCACAGAGACAGACACACAGAGACGGACGCACAGTGATGCACAGAGACAGTCACGCAGACGCACAGAGACAGACACACAGAGACGCACAGAGACAGAGACGCACAGACACACAGAGAGGAACAGAGACAGACACACAGAGGCGCACAGAGGCGCACAGAGACGCACAGACACACATAGAGGAACAGAGACACACAGAGACAGAGACGCACAGACACACAGAGAGGAACAGAGACACACAGAGAGGAACAGAGACACACAGAGAGGAACAGAGACACACAGAGACAGACACACAGAGACAGAGACGCACAGACACACAGAGAGGAAGAGAGACAGAGACACACAGAGACAGAGACACACAGAGACAGACAAACACATAGAGACGCACAGAGACAGAGGCGCACAGAGACAGACACACAGAGACGCACAGACGCACAGACACACAGAGGAAAAGAGACGCACAGAGACAGACACACAGAGACGCACAGAGACAAACAGACACATAGAGACGCACAGAGACAGAGACGCAGAGACACACAGAGAGGAACAGAGACGCACAGAGACAGAGACGCACAGACACACAGAGAGGAAGAGAGACAGAGACACACAGAGACAGAGACACACAGAGACAGACAGACACATAGAGACGCACAGAGACAGAGGCGCACAGACACAGAGAGGAACAGAGACGCACAGAGACAGACACACAGAGACGCACAGACACACAGAGAGGAACAGAGACGCACAGAGACAGACACACAGAGACGCACAGAGACAAACAGACACATAGAGACGCACAGAGACAGAGACGCAGAGACACACAGAGAGGAACAGAGACGCACAGAGACACACAGACACACAGAGAGGAACAGAGACGCACAGAGACAGACGGACACATAGACGGACACATAGAGACAGAGACGCACAGAGACAGACAGACACACAGAGATGCACAGACACACAGAGAGGAACAGAGATGCACAGAGACACACAGAGACAGACAGACACACAGAGACAGAGACACACACACACACACAGAGACACACAGACACACACTCTCTCTGCCAGGAGAAGCATCTGACCCTCAGAGAGTTGGATGAGCGGAGGGCTCGAGAAGGAAAGTGCTTAGGAAGAGAGAGTTGGATGTAGTGTGGTCCCTGCCCCCAGAAAACCTTGTGGAAAATGCAGAGGTCCTTGAACTTGATCCCTGTCCAAGGAGGGAGGCTGCAGGGGTCCCAATGAGAAGGACCTCGGTCTTAATGGCATTAAGGCAGAGATTGTTGGAGTCATACCATTCCTGAATCGCGGATAGACGGTTAGGAATGAACGAGAGAGGAGGCAGAGGGGAGCCTGAAGGAGAGCTGAGTGTCATCCGCGTAAAACTGAAAGTTAGGATAAAACGTAGAGATAAGGTGGGCCAGAGGTGCCAAGTAAAGGTTGAAGAGCCAGGGTGAGTGGTGGTGGAGAGAAAGGACCCCAGGTGGACCTAGGAGGGAGGATCGGAGAGGAAGGAGATCAAGCACGCTGGGTCTGATCTGTGATGCCCAAGTTGTCAGAGATGATTTCTCAGGATGGCGTGGTTGACCTTGTCGAAGGCAGAAGAAAGGTCAAGTAGGATGAGGACAGAAGGAAGGCTAGAGTCGAGATTAAGGAGCAGGTCTTCACAGGTGATCAGGAGAACAGTTCCCGTGCTTCTGGCTCCTCTAAAGCCAGACTAATTGTCGTGGAGACAACCAACAGATTTGGTATGGAGAGTAAGCTGAGATATGGCCAGCTTTTCCAAGAGTTTGCCCAGGAAAGGAGTGATGGAGATTGGGCGGTAGTTTGCCGGAGAAGGAGGATTGGCAGAAGGCTTCTTAAGGAGAGGGTGCACAAGGGAGTGCTTTTTTCTAAATGACTAGACTAGTTAGTGGGTCATATATCTAAATACAAAGGGGTTGGTTCTTGTGCTCGCTTTTGGCTTGTCTTTTAAAGCCATTTGACAGGTAGGAACATCAACAGCTCCTGGCAGCTCTACCAAATAAGCTCTACTCCCAGTCTGAAGAGAGAACAGGTTGGCTACCTCTGAATCAAGAACTTGACGGTCTGTGCAATACCTGTATAGAAGCACTGTAGGAGGCACAATTTAGTGCGTGGCTCCAACGACTAGGAGCAGATGCTATCCCTGGTCCACACCTGGAGTCAGGGATTGCAAGGGTAACATTAAAAATAAATCTTTCAAAACTGTTTACTCTCTTGCTGTCTTGTTCCCTACAATGATTAAGGAATTGCAGAAGGGACAAGGCTGGTGTAAGCAGTGAGCATTTCCAAGCCATAGTCCTCCCACAGCCCATAGCAGATTGCTCGTTTGCTGCTAGTAGTGATGGAAAGGAGAAAAGAGTGCTAATGCTTCACTTAGTAGACAGTCGAAAAGACCAAAGAGCAGCAAAGAGCCCAAGGAAGAACACACAATTAACCTACTGCCTTCAGGAAGGTGACCTGTTGAATTTAGTCTACTTGCGGCCCAGGTACTAGTCACAGCGGTTTCATGAGGGTTGGTGCCATTATACTATCTGTGATTCTCTGGGAATGTACTTGGCCTTACTGGCGTCCTCTGCACGTCAGTGGGCATGATACTAGGGGGGGATGGGGAAAGACAGTGGCGGCTGGTGAATTTTTTACTGGAGAGGAGTAAATGTTTGCCTTGAGTGAGCGAAATTTAGGGTTCTCGCACAAGAAAAGCTTCACAATGGTGCATTTTCGAACACTTTTTTGTGAAAAATTGGATAAAAAGTCACACTGCAATCAGTTGTGTATGGTAGCACATGAAAAAATCAAAACAATGCAAGTCACCAACTCGGTAGAGGATCTTTTTCCAACACATTTTCATTGTTTTTGCTCACTATGTGCGCAGTATAAAAAATATATTTTCATGCTAGCTGTACACATACATATCCAAACAGATTGCACACAATTATATCATTACCATTTCTGTTGGATTTTCTAGTAAGAAATGCCATGCTAATGTAACAAATAACATGTTCAGACTGGCTGCACTAATGAAGGCCAGTTTAGCCATGTAATACGCGTTTGCTTTACCCTTGATGCCCAGTAGCCATGCCACTGTAAAATTAGAACCAATATGGCTGCGCCAATGAAGGCCAGTCTATGCAAGAGCAGTGATCATGTTTGCCCACCCCTGATATGCCAAGTAAAAAATACCTTGCCACAATTAGAAAGTATAGCTAGACTAGCTGCACCCAAGTATGCCAGTCTACCTATGTAACATTACTCCTCATTTTTGCTTTACCCATGATGCCCATAAAAACAATGCCTCAGTAAGAATGTATAGCTGGATCGGCTGCACCCAAGTATGCCTGTTTAGCAATGTAATAGCACTCATCATTTTTGCTTTACACTTGCTGCCATAGTAAGAAAGTATATCTAGACTGGCTGCAACCAAGTATGCCAGGCTAACTACGTAAATAGCACTCATATTTGCTCTACCCTTAATGCCCAGTAAATCCCATGTCCCCTGTAGCAGTGTTAAAAGGGTGCACGTCACAATGTTCTACAAAGTAAAGTCTGCTCCCCATATAGAAATCTAAACTAGCCTGATCCCTAGACCTACCACTACAAAGGAAAATCAGAACACAAAATCACTTAAGGGCCGTTTGCCCAAATGGTACATTCTTGGCTGGTTCCTGAGCCACCCTAGACTGCTTTGTGGTATCTGGTACCTCAGCCCTTCTTCAGCTCTTTAGCCTCTAACTCCTTTAGCTTCTCTCCTGTGCTCCCATTTCTGGTGAGTCTCACTGGCCGTTTTTGTTCCTCCATGGGAGGAGACAGAACAGTCAATTGACCCTGCATTTCATATAAAGAGGGCATCAGTAAAGAAACCATACCAATAACTGCTTTATGAACATTCCCATTCCTGTTGACATGGAAAATTTGGGTTACACATGCATTTTAAGTTACTGAAAAGGTGTTGCAACTCTATGGTTGATGTTATGACAATGTTTCTGTAATAATTGATTTGGTTTTGTGTGATAATGGAGAGACCTGAATACATCTAATACTATATTCCTGTACCTGCGATGCAAGCTTATAATTTCATGAAATGGAGTGCTCTAGTATTTGCAGCTGCACCTGGGAATGAAAGCCTTATTTAGTGGTTAATGAATTTATATGGCATGTGTGCAGTGGTAACTGCATAAGATTGCAATAACAGGATTTAAGGGGTTGTACGGGAAATGAGGGCAGTGTCCTTGGCTTATCATGGCAGCACCCCAGTTAATCTGTGGTGTTTAACTAAAATGATGATTTGTGCCCTTTAACATATTTTTTCTTTTGAAATTGACACTTGTAGCTTTTGTTTAACATTAATGATGTCGCCTCCTGTGATGACGTGAAACAGTCATGTGTTACTGCTTCCTGGTATGTCATCTGTCACACAATGCAGCCTTTGCTGCCTGTAGCCATTTGGTTAATTGATATCACTGAACACTGCCAATTCTCATTAGCACTACCCAAAATCGGAATAAATAGCTGCTTCTAAAATTGCTCGGGATGGGGTTTTGTGGCTTAGAATAAATATTGCTGGCGTTGCCTATGTTTTTATCAAGATAAAACGGCTGGTAGGTTGGGCTGAAAGCTCTTTTAAAGTGAGAACACCGTTTTTCATGTAATTGTAAACGTTTTACATTTATGAAATCGAATATCTCTTAATGGGCACTTTGATTTTTTTTTTTATCACTCCCATAGAACAACTTCTTCTACTCACTCATCATACTCCCTCCACTGTTATTTAAATATATAGCTGCATGCGCATTTTACGATGGCCTCCGTGCTATTTGTGTTTTTTCAGTTGTATGCGCACGAAAAACACAGAACGCTTATTTGCAGTTTTCTGATGAGTGTCTTCAACGATGTCTGAACAGCACAAACCTTCTATTACTATTGTGTGAAATAGAACATGCTGGATTACTGTGTGGGTGGAGGTGCTAGCCTTTTCTCGTGAACTGTGTGTTTTTTCATTTCAGATTATCAGTTAACCAGCGCAGACTTATCCTCACTCCAGGCATTCAGCTCACCTAGTGGTTTGTCGCTAGGCAATGTCTCTGCCTGGCAACAACAGCAGCAGCAGCAGCACCACCAACAGCATCACCAACCACAGCAACTTATCCCCGTGTCACTAAGCAATTTAGTGTGAGTATTACTACGGTGATTTGTTCTGTGCTTCTCGTGACAAACTTGGGAGCACTGCCTCCAATCATAAACGTTTAGGTAAATATATACAAAGGTCAAAAATGGTTCCTTTTTTCGGCTTCACACATTTTCAGTTGGGGGAGCAGGTGAGGGGTAAATAAAGGAGTTTTATGAATTCTGAAGATTGCCCTTTACACCACTGGTAATGCTTCCATTTGGACCATTCTGCTGTAGTTGCTAAGCCAAAACCCCTCTGTTATTTAGCCATTTTTTTTCTTTTTCATTCTTCTAAGGACTCCTGCATATGTTGTCATTCGGTAAACCTATTTTTCAACTTCATGTTTTAAAAAAATCATTGGAATGGCAAAAATGCTTTGTTTTTTCAGCCAATGAATCCTGAGCCATCTGTATTCTTGTTCACCCCCAATGTGTGTTATTCAATACCATCATTTCAATTGACCTGTAGATTTGTAATGGTGATGTCACAAGCCTCTGCTCATCGCCAAAACAAACACTAAAGAAACCGACAGGAAAGGTAGAAATGAGGTTTATTTCCATACAGCTGCGCAGAAATTGGATAGGAAACGGGCATAGTATTGCCATCCCAAAATACTGGCCCACGAGCACAGAATCTTCTGGGTTGTTATACAGTTTAACACAAATTTAATACAGGAAGGTCTGGATGACACATTTAGTCTGTTGCATTAACATTGAACTGCCTAGTGGTACATCCTGCGGGCATGGCCTGGTGTCATTACAATCGGCCTACCTATGTGATATAAACCACCTTCTTTGGAGGACCTTTACATTACACCTAGCAGTGCTTAACTGCAGACTTGGCATTCACATGACTGATGTTCCAGTTCTTAGGCAGCTCAGCCCACCTTCATAGCATTATGCAGGACATGCAGATTGGCACACTTGCACCTTGGACGGTCCCCTACTGCATCTTTGCACAGTATCATGGTACTTGCGCACTTGCCAACCAATCACTATTTGATCTACAACCCTCCCTTAGCATGACACTGGCTCCTATGTCATTGCCACACTGTCCAAGGCTAGTGCATGTCCACAGACCTAAAGTAAAATGCCACCAACGTACGCAGTTTCCCCTTTTGTGCTTTAAAGCACAATTGCCATTTTGCTTTCTTTATTTTAATTCACTTCTCTTTTGCTTTCATCCTTCATCTTTATTCTAAACCTTTTTGTGTCGCCTGTGATGAATCGAGGGATTCGGTGGCATCCCTCAGGTGGGAATCCACTTCCTGTGAGGCTAGGGAGGTGAGCCCACTATGCAACATTCCCTCTAGGGGTGGCGGTAAGTGAGACTTCGGGGGATAAGGACTCCCTTTCCAGTGAGGAACTCCCTTTTCATTATCCTCCAAAACCTAATAGCACTTCATTAATTGATGGACCACTAGATTCCTCTTACATATGGTATTGTGATATAATGTAAGAGGAAAAGTATCAGATTGGTACTGTGAAAGAGTAAGAACCTAAGAGGAATAAAGAATACTTGTCTTTCAATCACTGAGACGAAGAAGCCAAGAAGAGGTATTCTGAAGGTGCCCCATGCACAAAGGAAGGACTTTCCTAATAAGCCAGGGAAGCCCCTGCACTGTGCCATAAAAAGAGGCTGGTCAGGGGAACAAGGAAGTGAGACCCGTGAGATTCATACCAGCTTGATCGAGGCAGCTGGGAGACTGTGGAAGTTGCTGTTTTGCACACAAAGGAGCAGCTGGCAAGAAGAAGTACCAGCAGTCTGCAGTACAGACTGGATCAAGCCTGTCAAAGTCCCAGGAGGGTTGCGCGAGCAGGTCCAAAGCAGAGCCCCAACATTGACGTGCCGGAGAGGCGAGACGCCAAAGATGGACTCAAGGAACGAGAACCCGAGTAGAGAACAAAGCCAAAAAGGTGGTGGCCTGGAAGGGAAACTGGTGAAAAACACTTCTGTTGCCGATACCACTGTCTGACACCAAAGTGTGTCAGAATAGTGGACATAGAAATGCCAAAGAGCAGTTTGGAGCACACACGAAGAAGAAAGGGAGAGCTTCGACCCAGTGACGCAGACTCCTTTCACGGCAGGTAACGGGAAGAGCGCGAGACCCGGGGAATGATGCGCAGATGTAAAAAGGGGCACATATTATACTCTATAAGCAAACCGAATACAATGATTGGAGGGAGCCCCTCGTCCCAGTGAGAGGTACCACAGTCGAAGAGTTCTTCCCAGGGAAGGCCAAGACCACAAGAAAAGTAAGGCACATTCAGGCACTCAAACAAACTCATCCCAGTGAAAGGTGAGATCAAAAGAGGAACAAGTCAAATAGAGACTTTACATAGCTATCTCTGTGTGGAGACAACAAACCAAAGAAGAGGGGGGTTGGACTGAAACCCTGTGTGTGAATAATAAAGGAGAGAATGATTGTGAAGTGGAATGGACATTCAGAGCCTCAGACAACTCTAAAGCATCCAGGGAAACGGGACACAAGGGCCTGGGAAAGCCCCTTGAATGAATTGAAGAGTTTGTTGCAGAAATAGCAAGAGACTATTTAAAAATCTGTGGGGTGCATTCAAAGGCCCCAAACATAAGTCCTATTCACATGAATAGTAGGATTTTAAATACTGAATCAAAAACGACTTGCCCTGTGTTTCTTTTTTAAGTAAATGTTAGGGAGAATTCTCACTTATGGCTAATTTCCCTTACCTATAGAGTCCCCCAGCAGCTTTGCTGGATTTGAAGGGTTAATTTCTTTTACCTGCTAAGAGTGAGACTCTTTTTCCCACTCTTAGACATCTTTGCTATGTGTGTTCTAGGCTATTTTTGTGTTTAAGCCTATGGGACCTTTTCTCTCACCCATAGGGACCATCTTTATGCACTTGTTTACACAGCACCCTCCGTGCAGTGACACAGGGGTGTCGTAGCAACCCCCAAACGTAGACTCCATTCCCTGGGACTGACTACTGTCTCCCAGGGCATGTAAAGTCCCCATTGACTTTACTAGTCAATCTCTATGAACTAAACCAGTACACCCCATCTTAATATGGAAGTACTGGAAGGGGTTCATAGTTTTTCCCCTATGTACATTTTCGAGAGGGTACCTTAAAGTCCCCCTCTACAAAGTTTCTTGCTGGTGGCAGTGGTACTACCTTTTGATATTCGAATGTGAATATTTTCCTATGGGATTTTCCCATTGTTCGAGGCTAATACTTTTACTGACAGCCTCTAACATACCGCCGGTTTATTTTATTATTAACTTTACTCCGGTAGGTTTTATTTGCCAGAACTTTGATAAAACTTCTTTCTCGAGTCTTACTCCATTTTCCTAACCCAGGTCGGGGGATCCTTTGTTCGCTCTTTTGGCGGGCTTCTGTTGTTTGGGAGGGGGAGTAGAACCCCTGGACAGAAATGCCACAGCAACTCAGGTTGCACTCTAACCTGATAGGCTGGAGGGTCTCCCGCCAAGATGACCACTCCACTGTGTGAGTGACAGCTAGGCTGTATGAATGTCTCTTTCTGCATAAAAGCAGGGTCCTGAGGACTGGAAGAGCAAGACGTCGCCACTGGAACTGCGGAACCGAAGGGGAGAGAAGCCAGAGACATCTTCAGCATCTACACCACTGGTGAAGCCGTGCCGGATCGTCTCACCACTTTTCTTCCACACGACAAGAGGAGATCTTCAGCGAACGAGCCTCCTTCCCTTGAGCTGGTGGGGTCAACCAGTTCACTAATCGCTTCCTCGGACCTGCCTTGGTCGAATCGACAGTGCCCAGCACTTGGAGACCGGATAGCCAGGCAGCTATGGACCCGGACCACGATTAAAAGGAGCGTACCTTTTAAACTTCGTTTGGCAGCACCGTGGCTGGTTTCATCCCTGGGTAGTGCAGCGACTTGAATCTTCCTCCACGACGAGAGCCTCTCTTCCTCTGTTGGATCCCTCGACCTGCAGGAACTACCAGGAACAACCGCCACCGCAGGAGCCACTTTACACGTTTAAGGTACATTGTTCCGCCAGGCCGCCCTTTTTCTGTGGTAGCCCTAAAGGTGTTTTAAATCCTTTAACTACTTGTGGGGTCGCCGCCCTCTCTCTTAACATTGTCTTTCGCCTCACATCTACCTCTTCAACAATTTTCTACTAAAGACTTGACTGCAGCTACAAGAACATTTTTGCTCCTAAACTCCTGGTCCTGTACCACTGACTCTGGCTGATTTGTTAGATCTGCTGTCACTAGATTAGTTTTCAATGAGAAATGTGTGGATGCACCTAAATCTTCTAAACCCCTCTTGCTTCCTACTGTTTTAACTTGTGGAGTGCCATTTTGCTCAGTTCTCATTCACTTATCTTTTGGCTTAAGTGTTACTGTGCCTTACTTGTTCACAGAACTTCAGGGAAGTGTTGCTAGGGGGTGTCGGAAGGTATTTCAGTTTAACTTGTGCTTTCCCTCCCTTTCGGTACATTGTTAGAGTGTCATTTGTAGTTGGTTTTCACTGTCATTTTGCTCAGTTTTCACTCTACCGCAAACGTATCTATCATTGAATACGGAGTTGTAAATGCTTTTCTTTTTACTAAACTTAACTTACTTTATTAACTGTGATCTATGTGTTGACTTAGAAGTGTATAAAATAAATATATATTCTCTTTTTAATACAAAACTTTGGTCAGTGTTTCCTTGCTCCATAGTACTGTACTACCTATTGTGTCAACCCTAAATACTGCTCATCTCCCTCATGAGATAAGTCTGACTGCTCAGCCACAGCTGCCAACTAAATGTTTGTGGTACAGACTGATACCAAAGGGGATTTATTGCTCTCCCCTGAAGTCCTAATCTGGGGTAGTGCTCCCTAAGAGAACTGCCCTGGATTCTGCCTAATAGTAAAATTGAAGAGCCATGTGGAAAAGGGGCCCACTTGTCATTATCAAAAAGAAAAGCAGCATTTTAATTCACAAAAGGAGAAATCAAAGATCCAGTTCACATGGAAAACAGGATTTTTAAACAGTGACACACAAATCGGCGTGCACAGGTGTGTGTAAGTAAAAGCAGTTTAAATGTGAAAATGTATCACTGCTAACAAAAAAGTGTCAGGGAAAAAGACATGATGTGTGGGTTCACAAAAAGCAATGTATATTATGTTTCACATACAAAACACCAGTGATATTTGAAAAGCCACTTTGTTTTCATGGGAAAATGTCAGCCCAAGATAAATCCTTTGCCTAGCTGTGGGAAACCTAACAAGGAAATCTCCCACTGCCAGTCTGGATGTTACATCTCCCATCTAATTACTAACTGCAATAAAGTGCCCTGCTAAAGGTGTCGAAAACCAATGCTCCCCAGATTGGCTGGCTCTAAAGGGATGGCAGGAGAAGTTCTCCTTGGCTGAAACATGACAAATATGTGTGAAAATGCGGGCAACAACTTCAGAGAGCAAGCTTCCAAAACAAAGAGATTGATGAAAAAACTCTGGGTGCAGGCTGACCCAGTGAAAACAAATGGCCGGAAGGCAAGAGAAGGGCTGTTTGTCCCATATGAAGATTTACAATTAATTTAAAAGGACTATTATCATTTAGGCCTTTTTCTCAGCAACCATAAGCCGTACTGATTTCATTTATGTAACATTTTTAATGTAATTTCCAGGCTTTTGTAGTGATATAACATTCCTACACCTGTGACTCAGGCAACTTTAATGGCCAATAAACTAGGTTTCTGGCTGATCTGAACATGTTCCAAATGTGAGAGTTGGTGATCCTGTTGAGAATAAAATTAGGCATATAGGTGATAACACACATATTTGTAACCGTTATGATTTTCATGGAAACGGCAGAAAGTTTCACATGGCTGTGCTACATGGTACAGACCTGCTTGTCGGCTTATCTAATTCCCCATGATAAGCTGAATCAGAAAATATGTATATTATTGCAGTTGCTAGTAAAATTATGAAGTTGTGATGCATAACTAGTTTTTGCCAAAAATCGGAAAGGGGAAAAATGGCGATTACAAATGGGAATTGCCATATGTTGCTCCAGACCCCTAAACCAATCCTGACTTGGAGGTTGGGTTTGGGAGGAGAGAGAAGGATAACTGTCCAATCCTGGTTGCAGGAATTGTTGCAGGCTACTTCCCGAATGCTTGTAAAATTGGTGGTGTCATCACACTGCACTAGGAGGACAGAGAGGGCTGCTGAAACTTACCATCTGACAGCTGTAAGGAAACACCAGAGGAGATTGCTGAGAGTGCATCTGGGTGGAGCTGTCTATTTCCAGGAAGGCCTCAAAGCTGACTGGGTCCTATGGTGGAGAGCGGGAGGCCATCTTTGAGAGTGGAGTGACCAGACGCCTATCTTTCCAGAGTGACCTGAGATGCAGATGCCTTTTCTGAACTTTAAACCTAGGCTTTCTATGCAAGTAGAACTGAGCCCTGGGAAACCAAAATGGGGGGGGGGTCTGCTTACCTTGAATCCTTTCCCCTTATAGTGGGCAGAACAGGGGCAGGGGCAAAACTGTGTACATCCATACCCTGTTTAACTAAAAATATAAATTTAATTAATTCCCCATTTGGCAGAACACTACAGGTGAATTTTGTTAAAATCAAAATTAACAAAGCTCACTTCCCAGTGCGCGCCGAAAACTATCGCCTATAATTTAATTGGGGAATTTCTTTTGTCCTGCTGACCGGACTTATTTAAGGAAGAAGGGTATCTTTGTTCTTAAATCCGTACAACCTTTTTATCCAGCTTCTCTAACACAGGCCTTTCAGTGGAGGGCTGTGTGGAATCCAAAATTCCCCAAATCATTGCAATTATTCTGTCCGACTTCCCCTGCACAGACCAAAGTAGGGCTGGTGTCAGAAAAACAAACCGCTAAATCACCGTGTTTTATTTTAAACCAAAAGTGTTGATGAATTATAATTGCCATATGTATTTGTACCAATCTTGTAATCCTACCGCTAGCCTTTTAAGCCCGCAGGGAAATCAAAATCGCACAACACTACATTTGTAATGAATTATTTCTTGAAGTGGAATTGGTAGAAACTGAAGAATTGTCATTGTAACCTATTTATGCTGAGAGAAGTTGATTGTGTTGTGCCACGGATAAAGTGGTGTTTGACATTTTCGTGAACATTTCTATTACTTTTAATTTAAATAAATACCAATATATTTCCCGTTTCCTTGGCTCATTGTTAGCTCAGGAGGAGGGATGCAAGGGCATGATATGAGTCTGAAGAAAATAATCTGTTAAATAGTTTGTTGCGTGACACTTTGAGTGGGGAGGGAAGGAACTCCCAGTGTTCAGTGTTAAGGATTTCAATCAGGCAACACACCCAGGTCTCAGCCTAGCATGCAATGCACAAATGAAATACTTATTTATTGCGTCTATAGGTTCAATATTCTGAGTGATATACTACTCATATCGCACCCCTTTTCAAAATACCCCCAGGTCACTATGGACCAAGAATCAGGCTGGTTGGTAAAGGTAATATTTATGTAAAATTCAAATCAAACCCAAGTTTTCATATATGGGGCAGCAATCACCAATGTGGTGACAATACAAATAAGAAAGTAAGGCAATTGAATTCACTTTGTAGCAACACAGAATGTAAAACACAGAAAAAAGATCAGTTTTGAATTGTTTGAAAAGATGGCGCTTAAGTTAAGATTTCCTCCTGCAAATGTATCAGCTAACAAAGAAGCAATTCTACACAGGTGTAAGTAAGCAGCAGGCATTCAGGAATATAGAACAGTGTACAGGGTTTAAATGGAATCTTCCCTCCCCAACAAGAGAGAAAACGTTTTGGAATTTTTACACTTTTAAAATGACAAATTGATATAAATCTCTATAGGAGCAACACTAAAAAGATCCTAACGATCATAAGCTATAATATGAGCAACAGTACACACTTTGAATCAGAATGGAAGTTTGGAAAATACTCTGAATTGAAAATCACAATTCCTGCCTAATTTTCACTATGCGGTTTTTAAGAAAAACGGATCAAATACACTGTTTCTGCGGTATTTATGTGTGGGTGTAGCTAAAGGTCTTAGGTTTAAGTCAGAGTTGAAATGAAGTCTCTAGCTATTAAATTGAGGAGGTTATGCAAGTTTGAATGAGAGGTGGTTTTGAAAATAAAGGCGCGAAAATGAAAACCGAAATCAATTTTTACAATAACAATTATGCTCTACGCTAGAATATGCAGGCTGGTTACCAGTTTGAAACACAGTGAGCTCTAGAGTGGTCTGCCGAACCAATCCCAGCACCTCCGTGTCCGCCTTAGAGGACTCAGTCTGATTACCCGAGGGAGGATTAAGGGTTTGGGATTTCACAAGACAAAAGGATTTTAAAGAAGTTATGACTAGCACAATGAATCAAAGCAAGGTTTCAAGACTGGGGTGACAGTATTGCAAGTTCTTAAGTTAAAAGGAGGATGGGTTATAGATTGGGATAGGAAAATGTAAGGCAATTATACTATGGTTTACTCTGATTCCTACTGATACTTACAGTCCACTTTAATTTAAGATTTGGACCATCAGGTTCTGGTCATCACGGATCACATCTAAGACAGCACGGCAGCTCTTGCGGGATAGGACAGCTGGCCCGTTCTGGTCACTGGACTGACACATCAGACTGGGCTGGATTGGATTGGATTGGCCCTTCTGGTTGCTGGACACCGGATCAGTGGGATGGCAAGTTTCAGCAGGCAAGCATTAATGGTAGCAAGCCAAACTGGATCAGAATTTCTTCCTTTTGGTTTTGGGATGGTTTTATGATTTGGGCCTAGCTGAAAAAGAGTTCAGCAATGCAGAGTCCTTGGGTTTGTAAAGAAATCTGGATCAGGAACAAGATGGAGAATTCAGGAACAGGGCGCCACGTGGAAATCAGGATGGAGTCAGGAATCAGTGTGTCCTGTGTGTTGTGGCATTCCCTTATTTATCCTACCAAATGACATCACTCAGTTTATGTTAGGGGCAGACTTGCAACCCACACCCACAAGGCTGGTCAAAGGCACAGTTTCCGCCTTGCTTTTTGCTGGTTGGATGACAGAATGGGTTGTCATGTTTTATGATGTGACTTGGAAACCTCCCATAGTTATTTGGACCAAAAACTAACTTTCTCATAAAATACATATTTATGTACTTATGCCCTGTAAGAAAATGGGATACATGTATTACATATTTCGTGGGTCACAGTTACATCCAACTCCCAAGTCGGTGGGACCTGGCTATGTCTTTCTATTGAATTTTGGCAGTTTTAATCATAAGGGTTTGGCCTAACAATTCCTAATTTCGTTTATATGTGCAATCACCCCTAGAACATGGGTATACAATATTAAATTTGCAGCATCATAGTTTCTGTGCAATTAGTCCTTTTTCATAACTTGAGTTCCTTACACAGTAAGAAATCCTACCAGGTCTTCACATGTCTATAATAAATTCCGATTTCAATGTATGTACTTTTCATTCCGTTACTTATTTTTGCTGCCAAGTTAAATGTCTTGATGTTCAGTGGCAAATAAGCATTTTAAATCCAAAAATTG
Organism: Ambystoma mexicanum; assembly: GCF_040938575.1. NCBI lineage: Eukaryota > Metazoa > Chordata > Amphibia > Caudata > Ambystomatidae > Ambystoma > Ambystoma mexicanum. The sequence continues at coordinate 1,482,859,661 of NC_090921.1, forward strand.
CATGTCAGGTTTTCTTTTCTTTCCTTCCCAAGTGGGAGCAAATGGCCAATCCTTTGAAGTTCAATGAGAAGCCTCTCCCAGCATCCTGCCCCTCCCCTTGAAGGATGAGTGTCCAAGCCTTCTATTGTCTTTGCCTGGGGCCAAGACGAATGTCTAATGAGGTCCTTTGTGATGAGTATGCGAGGCCTTGCCACAGCAATTCGGCTTTCCTGCCAGCAGTGAAGTGTCAACCTTTCCCAGGCTAAGGACTGTCAATCAGAATAGTTTTTTTTAAATAGTTAATTAACTCAAAACTGGGTTACTTTAAGTTTCACCTACATCTTTCATTTAAACATATAAAATGAACACAGTTTATAGGTGGATTTTTACATTTGCAATCCTTTGACATTTCTTAAAGAATTAGGCCTTTCAACAAAACATGCTTTAAAAACAGGCGATTTTGCACTTTCTTCATGGAAAAACACATTAAACTGAGTTCTTTTAAATCCGATTTTCCTCTGCTGCACATCCACATTTGATTCAGCACCAGTTCTTCCCTTGAGTGCTGGGATGGTTTGCAGTCTGGATACATGTATCCTGCCTTTGTTTCAAATTTCACATTCTGTTACTTGTTGCAATTTTAGCTGTTTTTCCTCTGTGGAACTGAAAACAAATGCTCCTTGGCTGCTTTTTCCTTAGATACAGTTTATAAAGCTGTCAGTCAATTAGGCTCGGTTCCTCTGAGCCACACTGGATGATCCTGGCATTTCAGTATCCTTTTAATCTCAATGATTCAATGGAAATAAATGGATCTAGCGCCAAAAACAGCACTTTTGAAGATTTCAAAGGTAACATTTTAAAAGGCATTTTCGTTTTTCTGCACAATTCTGCTGCTTTGCTCCCTGTTGAATGTGGCAGGGCCCACTGGCATGCTCCTGCAGTGTGACCCCTGTTTTTCACCCCCCCCTGACTGTGTGTGGCAGGGTGTGCAGCCTTTTCTGGGTTGTGACCCAAATGCAGTTTTGTAGATTTTGGCGCATACAAGAGTCAGAGCATCCATTTTGGGCTGTTTCTTTCCCCCTTTGTAAGGTGATGCAGTGGGGCGCCTTGGAATGGGTCAAAATATCCCACATGAAGGTGGTCGCTCACTAAACTGTTACAAATCTTATTTTGAAGAAAGCTTTGACAAGAAACCAACCAAGAGAAGGGAGTAATTCCCCAGGGTCTTTTGTTGGTATTAATAGTTGTAGGGTCAGTTAGACAAGTTTCAGGGTGAAGACAACTTTTCATTTGGACTTTAATCCTGGTGATGAGCATCCTAGTTCAGTTGTGTTGGGTAGGGAAACCATTAGGATAGGAAATGTTAGGCTTTTTCTTTGTTTTGGAAATAAAACATTTGAAAATTGTAATTGGTTATTTATAATGTGCTTAATACCCAGAGGTTTCTAAGCGCGGACCTGGGGATCAAACCTGTGTTGCTTTGCATAGTCTTGTTTCCAAGGCAAGCACGTAGCCCCTGAGCTATCCTCCTGAGACAATTGGCATATATTGTTCTGTCTCCTCCTTCTGACCTACCGCACACCCCTATTTAACTCCATGCGGGCCTCATTTGTTTCTCGACTTTTGTTCAGCTTTATTAGTGAAGCGTTAATGTGTTTAATGAAATGAACATGGATATATCCGAACACAAGAATATGAGAACATTATACCTAGTCGAGCTTCATCATTTGTAGGCCTTCTCCTTTTGCTGCAGTAGAGCCCCTTTATTGAATCATCAGAGGAATGGTCATGTTTCAGCTATATACTACAGACTATATGAGGCTTGCTCCGTCTTTTGCCGATATGGATGGCCCTTTCTCAGAAGATCCTAGGGCAGCACCAACAACATGGCAATGGGGATCATGAGCAAATTATGAGGGTCAATAGACTTCACCCACTCAGTGACATGAAAGAGGACATCTAAGTTGGTGCAAAACTGAGTGTTTGCCACGCAAGTATGAAAGCTTGCTTTTCTTGATTACACTTCACTTCCATAATGTACAGTTTTCTTTACATCAACTAATTCATGGATCTCTGGCAACAACTTCTTTAAATTCTCAATTGCACAGGTTCATATCAGTCCAGTCATAATTCAACTTATACTTTAATGGGATATTATACTTACTACTGCAGGCCAATTTCCAATGACACGTTTAGTGAGTGTGGTGATTGAGAATCTTACATCGTATGCAGTATCATTTTTGAAGTGCCTACACCTGTCATTCATGTCCAACATATGTGTACCATTTGGCCACAAACATCTGTCGGGCCCTTCCCAGCACACTCTTGTGGCAGCATTATCTGCCCAGTGTTTACTTTCTCCATACATTGGATCTGCAAAGATTCTCTCTGCTATAGAATCCAGTCCACTCCCAGACCCATGTCTAGTCTGGTGTGAATTCAGGCATTTCCAATAAATAGCCCTTTTCTTTGTGGAACCTGTACTTTCCAGACCTCCTGATGAACCCTCCAGTCACAGATGTAACCTTCCCAGATTCCAGTGATTGGCTTGTATGTTGGGACCCATATACTTTGAACAGGCCTAAATGTGCTGAAGTAATGCACTCCTTCGACACTGAATTGCCATCCTGTTTACTTCCATTCACATTGCAATGGCCACAGCTGGGTTGGAACTCCTGAATCTTCACTTAGTGCTTTTGGCCACAAATGGTGGATGACGTTATCTCGAACGGACCTCGCTTCATTGTTCAGGTGATCTTGCACCACTTCACAGGGGATGTCCCACTTAGTTTTCTTTTCCAAATCAGGTTTGTTAATACATTCTGTGTGACACTTGTCAGATCCTCTATCTTCAGTTCTCCTATTCTTGCATTGATTTCTGAGAGTTCCAGCCAGTTACTAAACCTATCATTTTTCATGAGTCGCCCTGCTTTTCCTGATTTACATGTCCCTGATTCACAGACCATGCAAGGGCCACTGAAATAAGGCCATACCAAACTCACACTTTCAAACTCCTTCAGTTCCGTCTTTCACTCGAACGAATGTCCTTCTTTTGGACCAGCCTAATTGCTGCACCTGTTGAGCAAATGGGAAAGTGGGAAATCACTTGAAATCTTGCTTGACTCTTGACCATTGTGCACATTTAGACACCATTACATCTACAACATTTCCTTTTTAGTCTTCTCGTTGGAAAACCCGGAACAACACTTGCTGTATAACTGTGCAGATTACAGTTTTCCTGAAGGGCATCCTGTGCCGGTAGTAGTTGTCTGTATTGAATACGTCTTTCGAAGGGTTTGTGTCCTCCGACGTATTCCTCATCTTAGATATCTCCTTCCAGCTCTGCTGGCCTCGGAAATTTCTTTCTCTCTAGAGGGCGCTGCGCGTCGACGTCCTCCGAGTCGATGTCCCTCGACAGCCGCCGTTTCGACGTCGACGTCATCCTGCCTATAAAGGCCGCGCGCAGCGTCCGTTGCTCAGTTCCGTTTTTCCGCGCTTACTCAGTGCTTCGGAATACCGTTGCTCAGTTCTTAGTCAGATTAATCCTATTTACCTCGAGTCATTCGATCCGTACTCGATGGCTTCCTCGTCGGAACCGACAACTCCTCGATCCGGCTTCAAAAAATGCCGAGATTGTGGGAAAAAGATGTCGTTGACTGACCCTCACAGAGTTTGTCTGTGGTGTTTGGGAGCTGAACACCATTGTTCGGAATGCGAGGACTGTATGTCCATGACAGCTAAGGCCCTGAAGGAGCGTAAGGGGAAGCTGGAGAAAGGTAAGACTTTTAAAGCTTCTTCTTCGTCGACGAAGTCGAGACACTCGTCTCCTCGTCACCATTCGCGCTCCAGGTCTCGGAGTGGGTCTCATCACTCCTCGAGATCGAAGCACTCGAAGAGGAGACGTCGAAGATCCCCTTCTCCGTCTTCCTCTTCCTCTGTTTCGCCAAAAAGAATCCCTTGCCCCACGAAACATAGTTCCCGGGCTGAATGGGAGGAATTCCGCAAAAATATGATGAGCGTCTTCGAGAAAGCGGCCTCGACCCCCTCGAAGATTGCCGAGAGCGATGCTCTGGTCGAAAGACCCGAAGGTCAAAAACACCGCGAGTCGCAGTACCCGGCGAAGGAAACCTCTCGAGCGCGTCTCGAACCCTCGAGTAGGATTATGACCTCCAAACCTTCCTCGAAGGTTCCGTCGACACCGTCGACGAGGGTTCCGTCGACGCCGACGCCGAGGTCGATGTCTTCGACGCCGTTGTCGAAGGGACCTTCGACACACTGGTCTGTCGACTCGACGCCAGCTTCGACACCGGCGTCGACGCCAAGAAAAGTCACGGTTACGACACACCCAGTGACTATCCCCAGGTCCTCGACGTCGATGGCTTCGAGATTGTCGAGTAGAATTCCAATTCTGTCGAGGTCTTCGAGGCCTCCGCCTTTGTTTTCGACGCCACGCTCGAAGCCTTCGGCGTCGACGACATCGACGTTTTCGAGACCGATAATGACAAGTTCGGCACCCTCTGCCTTGGAAATGGGATTTACTCCTTTTATGAGTTCAGAAAAATTGAGAACTATGTCCTCAATTTTGGAAGAGGGTGAATTGTCTGAACAGGAAGACACATTTGAGTTGCAGGGACCTGTAACTCCAATTAGAGAGGAATTTTCCTCTGAAGAATGTAGGTTAAAGGATCTTCATGATTCCTTACATGAGGCAAGTGGGTTAGACACTTCCCCTGAGGTGGAGTTTGCTAGGCCAGAGCCGGGGGAGCATGCTGAAACCCCCTATAGAGCCTTAATGGCCAGGATCACAGAGTTCATGGGGTGGTCTGCACCTTCACAATCTTTCCAACAAGATGACCTCACGGATATTCTTGACAAAGGCCCACAGGAGGATCCTGTGGTGCCTTTTCATAAAGCTCTTCAGAGGAAGATCATGACAAACTGGGAAACCCCAGATGTAGTACCAGCAGTAAATAAAAAACTGTCTACAAAGTACAGGGTATCTTATACAGACCCGGAGTTTTTGTCTAAACACCCATCCCCAGAAAGTCTGGTGATACAGGCAGCATCCTCTACCGATGTCAAGACGGCTTATCCTACCGTCCCACAGGACAGGGACGATAAAAAATATGATACTATGGCAAAGAAAGTCTTTTCAGCATGTAGCATGGCGTTAAAATCTGTTAATGCTACTTGCACCCTTGCTAGGTTCAGCCATACACTTTGGGAGTGTGCTTCTATACCGGCTGACTGCATCCCGGAGGGAGAAGAAAGGGATGCGTTCCTGAATATTATACAGGACGGTAAAGACGCTATGTGCGAATCCCTCCAGACGGGCATTGATTCGGCTGACAGTATCAGCAGAGCAATGGCGGCAAGTACATCAACCAGGAGATTCGCTTGGTTGAGAAAGTCTGGTTTTGCCCCAGATGTGCAAGCCAGGCTCTTGAACATGCCATTTGATGGCTCTTCTTTGTTCGGGAAAAAGGCGGATGACAGTTTAGAGAAACTGCAAACTTCAAAAGCAGCAGCAAAATCCCTAGGAGCTGCAATCCGTCAGACTCCTTTTCGTCCCACAGGAACCTCTGCGAGAGGCAAGTCCTTTCGCTTCTACTCCGCATTCGGAAGAGGTAGAGGACGACCGGCTCAAAGGGGACAAAGAAGAACTACCCGAGGTGGACGGGGTAGATATTCAAAAGCCGCAGCAACAGCAGGTGCCTCTTTACCATCGGCATCTGCATCAGCCGCCCCAAAACCACTCTGAGGACTTCCCTCACAGGACACCTGTAGGAGGCAGGTTGACTCAACATCTGGCGGTATGGCAGGCTATCACGTCAGATGCTTGGGCATTGGAAACAGTTGCCCAAGGTTACTGCCTGCCTTTCCTACGTATACCTCAGAGTCATCCACCAAGGATCAGCTCTCAGAAAGCTCCAGATCCGCTCCTCTTGCAGGAAATTTTGGACCTGCTAGAGAAAGGTGCCATAGAAACGGTACCTGTAGCGGAGAGGAACAAGGGCTGGTACTCCCCTTACTTTCTCATTCCAAAGAAAGACGGAGGACTGAGACCCATCTTGGACTTGCGAGAATTGAACAAATTCCTCAGAAAAGACAAATTCAAGATGGTCACTCTTTCTCAGATACTCCAGGCCCTTCAGTTCCAGGACTGGTTGGTATCTCTGGACCTTCAGGACGCTTATTTCCATGTTCCTATCCATCTCAAACACAGGAAATACCTGAGGTTCGCAATTGGCAACTCTCATTATCAATTTCGAGTGCTGCCATTTGGGCTGACCTCCGCCCCGAGGGTCTTCACCAAGTTAATGTCGGTAGTGGCTGCAAGTCTAAGGAGGGAAGGGATTCACTTCTACCCCTACCTGGACGATTGGTTGATCAGGGCTGTTTCTCCGGAACAAGCTCAGATCCAGCTAAATCATGTGTGCCACTTCCTTCACAGAATGGGCTTCTCCCTCAATTTAAAGAAGTCACAAATGATACCATCGCAGAGACTCCAGTTCATAGGAGCGATCCTGGACACTTCCCTGGGAAAAGCCTCGCCACCAGAGGTGAGGGCTCAAGATATTCTACAGATGGTTACCAAGTTCCAACATGCCCAACGTCTCCCAGCCTTCGACTTTTTGAGGTTGCTAGGCCTCATGGCATCCTGCATTTTCCTAGTGCCAGAGGCTCGCCTGAGAATGAGATCCCTCCAGTGGGCACTGAGGACTCAGTGGTCACAATTCTCAGGGAGAATGACGGATCTTCTTCAGGTTCCCGGCAGGGTGGCTCGAGACCTTCAGTGGTGGGCCTGTCAGGAAAACATTCTGAAAGGAGAACAGTTTTGGCAACCCTGGCCAGAGATAACAGTAGTCACGGATGCCTCACTCACAGGGTGGGGAGCCCACGCCAACGACTTGACCATCAGCGGTCGTTGGTCTCCATCGGAGTCCAGACTACACATCAACCTGTTAGAGCTGAGAGCCATCAGACTTGCGCTGAAGGCGTTCCTGCCAGCTGTACAAGGGAAGAACGTCCTGATAATGACGGACAACATGGTGGCCATGCATTACCTCAACAAAAGAGGAGGCGTAGGATCACTACCCCTGTGCAGAGAGGCGATGCAGCTCTGGTTTTGGGCAATCCAAGAAGGAATCTCTCTATCGGCAGTTCACCTAGCCGGAGAGAAGAACTTGACAGCGGACGCTCTGAGCAGGCAGAACACAGTCTCCCACGAGTGGGAGCTAGCTCAGGAAGTCCTTCAAGAAATCTTCGCCCTTTGGGGAACCCCTCAGGTAGATCTGTTCGCCACCAGCCTAAACAGGAAATGCGACCTGTTCTGCTCAAGGGAATTTCCCCCGAGAGGAGCTCTGGGAGACACGTTCATAGTGGACTGGGAGTTTCCGCTTCTGTACGCGTTCCCACCGATCCCTGTCATTCCTCAAATGATCAGGAGGTTGAGAAGATTCCGGCGAACCATGATCCTAATTGCCCCAGATTGGGCCAGGAGAACGTGGTACCTGGACCTTCTAGACTTGTCCATCTGCCCTCCAATTCGACTTCCACTCAGAGAGAACCTACTCTCACAGAAGGGAGGTCAGGTTCTCCATCCAGACATCAAAACCCTCAACCTTCACGCTTGGCTTCTGAAAGGCTGAGGTACAAGGATTGGGACCTCCCTGATGATGTTATGGAGGTGTTGCTTTCGGCAAGGAGGCCAGCAACAAAGTCTTTATACCTCTGCCGTTGGAACAGATTTTGCAGCTGGTGTAGAGAACAGAATATCGACCCTTTCTCATGTGGTACACCAATGGTTTTGTCCTTCCTACTATATTTGGCAAATTCAGGCCTTCAAGTTGGCACCATTAAGGGCTATCTCGCAGCGCTATCCATCTTTAAGCGTACTGCGGAAGAACCATCCTATTTCAAATTACCCTTGGTAATACAGTTTCTAAAGGGGTTAACCAATGTTTATCCCCCAAGACCATTCGAAGTTCCCCTATGGGATTTAAACTTAGTACTAACTTTCCTGATGGGTACACCTTTCGAACCTCTCCATTCTTGTTCGTTAAGATTCCTTACCCTTAAAACTGTTTTATTAATAGCACTTACATCTGCTAGAAGGGTGAGAGAATTACAAGCTCTTTCTTGTAAACCCCCTCACACAATATTTCACAAAGACAAAGTTGTCCTGCAAGTGAAGCCTAATTTCCTCCCAAAGGTGGTTTCTGAATTCCATATCACTCAGAAGATTACCCTACCATCTTTCTATCCTCCTCTCCCGGGGAAAGAGGAAGAGAGGTTACACAGGCTAGACCCTAGGAGGGCTTTAAGTTTTTACATCAGTAGACTAGCCAGGATAAGACAGGCAGACCAGCTGTTTGTAGGTTACGCAGGTCACAAGCTGGGGTTACCAATAACTAAGCAGACCATTTCCAGATGGATCATTCTAGCCATTCTGGAATTTTATAAACTGGCAGGGAAAGAGCCCCCTCAAAACCTTAGGGCTCATTCGACCAGAGGTATTGCAGCTTCATCGGCCCTCATAAGAGGCGTGCCGATTAAAGACATATGTGCGGCCGCTACATGGTCATCTGTCCATACCTTTACACGTTTTTACAATTTGGATTCCTCCTCCAGTCAAGAGACTAGGTTTGGAAGGGCTGTACTGCATTCTATTCATCAATAGAAGACAGCGTGAAGTCAGTACTCCCTCCTCCGATAATAGTATACTGCTATGGGAGCCTATCTAAGATGAGGAATACGTCGGAGGACACAATCCCTTCGAAGAACAAGTTACTTCTTACCTTGTAACGTTCTTTCGACGGGATGTTCCTCCGACGTATTCCTCATCGACCCTCCCATCCATCCCCGCAGTTCTACTTCCCTTGTTGTTGCAGCTTACGCTCCTTCAGGGTGATTAGTTTAGTCCAGAAAGTATTATTGTGGGCTACAAAACGGAACTGAGCAACGGACGCTGCGCGCGGCCTTTATAGGCAGGATGACGTCGACGTTGATACGGCGGCTGTCGAGGGACATCGACTCGGAGGACGTCGACGCGCAGCGCCCTCTAGAGAGAAAAAATTTTCCGAGGCCAGCAGAGCTGGAAGTAGATATCTAAGATGAGGAATACGTCGGAGGAACATCCCGTCGAAAGAACGTTACAAGGTAAGAAGTAACTTGTTCTTCTTGATGATACTTTGTATGCGCCTCTGTATTGGAGTTATAGCATTGACGTCCTTATGCTTGAGTTCCTTAGGTTGCTAAGCAAACTCGGAGGGAGCAACTGTATCTACTATTCTCTAGTAAAATGAAATCATATTATAGCTCACCTCAAATGTGTTTGTTAAACAATTCCAAATCTTCACTGATTGTGCTTTCACCACCAGTTGTATGATCATGCTATGCACTTGTCAGTGTATATCCTGAAAATACAAATATTTAGCACAACATTTTGTTAGATTTGTTTTGTGTGTTGGTCTGTTCCTAGGCCTTACAACTATTTTGAGGTGTACTTACCCTTTGCTCACTCAGTCTTTGGACAACTACTCTGGCATTGCTGCGCACACAGAGACCCTTTCCCAAATGCACACTCTTTTGCACTCGGGGTGAACCAGATTGGGTAATCTATGCCACACTCCCATGATTTGAATTCACAGTTCCCGCCCTGCAAGGTGACTAACTCCTTTTCCATCACTGCAGCTTTTGAACTGGACCGTAATGGACCGTAACTGGATTACTGTAATGGACTCTACATTGCGGCGAATAAACGGACCATCCATAAAATTCAGGCCCTCCAGAACAATGCCCTGAGAGCAGCTCTTAAGATTAACAGAAATGAGCATATATCTTCTGTAAGAAGAGAATACAAATGGCTATCCACTTCTGACAAAATCCAATTTAAGATCGCCTCCCTTACCCATAAATGCCTCAACATTAAAGCACCACCCTACCTCGGGACAGGCTATGTAAAAGAACCTCGTCCAGACCAACAAGAACAGCCAAGGCGAACTGCCTCCAAGTTCCGCGCTTCAAACTCTCTACGGTAGGAGGACACAGCTTCCCAGTCAAGGCTGCCCCCTGGCATCAGAGAACCTCAGCCCTTCGCTAAATTCAGACAGAACCTGACCAAGTGGCTGAGAACAAATGACATCTAATTACCCTGACTTGCACGACTCTTTTGACACACCCACCTGACGCTTACCCTCTGCTCCCGGAACTTACTCATTATGTGATTGAAGCTCTGTGCGCACTTCATTACTATGATATTTGAATTTGTTTTCTCTTTTTGCAATGTAATGTTCTTGGTGCCACTTGACCTGATATGTCACACTGTATAAAATGTACATTATAATGCTATGACTATCCAGTATACATGCACCCTGTAACTTTGTTTCTTGACCTTGATCCGGCCTTATATATACCTGCCTACTGTAACATTGCTGATGACCTTGTACTTTCCTACTTACCATGTACTTGTAACTAAGTTGAGCATATTCCTGTCTTTTGCGCCCTGATGCCCCAGGGTCTGGCGCGCTCTATAAATAATAAACTAAACTAAACTGTAGTTACCTATTCATGAATAGCATTCTTTCCCATATTTATGGTCAATTTTCCTGATATATGTCTCGAAGTACTTCTCTTCCACAGAAACCTACCTCGATAAAAGTAGTATCATCATCATTCTTTATTTCAATCCAAAACAGATCATAAAAGTTACATAGAATAATATGTTAATACACAATGAAGGTTAAATACATAAAAGGCATAAAATCAACATTAAAGTATATAGTAAAATACATAAAAATGTAAAACAATCAGTTGGCGATTTCTTGATAACACATTTTACATCTACATAGTTGCATGTTTAAGTCTCATCCACCAAACCTGATATAGTTCACCATGCAATGGGTTGCAACATCACTCTCTCCTGCCAGGTATAAATGAAGAGTCTTATTAATACTTACAGAAAACTAAGCAGTATCAAATATTTTCTTCTAATATTATAATATGCTATACAATGGGACGTGAGCATAGCTCTGTGGCAACGCGCAAGTGTTGGTAGCAAGACCACGCTGAGCAAAACAAAGGTTCAAATACCGGACCCGACCTTGAAACAAAAAAATGAAGAAAAAAACGCGATATAAATAACCTGCTCTTCCACAATGTAACTAGCGCCTAGATACCTACGGGTTATGTGCGCTGCAAATAAATGCAAAAATAAATAAATAAAATGATGGACAAAAGAAAATAAAGTACACTTTCCTTTCAACTATATTAGGGCAAAAAGGGCAGCCTGCTAAATTGCCTGGGTCCCACTTATGCTTCCGGCCAGCCAGGGGTTAGGATACCAATACGGTGCTTCACATAGAGTTCTCATTCATTTCGGCTGCATTCTATCCGGTTAATGTTCAAAGCCAGGCCTTTCCTTTCTTGATAAGTAAGGTGCTAAGCCAGTAGAGCGCACCATTTCCACGGGTTTCACTCTCCCGCCTGCTCTTAATGGCTGTGTTTTAAAATTACTTGGAATCATTTCAGGTTGGAGCCAATGGCTCTCCCACCCCATGGCAGTCAGCTCCTTTTGTATGGTTGTTGGCCTGAGGAGGTTCGAGCCTCCTTGCTGGGATAGAACAACCTTAATGGCTTTTCTGTAGTTGACCAAACTATCCTTTGTCCAGAGGCAAGCCCAAAACAACACTGATCTCATTTGGCAGATGAAGCTGATACTCTGCAGGCCCAAATCCCAGAAAACTGGGATATTGGGGTAATTTGCAGGTAGACCCGGGGCCATTTAAAAAAAATTCAGTTAAACAACCTGGAGCCTGCCTGAGTAGCACATGCCCCAGAGCTCAGCGCCATAAAGGGCAGCCTGCCTGGCTTGGGCCTTATAAATCTGCAAAATGACATTCATGGGCCCGCCCCATGGCCCTGAGCTAATCTGGACTCGGCCCCACAATACTTAGTCATCTTGAGTCCTACCCTGTTCCCCTGGTCACTCGATACACAATTAGACCTCAATCTAACTATTTTACTGTAGTGGGTAACCTGCTCAATCAGAACGTCGCTCAATCTCATTAAAAGATGCTGACGTTTTTTAACCTTACTTCTGACAAACACCATTGACTGAGTCTTCGGCACATATATTGGCAATCCACTTTCCTTGCAGAAGTTTTTTTAAAAAAAGCCAAATGCCTCCAGATGGCCTTACGATTTTGAGATTACAAAACAGCATTGTCTGCAAATAAGAGAATTGGAATTCTCTCTTTAGCCAGTGATGGAGCATCTGTAGACTTGGCCAACAATAGATCAATCACTCCGTTGATGAACAAACAAAACAAGCTGGGGGCAAGGACACAGCCTTGTCTAACTCCGGCCTCAATTTTTATTTTACGTGTTGCTTGGCCGTCCAGTGAGTGCCTAATTACTGCTCCATTACTGGTATAAAGCTCTTAGAATGCCCAATGGCACACCAAGGTTCATCAGTGTTTGCCATAATCTTACTCTTGGCACACAATAAAAAGCGGTTTTGAGATCAACAAAGACCACATAGATATTCATATTCCTGTATCATCATGACACCAAACAGTACATACAACAGGATTGGTGTGCCCATCTGCATTGCGTGCAGGCAGTGTGCTGCATGCGTTCAGATTGCTACATCTCTACTCAGGGCAGTGTCCCCGTGGTCAGCAACACTTTGTGAAGACCAGTACAAATACACATTTGATCTTCTTGTTAAAAGGAGAGACAGGGCGTGTTTGGGGTTTTGGGAAAGCCTTCTGGACCTGGTAGTAGATGGTTCCGACAGTTTTGACTATATTTTTGAAATGGGAAATCACTGCAACATGTGTCAGCTGCATTGTGCACCCATTCAAAGGCACCAGCTTAGTATCTGGAAAACTCATTGGTCTATCAGTGAGTTTCACACGTGCTTAGCCCTATTATTCAGTAAGCAGTTCCCCTCATGCTCCTTAGAGCAAGTGGCATTGCACCTGACCACTCCAAACCAGTTTTCACACAAATTATACCCATTTATTGCTTACGGATCCCATTCTGGCATTCCAACATCCCTGCTGTTTGTCAGTGATGGGGGGTAGTGTAGTTTCAGTTTATTATTTAGTACTTTGCATATTTACTACTTTTCATAACTCCTGTAGTTTATTTCCTGTGAAATGGGTCCCTCTCTCACAGTTAATAGCAACTGGTACTGCAAACCTAGTAATTGAGCTGTACTTCAGTGTTTTCAAGACTGCTTGTAGCTCTGCCATGATGGTGGGGTGCACTTCTACTAATTTGGAAAAGAGATTGACTAGAACATGTTATCTTCAGCATTCATATAAAATCACGCTGGAACTGTGCACATTAGGTACAAGGGGAAGGGTATGCCTCCTGATGTACGTTGGGTGTGTGTCCTATAGTTTGGTGCTGGCATATCAAGCACCTGTAAATTGTTCTGCGATTTGCAAACAAACTGGGGAATACCATTCTTTCTTTATTCTCAGTGCCATTTCTCCTTTCTCAACACGTGTGTTGTGCTATGCAGCATTCGTGTAAAATAGGCTTGTTATGCTTTTGGGACAACCATACGTCCTTCGGGAGAATACCACAGCTTATACCTGCACAGAGAACATTGTGCTTTTTTCCCCATGCATTATTTTCTGTGTTTGGTGCCTTCTCTTTCAACTCTGGCAACTGCTTTGAGGGTTTCATATGGTGTTCTTTCTGACTGCGCTTGCTGCAAAGTCCTTATTTTCTCTGCCAAGGTCTCAAGGAATAGGGCAGCCCCCCCAATGTCATATCCAGAGCTTATCTCTTGGCTGATGTCATCTTGCAAGGCTTGGTGTGCAACACATTTACTTCACAACCACCGTCTCATTTGGGAGTACAATCGCATATTCTGCATTTTTTATTGGGGTCTCAGGTGTAGTTAAATAGTCGTCCTCACTCCACAAACTGCCATATCCCTGTACCCCAAATGCTTATTGAGAATCGGTGCAAATATTATTCCACTTGTCTTCCACTGTGGTGCATGCACGAGTTGGTGCATTCCATTTGGCTATATGTGCTGAATTTACTTTTCACTTGTTTTTCTTTACATTACTTCATTGGCTGCACAAACTGCAAATGCAGATTTCAGTTCACCCATCTAATTTCCCATACAACTCCCAAAGTTCTTCATCTGGATTGTGCCAAGGGATTTCCTATACATCTGTTTGCAGTTTGGTGAGAACGCCTGTGGTAAGAATACAATTGTGTTATTCTCCATCTGCGGGCAAGGCAATAAAAATTAATTCATTCATTTTGTCAGAGCGCCTTTCACCATAATTATGGTCCCAACACACTTTTGGTTGAATACCCTTGGAGGGACTGCAGGCCAAAAATGTGGGAGAATTTGGGAGGTGCAATTATGCGTGTGTGCATGTCCGCCATTTAAGTTATGCAAGGGTTTACAAGACCCTGGTAGTCACCCATGTCTAAATAGAGTGCATGAGCTCAGCAATGGTGTACTATGGACTAAAGGAGGGGATTGTGTTTAAGGCGATAGAGAGTTACGTTGGAAGCTACAGTTCGAATATTTGTTGTTAAAAGAAGCTTCATTCTTATGGCAGAGGTGATGTCCAATAGTGTTTGTGTTATATGTGAGTGCAGGGTGTGAGAAGTGAGGCAGTGCCTTTCGCCAAGTAGCGAAGGTGCAGTGTGCGAGAGGAGGAATGGGTTAGCTGTACAAACAATGTCGATTTCCTGGTTTCCAGTTATGTACAAGGAGCAGTACTACGTTTTACAGATGATCTAAGTGCTCGATGAATGCATAATACTCACCCTCCAAGAGGTTCTTAGAGTGGGAGATTGCCATCCCTAGTTAACAAGATCCATATTTCTCCAGCATTGGATCTTTCATGGATTCACATGCTTGGAATATTCCCCGTCGTCAGACTGGGAACCCTCGGTACACTTATAAAGCCGTTTCCCATAGGAAAAACTCCCGACACTTCCGTGTCTGATCTACGTCATTTTAGGGGCCGCTTACGCATGCCCCAATAGGACGTAGCGGTATAAAGCCCCAGCCCCGCGGCTCCCTTCAGATTTCAACCGTCTCCAAAGTAGTGAGATCACCTTGCATCGTCTACTATTTTGTCAAAGTTGTGTCATTGAGCTTCGTCCTGATGTCTGGAAAAGCTCTGTTCTGCCCGTGCGCTATGTGCGGGTTGAAGAAAGTGTATGAGGGGGACGGACATATTGATGGCATATATTGTCTACACCCTCACCATTCGGCAGACAAGTGCGACATATGTAAAGGCTTCTCCCAAAAGACTCTTAAAGACCCAAGTCGGCGGCTACTGCATGGTTGAGTGATGGAGCGGGGGCATACCCGCCTTCGGAGGTAGGCTCCTCTCGCAAAGTGGCCTCAGCATCAAAATCCTCAGGGGCCCTGCACCGCTCGACATCGGCGGAACCCCAGGTGAAGAAACCACAGTCGTCGGAGAAAGGGTCGTCGGGGAAGCCATTCCGCAAAGGAGTCATCGTCGAAGAAAACCTCGCCATTATCATCTTCGTCGAAGGAGAGAAAGGAAAGGTCGAAATCCTCCTCGGGTGATCACCATAGATCAGCCTCGAGTCGAGAATCGGAGAAGCGCAGGTCAAGTTCAGAAAAGGCAGGAACGCCTCAGGGACCTACGCGACCGCCACGTCGTCGACGGCAGGGCAGTTGTCGGCCCCTTCGCTACCATTGACACAGTTGGTCTCGTCTGTTCTTGGGCCGCATGAGGTGACGACGACGATGATGGGCCTGGCTTTAGCCTCGTCGACGGAGTTTCCACAGGCGGACTGGCGACCAGAAGTATTCGACCCGGTTTTACCGGAGGCCTTGCTGCAGCAAGAGGCGGCCTTGTCGGTGTCCTCGGGAGATGAGTGTGAGAGGGTAGCTGGCCCTGCAGAACTCGGGTTACGAGGAATTGGCAAGCCTCTCTCCGGGGGAACCAGCATTCCGGTATCTACCTCCCTTCTTAACCCGCAGTCGATCTTATCGCTGGAGGTTCTATCCACGTTGCAGACCCAATTGAAAACATTGGACAAGAGACTCCCTCAAGTGGCAACTCCGGCCAAATCGACCATCGACGAACCGGGCACGTCCCGTCGGCCAACTCCGACAGTGCCTACGACGGTACCAGCAAGCGAGGACCTCGCAGGTGCATGCCAGGAGGAGGGAGAACTGCTAGATTCAGACTCGGACAGAAGGACCCTGTCGGATGTTTCATTATCCCTCTCCAGGGATCAAACCTGGGAGTCAGAGGCTGAATTAGAAGCCCCAAGGAGCACAGCTCAGCCGTCTTCCCCCGGACGACATTGGGTCATTTCACATCATGATGAGCAAAGCGTGTACAGAATTCGGATTGGCCCAGGAGGAAGAGAAAAAGGACTGTTTTCTTTTCGACCACATGGGAAAGAGGAGGAGGTCGGTGTTCTCAGTACCCATCCTGGATCATGTGTGGCAGGAGGGTTTACAGACGATGTGTCACCCTTTCTCGGAACCTGCAATAGAAGGTCAGCTGGAGAAGAAATTTAAGGCCCCAGAATCCACCCCCAAGTGTCTGTCCTCCCAACCAACCCCTGACTCTGTGGTGTCAGCGGCGGCGGCAAGAAAAGCACAAATGCACGACCCCCCTGGAAAACGACGCCAGGAGACAAGATGCCTTTGGCAAGAAGGTGTTGTCGGTGGGAGCAACTACAGTGAAGGCGGCCAACTCTCTGGCTATAGTAGCCAGATATGACAGAGAAATGTGGCACCGGCTGGCACCTATGCTGGAGCATCTTCCGGAAGAGCATAGGAAGGCGGCGATGTTACTCGTCCGGGAAGGTGAGGAGGCCTCAAATCATGCTATAAACATCGCTGTGGACCTCGCGGAATCGGGATTTAAGCAGGTCAACAACGAGGTGGTTCTACGAAGGCAAGCGTGGCTTAAATGCACCAACTTTAGACCAGCGGTGCAATACAAGGTGCTGGATATGCCTTTTGAGGGAGACCTTCTGTTCGGCGAAAAGGTGGATGAAGCCCTGAAGGGCATGAAGGAGGACTCTGACACGGCGCATTCCTTGGGTGCCCTCCAGAGTAGATGGAATTTTCTGTCTTTTTGTCCCTTTCGGGGAGCATCGGGGAACTCCCGATTCTCGGCGTCGAGAGACAGATCTTTCAACGGACGATGTACAGATGGGAAGGGAAGTCTTGCGCCATCTGTTTCAATAAGGTAAGCCCTATTCGGGAAGGGTCTTTACTTATTTTATGCAGATATATTGATATATGTATGTACATTTATATATTTATATGTTTGCACTTATATGTACTGGTGTATAGGCATGTATAGGTAGATAAATACCTGGATGCATAGGTATATATATATGTATATATATATTCAGTGAAAAAACTTTGTTAAAGGGACGTTATGGTAAAGTTGCGCTACTAAAAACCTATGAAATTCAGTGAAAATCAATGACATTTGTGATGTCATCTTTGATGTCCTGGGTGTTAGTCTTAGCAGTGCACGGTGGTGGCGCGAGTTATGGTTGCTTAGCTTACCATAACTGACGAATTTCAAGGGTTTTTCGGTTTTACTTGGAACCATAACGTTCCTTTGACAAAGTTTTTTCACTGAATTTCATAGGTTTTTAGTAGCGCAACTTTACCATAACGTCCCTTTAACAAAGTTTTTTCACTGAATTTCATAGGTTTTTAGTAGCGCAACTTAACCATAACGTCCCTTTAACAAAGTTTTTTCATTGAATTTCATAGGTTTTTATTAGTGCAACTTAACCAGAACATCCCTGTAACATTATTTTTTACTAAATTTTAAAGGTTTTTATTAGTACAACGTGACCATAACATCCTTTTCAATAGATGAAGACCACTAACATCTTATGTCCTCAAAGTGGGAATGCGGGGTGGTAAAAAAAACAAAAAGATTTTCCTTCCTACGTCGGGACGCCTGCGGCGTCTCGGTGTAGGAAGGAAAATCTTTTACCAAGATGGCCACCATGGAAAGGGAAGGCGGGGTGTATAAAGAACACAACGGCGCATGAGCGGGGTTGGGGGGGCATAGGGGAGACACATGGGCATGAGCGGGGGGTGAGAGGGAACAGGGTACAAACGGGGCATGAGCAGGGGGTGGGGGGGAAAAGGAAGGAAACACAGGGCATGAGCGGTGGTGGGGGGAACACGAGAGAGACACGGGGCATGAGCATCGGGTGGGGAGGAACATGAGGGAGACACGGGGTATGAGCAGGGGGTGGGGAGGAACATGAGGGAGACACGGGGTATGAGCAGGGGGTGGGGAGGAACACGAGGGAGACACAGGGCATGAGCGGGGGGTACAGGGCACATACGGGACATGAGCGGGGGTGGGGAGGAAAGGAGAGAGAAAAGGGGCATGAGCAGGGGGTGGGGGGAACATGAGGGAGACACGGAGCATGAGCGGGGGGTAACACGAGGGAAACACGGGGCATGAGCGGGGGTGGGGGGAACACGAGGGAGACACGGGGCATGAGCGGGGGGCAACAGGAGACAGACACGGGGCATGAGCGGGGGGTGGGGGGAACAGGAGACAGACACGGGGCATGAGCGGGGGGTGGGGGGTACAGAAAACAGACACGGGGCATGAGCGGGGTAGTGGGGGGCAACAGGAGAGAGACATGGGGCATGAGCGGGGGGTGGGGGGTACAGGAGACAGACACGGGGCATGAGCATGGGGTGGGGGCAACAGAAGAGACACAGGGCATGAGCGGGGGGGTGGGGGGGTACAGGAGACAGACACGGGGCATGAGCGGGGGGTGGGGGGCAACAGGAGAGAGACACGGGTCATGAGCGGGTGGGGGGAACAGGAGACAGACACGGGGCATGAGCAGGGGGGGGCAACAGGAGACAGACATGGGGCATGAGCAGGGGGGTGGGGGGGTACAGGAGACAGACACGAGCATGAGCGGGGGGTGGGGGGGTACAGGAGACAGACACGGGGCATGAGCAGGGGGTGGGGGGCAACAGGAGAGAGACACGGGGCATGAGCGGGGGGTGGGGGGAACAGGAGACAGACAGGGCATGAGCGGGGGTTGGGGGGAACAAAAGAGACAGACACGGGGCATGAGCGGGGGGCAACAGGAGAGAGACACGGGGCATGAGCGGGGGGTGAGGGCAACAGGAGACAGACACGGGGCATGAGCAGGGAGTGGGGGGAAACAGGAGACGACACAGAGCATGAGCAGGGGGTGGGGAGAACAGGAGACAGACACGGGGCAACAGGAGAGACACGGGACATGAGCGGGTGGGGGAACCGGAGACAGACACGGGGCATGAGCGGGGGGGCAACAGGAGACAGACACGTGGCATGAGCGGGCGGTGGGGGGTACAGGAGACAGACATGGGGCATGAGCGGGGGGTGGGGAGCAACAGGAGAGAGACACGGGGCATGAGCGGGGGGTGGGGGGAACAGGAGACAGACACGGGGCATGAGTGGGAGGGGTGGGGGGAACAGGAGACAGACACGGGGCAAGAGCGGGGGTGGGCGGGAGGGGGAAAGAGACACGGGCCAAGAGCGGGGTGGGCGGGAGGGGGAAAGAGACACGGGCCAAGAGCGGGGGTGGGTGGGAGGGGGAAAGAGACACGGGCCAAGAGCGGGGGTGGGCGGGAGGGGGTAAGAGACACGGGCCAAGAGCGGGGGTGGGCGGGAGGGGGAAAGACACACGGGGCAAGAGCGGGGGTGGGGGGGTACAAGAGAGAGACACGGGACATGAGCGGGTGGGGGGAACAGGAGACAGACACGGGGCATGAGCGGGGGGTGGGGGGCAACAGGAGAGAGACACGGGGCATGAGCAGGGGGTGGGGGGAACAGACAGACATGGGGCAGGAGCGGGGGGTGGGGGGTACAGGAGAGAGACACGGGACATGAGCGGGTGGGGGGAACAGGAGACAGACACGGGGCATGAGCGGGGGGGCAACAGGAGACAGACACAGGGCATGAGCGGGCGGTGGGGGGTACAGGAGTCAGACACGGGGCATGAGCGGGGGGTGGGGGGAACAGGAGACAGACACGGGGCAGGAGCGGGGGGTGAAGGGCAACAGGAGACAGACATGGGGCATGAGCGGGGTTGGGGGGCAACAGGAGACAGACACGGGGCATGAGCGGGGGGTGAGGGGCAACAGGAGACAGACGGGGCATGAGCGGGGGGTGGGGGGCAACAGGAGACAGACACGGGGCATGAGCGGGGGGCAACAGGAGAGACACGGGGCATGAGCGGGGGGTGAGGGGCAACAGGAGAGACACGGGGCATGAGCGGGGGGTGGGGGGCAACAGGAGACAGACACGGGGCATGAGCGAGGGGTGGGGGGAACAGGAGACAGACACGGGGCATGAGCGGGGGGTCGGGGGGGACAACACACGGGCAACAGGAGAGACACGGGGCATGAGCGAGGGGTGGGGGGAACAGGAGACAGACACGGGGCATGAGCGGGGGGTCGGGGGAGGAACAACACACGGGCATGAGCGGGGCGGTGGGGGGCAACAGGAGACAGACACGGGGCATGAGCAGGGGGTGGGGAGAACAGGAGACAAACACGGGGCATGAGCGGGGCGGTGGGGGGCAACAGGAGACAGACACGGGGCATGAGCCAGGGGGTGGCGAGAACAGGAGACAAACACGGGGCAAGAGCGGGGGGTGGGCGGTTGGGAGAGACGAGCGGGGGGTGGGCGTAAGGGAGAAAGAGACACGGACATGAGCAGGGGTGGGAGGAACAGGAGACAGACACGGGCATGAGCGGGCGGTGGGGGGCAACAGGAGACAGACACGGGGCATGAGCGGGAGGGGTGGGGGGCAACAGGAGACAGACACGGGGCATGAGCGGGAGGGGTGGGGGGCAACAGGACACAGACACGGGGCATGTGCGGGGGGTGGGCGGGAGAGAGAGAGACACACGGGGCATAAGCGGGGGGTGGGCGGGAGGGAGAGACACACGGGGCATGAGCGGGGGGTGGGCGGGAGAGAGACACACGGGGCATGAGCGGGGGGTGGGCGGGAGGGAGAGAGACACACGGGGCATGAGCGGGAGGGTGAAAGACACAAGGGGCAAGAGCGGGGGTGGGCTGGAGGGGGAAAGAGACACGGGGCAAGAGCGGGGGCAGGTGGGAGGGGGTAAAGAGACACGGGGCAAGAGCGGGGGTGGGTGGGCGGGAGTGGGGAAAGAGACACAGGGCAAGAGTGGGGGTGGGCGGGAGTGGGGAAAGAGACACAGGGCAAGAGCGGGGGTGGGCGGGAGGGGGGAAAGAGATACGGGGCAAGAGCGGGGGTGGGCGGGAGGGGGGAAAGAGACACGGGGCAAGAGCGGGGGTGGGCGGGAGGGGGAAAGAGACACGGGGCAAGAGCGGGGGTGGGCGGGAGGGGGGAAAGAGACACGGGGCAAGAGCGGGGGTGGGCGGGAGGGGGGAAAGAGACACGGGGCAAGAGCGGGGGTGGGCGGGAGGGGGGAAAGAGACACGGGGCAAGAGCGGGGAGGGGGGAAAGAGATACGGGGCAAGAGCGGGGGTGGGCGGGAGGGGGGAAAGAGACACGGGGCAAGAGCGGGGGTGGGCGGGAGGGGGAAAGAGACACGGGGCAAGAGCGGGGGTGGGCGGGAGGGGGAAAGAGACACGGGGCAAGAGCGGGGGTGGGCGGGAGGGGGAAAGAGACACGGGGCATGAGCGGGAGGGGTGGGGGGCAACAGGAGACAGACACGGGGCATGAGCGGGAGCGGTGGGGGGCAACAGGACACAGACACGGGGCATGTGCGGGGGGTGGGCGGGAGGGAGAGAGACACACGGGGCATGAGCGGGGGGTGGGCGGGAGGGAGAGAGACACACGGGGCATGAGCGGAGGGTGGGCGGGAGGGAGAGAGACACACGGGGCATGAGCGGGGGGTGGGCGGGAGGGAGAGAGACACACGGGCCATGAGCGGGGGGTGGGCGGGAGGGAGAGAGACACACGGGGCATGAGCGGGGGGGTGGGCGGGAGGGAGAGAGACACGGGGCATGAGCGGAGGGGGGAAAGAGACACGGGGCAAGAGCGGGGGTGGGCGGGAGGGGAGAAAGAGACACGGGGCAAGAGCGGGGGTGGGCGGGAGGGGGGAAAGAGACACGGGGCAAGAGTGGGGGTGGGCGGGAGGGGGGAAAGAGACACGGGGCAAGAGCGGGGGTGGGTGGGAGGGGGAAAGAGACACGGGGAAAGAGCGGGGGGTGAGGGGGAGGGAGACAGACACGGGGCAAGAGCGGGGGGTGGGGGAGAGGGAGACAGACACACGGGGCAAGAGCGGGGGGTGGGGAGAGGGAGACAGACACACGGGGCAAGAGCGGGGGTGGGGGGGAGGGGGGAAAGAGACACGGGGCAAGAGCGGGGGTGGGTGGGAGGGGGGAAAGACACGGGGCAAGAGCGGAAGGGGGGAAAGAGAAACGGGGCAAGAGCGGGGGTGGGGGGGAGGGGGGAAAATGACACGGGGCAAGAGCGGGGGTGGGTGGGAGGGGGGAAAGACACGGGGCAAGAGCGGAAGGGGGAAAGAGAAACGGGGCAAGAGGGGGGGTGGGCGGGAGAGAGACACACGGGGCATGAGCGGGGGGTGGGCGGGAGGGAGAGAGACACACGGGGCATGAGCGGGAGGGTGAAAGACACAAGGGGCAAGAGCGGGGGTGGGCTGGAGGGGGAAAGAGACACGGGGCAAGAGCGGGGGCAGGTGGGAGGGGGTAAAGAGACACGGGGCAAGAGCGGGGGTGGGTGGGCGGGAGTGGGGAAAGAGACACAGGGCAAGAGTGGGGGTGGGCGGGAGTGGGGAAAGAGACACGGGGCAAGAGCGGGGGTGGGCGGGAGGGGGGAAAGAGATACGGGGCAAGAGCGGGGGTGGGCGGGAGGGGGGAAAGAGACACGGGGCAAGAGCGGGGGTGGGCGGGAGGGGGAAAGAGACACGGGGCAAGAGCGGGGGTGGGCGGGAGGGGGGAAAGAGACACGGGGCAAGAGCGGGGGTGGGCGGGAGGGGGGAAAGAGACACGGGGCAAGAGCGGGGGTGGGCGGGAGGGGGGAAAGAGACACGGGGCAAGAGCGGGGAGGGGGGAAAGAGATACGGGGCAAGAGCGGGGGTGGGCGGGAGGGGGGAAAGAGACACGGGGCAAGAGCGGGGGTGGGCGGGAGGGGGAAAGAGACACGGGGCAAGAGCGGGGGTGGGCGGGAGGGGGAAAGAGACACGGGGCAAGAGCGGGGGTGGGCGGGAGGGGGAAAGAGACACGGGGCATGAGCGGGAGGGGTGGGGGGCAACAGGAGACAGACACGGGGCATGAGCGGGAGCGGTGGGGGGCAACAGGACACAGACACGGGGCATGTGCGGGGGGTGGGCGGGAGGGAGAGAGACACACGGGGCATGAGCGGGGGGTGGGCGGGAGGGAGAGAGACACACGGGGCATGAGCGGAGGGTGGGCGGGAGGGAGAGAGACACACGGGGCATGAGCGGGGGGTGGGCGGGAGGGAGAGAGACACACGGGCCATGAGCGGGGGGTGGGCGGGAGGGAGAGAGACACACGGGGCATGAGCGGGGGGGTGGGCGGGAGGGAGAGAGACACGGGGCATGAGCGGAGGGGGGAAAGAGACACGGGGCAAGAGCGGGGGTGGGCGGGAGGGGAGAAAGAGACACGGGGCAAGAGCGGGGGTGGGCGGGAGGGGGGAAAGAGACACGGGGCAAGAGTGGGGGTGGGCGGGAGGGGGGAAAGAGACACGGGGCAAGAGCGGGGGTGGGTGGGAGGGGGAAAGAGACACGGGGAAAGAGCGGGGGGTGAGGGGGAGGGAGACAGACACGGGGCAAGAGCGGGGGGTGGGGGAGAGGGAGACAGACACACGGGGCAAGAGCGGGGGGTGGGGAGAGGGAGACAGACACACGGGGCAAGAGCGGGGGTGGGGGGGAGGGGGGAAAGAGACACGGGGCAAGAGCGGGGGTGGGTGGGAGGGGGGAAAGACACGGGGCAAGAGCGGAAGGGGGGAAAGAGAAACGGGGCAAGAGCGGGGGTGGGGGGGAGGGGGGAAAATGACACGGGGCAAGAGCGGGGGTGGGTGGGAGGGGGGAAAGACACGGGGCAAGAGCGGAAGGGGGAAAGAGAAACGGGGCAAGAGGGGGGGTGGGCGGGAGGGGGGAAAGAGACACGGGGCAAGAGCGGGGGTGGGCGGGAGGGGGAAAAGAGACACGGGGCAAGAGCGGGGGTGGGCGGGAGGGGGGAAAGAGACACGGGGCAAGAGCGGGGGTGGGCGGGAGGGGGAAAGAGACACGGGGCAAGAGCGGGGGTGGGGGGGAGGGAGACAGACACACGGTGCAAGAGCGGGGGTGTGGGGAGGGGGGAAAGAGACACGGGGCAAGAGCGGGGGTGGGGGGGAGGGAGACAGACACACGGGGCAAGAGCGGGGGGTGGGGAGAGGGAGACAGACACACGGGGCAAGAGCGGGGGAGGGGGGAAAGAGACACGGGGCAAGAGCGGGGGTGGGTGGGAGGGGGGAAAGACACGGGGCAAGAGCGGAAGGGGGGAAAGAGAAACGGGGCAAGAGCGGGGGTGGGCGGGAGGGGGGAAAGAGACACGGGGCAAGAGCGGGGGTGGGCGGGTGGGGGAAAAGAGACACCGGGCAAGAGCGGGGGTGGGGGGGAGGGAGACAGAGACACGGGGCAAGAGCGGGGGGTGGGGGGAGGGAGACAGAGACACAGGGCAAGAGCGGGGGTGGGGAGAGACACACGGACATGAGCAGGGGGTGGGCGGCGGGTGGGGAGAGAC
The DNA here is from genome assembly GCF_040938575.1 of Ambystoma mexicanum. Taxonomy (NCBI): domain Eukaryota; kingdom Metazoa; phylum Chordata; class Amphibia; order Caudata; family Ambystomatidae; genus Ambystoma; species Ambystoma mexicanum. Next base: position 1,482,884,440 of record NC_090921.1, read on the forward strand.
GAGCGGGGCACGAGCGGAGGGTGGGCGTAAGGGAGAAAGAGACACGGACGTGGGCGGCGGGTGGTGAGAGACATACGGACATGAGCGGGGGGTGGGCGGCGGGTGGGGAGAGACCCACGGGGCAAGAGCGGGGGGTGGGCGGTTGGGAGAGACAAGCGGGGGGTGGGCGTAAGGGAGAAAGAGACACGGACATGAGCGGGGGGTGGGAGGAACAGGAGACAGACACGGGCATGAGCGGGGGTGGGGGACTTACTGTGCAAGCGGATACAAAGCCTCTCATGCGAGGAACAAAGATGGCGGGCGTCTCTGAAGCCAGGCGCACTGCACGCTTCCACGCATCCAATGAGAGAGCACGTCAGATGTCCGCGGACATCACGCAAGCTGCTGATCCAATCACCGTCCTGTCCGCGGAGCGAACAGGGAAGTGTGTCCGCGAAGCGAACACAGAATCACTAATTTTTTTCACTTACATTTTTGTCATTTTTGTAAAAACTACTGGACGGATTTACACCAAATAAAGCAAAGCACGCTTTCGGGACCAAGCCGCCGCTCCTGCCGCTAATTTGGTGTAAATCCGTCCAGCGGTTTGGGCTGTAGGCGTGAGCAAAGTTTTTTCCCATTATGTCTATGGGAAAAAAAAAAGTTTTGGGACCCCCCCTATAACTTTGCCCCCCCTGGACGAATCCTCACCAAACTTTACGGAATAATTCAGAGTGACCCAACTACTTTTTTTGCAAAGTTTGGTGAGGATCCGTCCAGGGAGAGCGAAGTTATAAGCCGCCCAAAAAGTGCTCTTCCTATGGAAACAGCAACTTAACCATAACTACATGGCCACTACCGTGGCCATGTATATGTATATGTGTATGTATATGTATATATATATATATATGTGTGTGTGTGTGTGTATGTATATATGTATGCTTAGGAAGGTGTTGGATTGCATTCACACTGCCTTTTTTCAGGATTACTGCTATACAATCTATTCTAAGCATGTGAATCCATGAAAGATCCAATGCTGGAGAAGGGAATAGTTTCTTACCTGTAACGCTATTTCTCCAGCATTGGTATCTTTCATGGATTCACATGCGTCCGCTGGCCTCCTCGGAATGCAATGTATGTACATAAGTATGTTTTACCCCATTCTACTTTGGAGGGGTTAAAATCTGAAGGGAGCCGCGGGGGCGGGGCATTTATACCGCTATGTCCTATTGCGTAAGCGGCCCCTAAAACGACGTAGATGGGACACGGAAGTGTCGGGAGTTTTTCCTATGGGAAACGGCTTTATAAGTGTACCGAGGGTTCCCAGTCTGACGACGGGGAATATTCTAAGCATGTGAATCCATGAAAGATACCAATGCTGGAGAATTGGAGTTACAGGTAAGAAACTATTCCCTTCATGTTTGCATACAATGGCCTGGCCCACCCTCCTGTGCTTTAGAGTTACGAGCAGTGCCAACCATGAGCGAGGGGTCTGAGGTGCCTGGTTGTCCTCCTACAGATGATCAGTGTGATTATCCCAAGGTGCATTTTAAGTGTGATGCATTGCCCACCCAGCAAACCCATATGAGTGCAATACCTGGCCCACTGTCAGGATTCGTTCTAAGTGCGAGTTGCTGCAGTGACTACCTTAGTCCTCCATGTGTGCTTGGCATCCCACAAGGAAAGTTGGATGGCAGAACAAAGCGGTTCAAAGGAAAGAAGAAGCTAGTCGCTGACAGAAGGGCAGCTGGGGGTGTGTGTGGGTGGGGGATATGGGGGTGCAGGATGAAACATGTGTGCGAGAGGCAGGCAGGGATCGCGTGGAGACAGGGTGGTCCGGAAGTTGGGGGCAGCCAGGTTTTGAGGGCTTTCCTCAAGGCCAGGTGATCCTGTGATGCAAATCGTGAGGGGGAGGGAGTTCCAGAAAGAGGATGCAAGGACAGAGAAATGGGCACCTCTTAATCTGGAGAACTTGAAATGAGGCTCTACCAGGAGAGGTGTGCAGAGCCTGATCTGAGGATCCTGGTGGGGTGGTAATCGGAGAGCTTATTTTGAATGAATTCTGGGCCTTTCTTGTAGATTGCACGGTGGGTAATGCACTGGGATTTGAATGAGGCCATTCGGAGGTGTCTCCTCTGTGCGGGGGAGATGTGCTATCTAGGGGAGAGTGCTGGATTTAATACCGAAAAACATGTGAGGTTGACGTTTACATGATTTAGCAATGTTTGCTCATACTTATTCAATTGGGATGTGGACACGTGTTGGGTTTTTGTTTTTAGCACCAGGGCACTCACATCATGTGGCACTGCTACTATGAAAGGGCGTTCCCAGTGCCATATTTCCTGAACTTCGCACGGCCAATGTAGGTACTGCAACTGGCCGAAGACAATGTGGTTATCCTGCCACCATTGGATGTAGTGCTGTACTTTTAATGTGATTGGGCAGTGTTCATCGCAGGTTATTTTTGCTAGCACTGCCTCTGCATAATCCCCTTTTCAAATTGATTTTGTCCTCCAACGTATTTCTCATCTATGACATGTAATGTCCAGAGCTGTGCTGCTTCAAAAAAAATGTGGCAGAGGGCGCCCTGCGTCAATGTCATCGGGTCGATGTCCCTCGAAGGCCTCCAACATGGGTGACGTCATCGGATGTTATGAGTAGCACGCATGCCGCCCGTAGCCTCCGTTCCGTTTTTTCCACAAACGTGTTTGCTTTGTAAAACTCGGCGCACCTCGTGGTTACTGTTAAGTGCGTATTATGTAGTTTTCTTCTACAGCGACAACCCCGCGATCTGGTCGGGACTGCGGCTCCAAGATGTCGATTACGGTCCCACATAGAATTTGTCTGTGGTGTCTGAGCGAGGACCACGTTACGGATGACTGCTCGAAGTGCCAGTCGTTGATTGCCAAGGCCTTGCGGGAATGCAAGGGAAAGTTGAAGGTAGGAAGGGTGTCCCAGTCCCGTAAATCCAAGTTGGCTGGCATTTTGACCGAGTTGAGAGGGGAGACTCCTCATCGGAAGTCCAAGCGCTCCAGGTCCCGCAGTGGTTCGCGCCACTCGTCCTCTTCGTCGTGGCGGTCCAGGAAGTTACATCACTGTGGCCTTCCTCGTCCTCTGTGGATGACGCCTCCTTGAAGAAGGTGACCTGCCCCACCAAATCCTCGAGCCCCAGAGGACTGGGCTGCTTTCCGGCTGCAGATGTTGCAGATATTTCAATCCCAAGGCACAGTTCCGTCCGTGCCTTCTGACGAAGCCGGCAGGGAATGGTCTCGGACGGATAATCGTGCACCGTCAGGCCTGGGTGGACGGCGTGATAAGCATCGGGAGCCTTCGAGGCCAAGGCATCGGGTGTTCACCACAGACGTGACAGGTCCATGTCGCGGTCTTTGTCTCCAGTGAAACCGTTGAAACATGTGAAATCCTTGATGCCCTTGAAGGTGTCGACGCCATCGGTGCCATGCCCGTCGGGTGCACCTGTCGGGTCTTTTCCCCCAGTCAGGCCCTCAAAGCCGTCAGCGCCATTGTCGACGTCGACACCGTCAGAGCCATCAATGCCATCTGGGCCGAATTTACCGGTGAGGTCCCTGTGACTGTGGACCCTGCGAGGAAGGCTACTTCTAAGTCTGTGAAGACTGTTACAGAGAAGAGGTTTACTCCTCTCCCAAGGAAGGACTAATTTAAGTCTCTCCAGGACATTTATAAGGATGAAGACAGGTCTGAGGAGGATGTTCGGCCTTTTGGTCTTCCATATGGTACTCCTGGTGATCCGGAGTGTATCATTTCTGCAGAGAGTCAGATGGAGGATCTGTGTCAGTCATTGCATGATGTCAATGGCCTTCACGCTTGCCCTGAGATGGAATTTGGTAGGCCGGATCCGGGGGATCATGCCGACTCCTCTTATCAGAGATTGATGTTGAGAGTTGTGTAGTACCTGGGCTGGGCCAGGCCTGCGGTGCAGTTTGATCAAGATGATCTTACAGATATTCTGAATCAGGGTCTGTCCACTGACCCGGTGTTGCCATTTCACATGGCATTGCAAAAGAGGGTGGCTGCTACTTGGAACACCCCGGAGAGTGTTCCGGCGGTGAACAAGTCGTTGACAAAGAAATACCTCCCATCCTGTAGCAACCCCAGCTACCTGTCCATGCACCCCACTCCGGAGAGTTTTGGTGGTTCAGGCGGCTACGGCTATCGCTACCTTGAAGCAGGCAGCGTACCGTACCATCCCTCCTGATATGGATGATAATCACATGGATGAATGGGCACGCAAGGTATTTTCTGCTCGGAGTATGGTTTTTAAGTCGGCCAACTCCACCTGTGCATTAGCAAAGTTTTCGCACACTCTGTGGTATTGCATCTCTTTAGCGGCTGAGCCTATTCGCGAAGGGGAAGAAAGGGATGACTTTCTAGCTATTGTGAAGGATGGCAAGGATGTCATGTGTGAATCCCTTCAGTCTGGGTTGGACACTGCATATAGTATCAGCAGGTCCATGACCATGAGCAGCGTGATTCACAGATTTGCGTGGTTGCAGAAGTCACGGTTTGCACCAGATGTGCAGGCTCGTCTTCTCAACATGCCCTTTGACGGGTCGCATCTGTTTGGCAGCAAGGCTGATGAGAGCCTTGAGAGGTTGCAGACCGCCAAAGCAGCTGCCAAATCTTTGGGCGCAGCTGTTCGGCAACCTCTGCTTTTTCATCCTAGGGGACCGCATTGGGTCCCATTGCACTGCGGCTCCCATTGCATGGAATAAACTTCCACTTAAACTTAGAAATGAAAGCTCTAACAGAGTGTTTAGGAAAGGACTTAAGACCTATCTGTTTAATTAATCTCATTTTCCTTTGTCTGAGATCCTCCCTTCTGGCATAACTTTTATTATCCGTGACCTCTCTCTTTGCTAACGTCTTATTTCTTTTGTTTGTTGTTGGCGCCCTTACCCCTTAGGGTCAGTGGTTTTGCGCTATATAAATTATAAATAAATAAATAAATGGAGGTGTTCCTTTCGCTACTACTCCTCATTTGGAACGGCGAGGGGGATGGCCAGTCAGAGGGGCCAACGTAAGTTTCCTCGTGGTGAACGAGGTAGAAGTGCCAAGACTGCTCAAGCAGCAGCCTCTTTGCCATCAGGCGCTGCCGCAGCTGCTTCAACACCGCTCTGAGGCCGTGTCTCATTGTTCACTGGTAGGGGGCAGACTGTCTCAACATCTAGAAGAGTGGCTACCCATTACTTAAGGTGTGTGGGCTTTGGAAACAATAGTCCACAGCTACTGCCTTCCTTTTTCTAAGACAGCCTTGCGACAATCCACCGGGGAAGCACTCTTTGAGGGTTCTGGATCCGCTCCTTGTGCAGGAGATTTTGAACCTGCTAGAGAAAGGCGCTATAGAACCAGTACCTGTGGCGGAGAGGATCAAGGGTTGGTATTCCCCTTATTTTTTGATTCCCAAGAAGGACGAAGGACTGAGACCCATCTTGGACTTGAGATACTTGAGCAAGTTCCTCAGGAAGGACAAGTTCAAGATGGTCACTCTTTCTCAGATCCTTCAGGCCCTCCAACTTGGGGATTGGTTGGTGTCATTGGACCTGCAGGATGCTTATTTTCATGTGCTATGGTATGATATGATATGATAGGCTAGGCTATTTATAACGCTCTTAATACCCAGAGGTTTCTAAGCGTGTACCAGGGGTTCAAACCTGTGGTGCTCTGTGTCGTCTTGCTTCCAAGGCGAGCATGTTGCCCCTGAGCTATCCTTCCGGATGTGCCCATCCATCTGAAGCACAGGAAATACCTGAGGTTCCCAGTGGCAGCTCGCACTGTCAGTTTCAGGTCCTACCATTCGGGTAGACCTCCGCCCCAAGGGTCTTCATCTCGCTCATGGTGGTAGTGGTAGCGTACCTCAGGAGAGGGGGGTTCACGTCTACCCCTACCTGAACGATTGGCTGATCAGGGTGCGTTCTTCGCAACAAGCCTTGGATCATTTCAGCATGACCTGCCACTCCCTTCACAAACTGTGCTTCTCCCTCAATTTCAAGAAGTCGCATATGACACCTTCCCAACAGCTCCAGTACATCAGGGCTGTGTTGAACACATCCTTGGGGATGTGCTCGCCACCGAAGGTGAGGGCTCAACACATTCTCCAGATGGTCTCCAAGTTTCAACAACCCAGACTCTTCCGGCTTTCAAATTCTTAATGTTGCTCGGCCTCATGGCATCCAGCATTTTTCTGGTGCCAGAGGCCCTACACAGAATGTGGTCTCTTCAGTGGGCTCTCCCGACTCAATGGTCCCAGTTCTCTGGCAAGATGTCAGATCTCCTTCAGGTTCCCATCCCAGGATCTTGGGTGGTGGGCGAGCGAGGAAAATGTCCTGAAGGGGGAGCCTTTTTGGCAACCGTGGCCGGAGTTAACGGTAGTGACAGACGCTTTCCTCACGAGGTGGGGGACTCATACCAACGATCTGACCATTAGCGGCCATTGGTCTCCATCGGAGTCCAAACTACACATCAATTCTTTGCAGCAGAGAGCAATCAGGCTAGCACCGAAAGCTTTCCTGCCGACTGTACGGGGAAAGAATGTCCTAATAATGATGAACAACATGGTGGCCATGCATTACCTCAACAAGAGAGGAGGTATAGGGTCACTCCCTCTGTGCAGGGAGGCAATGAAGCTCTGGTTCTGGGCAATTCAAGAAGGAATCTCCCTAATGGCGGTTCATCTGAGAAGATGGCAGCAGATGCTCTGTGCAGGCAGAGTGCAGTCTTCAGGAGATCTTCACCCAGGTTGACCTGTTCGCGTCCGGTGCCAACCAGAAGTGCGAAAGGTACTGCTTGAGGGAATTTCCGCTGAGGGGAGCTCTAGGAGACGTGTTCGTTGTGGATTAGTTGTTCCTGCTTCTGTACGTGTTTCCTCTGATCCCCGTCATTCCTCAAGTTCTCAGGAGGTTGCGACAGCTCGGGACCCGCATGATCCTCATTGCTCCGGATTGTGCCAAGACAGCATGGTACCCGGTCCTTATAGACATGTCCATCTGTCCTCCAATAAGTCTTCCCCAAAGAGAGGATCTTCTCTCGCAAGAGGAAGGTCGGGTTCTCCATCCAGAGGTCAAGACGTCAACCTTCATGCATGGTTTTTGAGCGGTTGAGATCTAAGGATTGGGACCTCCCAGATGATGTGATAGAGGTGTTGCTTTCGGCCAGGTGGCCAGCAACACAGTCCCTCTACCGTTGGCGTAAGTTTTGCGACTGGTGCAGGGGAAAGAATGTTGATCCTTTTCAGTGCTCAATTCCAGAGGTTCTCTCCTTCTTACTTTCTTTGGCCCACAGGTGTCTTCAGGTAATAATAATTTAATAATAATTTTGCATTTATATATTGCTATGAACCCTCAGGTATCTGAGCGCTGCTTATTATTACCCACTGTGTGTGGTGCTCATTTACCGACCTCGGAAGGATGAAAGGCTAAGTTTGGCCCTGCCGGGGTTCGAACCTGCATTGGCAAGTTCTGCACAGATGTCAAAGCGAGCACTCTACTCGCTGTGTCACTTGACCGGAACCATTGATGGGAACCATTAAAGGTTACCTGGCAGCGCTTTCTATCTTTAGGTGCTCATCCGACGAATGCTCCAAGATTCCCCTGATCACTCAGTTTCTGAAAGGGCTCACAAATGTGTTCCTGTTGTCGCCTTTTCAGGTGCCGGTCTGGGATTTTAATTTGGTCTTAAAATTTCGAATGTGTGCTCCATTTGAACCTTTGCACTATTGTCCGTTGAGATTGTTGACATTTAAGACTTGGTTGCAGTTACTTCTGCTCATAGAGTGAGTGAGTTGCAGGCACTTTCTTCTAAGCCACCCTTTACTTTGTTCCACAAGGACAGTGTTGTATTGCGAGTACATCCGTTATTACTACCTAAGGTAGTGTCAGAATTCCATTTAAGTCAGAAAGTGGTGCTCCCCACCTTCTATCCTCCTCCACATCCTGATGAGGAGAGACTCCATAGGTTGGATCCTAGGAGGGCATTAAGCTTTTATCTTTCCAGAATGTCCAAGGTCAGAGTGGACAACCAGCTCTTTGTGGGGTATACTGGACACTGATTAGGCCAGGCTGTGTCTAAGCAGACCATGTCTAAGTGGATCATCCTCACTATTTCAGAATTCTACAGGTTGGCTCGCAAGGACCCTATGAGGGCTTGCGGGCTTATTCCACCAGGGACATGGCTACATCGACAGCCCTGCAGAGGGGTGTACCGGTAAAGAACATCTGTGATGCTGCAACGTGGTCTTCCATACACACGTTTGTTAAGCATTATTCCCTGGATGTCGCCTTTGGTAAGGCAGTGCTTTACTCTGCCTTTTAATTGGGTATGTCTAAATTCTTCTCCCTCCTCCACTCATGGATACTGCTTTGGGCTGTCATAGATGAGGAATACGTTGGCGGACACAATCCATTTGAAGAAAAAGTTACTTACCAACTGGTAACATTCTTTCGACTGGATGTTCCTCCAACGTAGTCCTCATTGCCCTCCAAGCCTACCCCTCTCGAATTTACCATGCCATTACAGCTTTCGTTCCAACAAGGCTAAGTGCAGTCAATGATGTATAGGCACGTGTGCCACACATTGTGATGGGGGGGGGGGACAAGAACTGAGGCTACGGGCAGCGTGCGTGCTACTTATAACATCTGATGATGACACCCTCGACAGGGGCCTTCGAGGGACATCGACCCAATGCTATCTACGCAGGGCGCCCTCTGCGAAAAAATTTCTGAAGCAGCACAGCTGTGCTGTGGACATTACATGTCATAGATGAGGAATATGTTGGAGGAACATCCAGTCGAGAAGAAGGTTACCAGTTGGTAAGTAACTTGTTCTTTCATGGTAATATAGCCAGGATCTGCAATCTTTGGCATGCCCAAAACCTTTTAATGCAACTCCATCAACCATCGCCAGCATAGGTAATGGCAAAGGATCTGATTGTCTAGCAACATGGCAATTACCTTCTCTTCGGTTCAATATCGATATCGTACATCAAACTATACACAAATGTGTCTAATAGATTCACTTGGGACAGGAGGCTTCACAATAAGGCATGCTTTTCTGGAATTGGGCAAATAGAAATTGAAAGCTGCTAAATTGCAGAGTGAATTACCAACCTCCCTTACCGTATCAGATGGAAAATAGGACTCCTTGAGCTCTTTAGCTTCTATTGCACAACAGTTTGCGCCTGTATCTGTTGAATATTGCACTTCCACACCATTAATTCTGTAGTTTACATAGGGACCCTTGCAGTCTATTGTTACCAGTGTTTGTAACATGACGTCAGCTGCCCCCTGGAAATTCAATCCTTTTTCCTATTGCATATTAGTAATCTATTTGGTTTCCTCGTTTGGAAATGGAGGCGTAGAGTGAATTATGGTGGCTTCTCTCTGCGGCTTGGAGCTGTGGCTGATTCTTCCAATCCCTCCCCCTTTGCAATAGTGACATGCTGTAATGGTTGCAGATCCATGTAAATTCCACTCAGGGGGCCAGGAGTTACCACCTCCACGACCTCTGCTTCTGCGGCGGGTGAATCCTGCACCCTTTCCTGTTAAAGCACCCTCCAAAAACCCATATTCACGAACAATGCCTGTCCCGCACATTTTGCACTTGAAGAGCCATGAATAAGTACCCTCACTTGCCCCCGCCTTTTGCTCTTGACATGAAACGTAAGGATTCACAACCAAAATCAACTCTGAGAGAGGTTTAGTTTGCCACCCAATGCACACCACCATCTTAAATGTTGCTGCTGCACCTTCGGAAAATGCACCCCATATCTCTTCCTGTGCCGTCACAGCTAGATTATTTAATCCTGAATGATGAGTAAAAACAATCTTCAAACAATCGGGAAAATCTGTGAAACTCCCCTTTCCGCTTTACAACAAGTTCTTGCCTTAGTCTTACGTGGACATTCCACAGGAATGTTTTCTACCAAAGCTTCTCCAATCTGAACAAACTGGGCACTATACCCCCACATCTTCCATGGGCCAGCCCCTACTCTTTTAAATCAAACCATCGCACAATTTGACAGGCATGATCACGCTCATGAGTTGATTTATATTAGCCAATTTTGGATAATAATTGCAGTGTGCAACTCCTCAGGTTCTCTAAAAAATTGAAATACTTTGCACACATTCCTCACATCCCTGAGAGGCTACAGAGCATGTACCATTACAAGGCTAAGAGTTCCATATTCATCCACTCCTGGTACGTCTAAGTGGGACTTGTAAGTGCACAGTTTCTGTGGAGTAAATCACACCTGCGCAGGTATAGGAGGGGCTGGTGGAAAAGGTGTGTTCCGCCTGGTTGGCCTAAGCTTGGGGCTGGGGTGATGCTCTCACTGCACTTTGCAAGGATACTTTCTGGGGTTGTGCTTGCGCTGGTCGTGCTACTTGCTCTGTGTGTCCCAATACTGCCAAAGGTCTTGAAAATCTCTTCTTTCCTTGCATTATCTATTTCTTCCATTCTATTAGCCTCAGTCAGCTGCAGACAAAACTTAGTCTCTCCCCTTCTGGTATTTCCTGCTCCAATTGTATCTTATCTAGTTTAAGTAATTTCATATTTGATTCTTGCGAACCAGTTCAAAAAGATTTCCAATTCTCCTGGTTTAATTGTTGAACCCTTAGCTTCCAAAACACTTGTTAAGTGAAACAGTTTAATTATGTCAAATGTGCCATCTACAGGGAATTCTGTATACCTAACCCTTTTAGTCATTATATTCAATCTTTCTAGGTTACTACATGTTTGTGATCGGTGGCTTAGAAACTTATAGCATGCTGCCGTACCCCAATAAGAGGTGTTCTAGTTCTTTAGGTTGATGTTTTCCCATCTTTATTAAATGTATTTATCTCGTACTTCTTAGCATGTTATTCGTCCACTGACGTTGCTTTCTCTTTGAAACCAAAGTATTTACATTTTCAGAGGTGTTCCTGGCTCATGACTTTTCCACCTCTTCACCATTTTTCCATGCCCTCTGGACCCATCTACTCAGTTTTTAGTGCTTCCATAATTTCCTTTACCTACTGTGTTTTAAATCGTAGCCTTTGTTTTTTCCGTCTATTATGGCTACCTCCCCTTTTCGTATTATCCAGTATCTGCCAGTGCTGCCTTATATTTAAATAATCATTGGTTTTGTGTAGCACAAAGAGAAACGCTAAACTTCACAGCCAGATCCCATCCAAACCCCGTTTTAGAGGTTTCAGTGGGGCTGTCTTGCCTATCCTTTGGGTGCGCACAGGTGTTAGTAGCAGTATGCTACTTCTTTTACTGTCTGAGCTGAGCACTTCAAATCCCTTGCGCGACAGCCCCAAATGTTGAAATCCACAGCTCATCACCAAATAATTCAGATAGGGAACAGGCAGAAAAGGTAGAGACCAGGTTTATTTCCTTACAGCTGCACAGGAATGTGTCCGGAAGCGAGCATAACATCCCCATCCCAAAATATGTGCACCCATGCAGAGCACACAGTTTAAACAATGAGCTTCATGCAGAAAGGTCAGTATGGTGCATTTAGTCTGTTAAATTAACAATAAACTCGCCCAAACCTTGACTAATCGATCTCGGCATATCCATGAGGCATAAACCACCTCCTTTGTATTTACATTCCAGTACATCTACCGATACTTAGCTGCATATGCTGCATTCACCTGACTGGTGTTCTGGTTCTCAGGCGAGTAAACCTGCCTTCATGATATAATTGGGTGTGGAGGTGACTTAAGTCTCCTTGCACGGCCTTATGGGTACTTGCATTCTTGGCAACCAATCACTAGTTAATCCGTGCCTCCTCGCCTAACATGACTGCATCTCCTATGCCAATGCCAGAATGATGGTTGCTCTTCAGCACCTTCCGAGGCTCATGTACGTCCATTGACTTAAAGTAAAATGCTACCACCTTTCCACGTTGATTTGCATTCTATATAAAGTACACGTCACCCTACTTGTAACACCGTGGGTTTATCCCCTATATAGAGCGCACCGTTCGTGCTTTATAAATACCCTACATACAAGTAGGTAATGAATCGTGATCAAGTCATTCCACGAAGATCAGAGCCAGGGTACACTGAAAAGAAAACGTCTCACTCCACTCTTACGTCTGATTCCAAACAATATTTAAGCATTTTGAGAATGCGTGTTGCTTTGTCTTTCATGTTTCAGCCAAGCCTAAAGTAGCAGTTCGTGGAGTCTGTTTTTCAAAAACATGAGCCTTTTGGTTTCTGAAATTCTGTTGCGTTTCCAACTTCATATGAAGGCTTCTTATCGTTATAAAAGTGTGTTCGTTTTATACAAATCTAATGGCACAAAACCCTTAAAAATGAAGTACATGAATTCAGCCTTAATTGGCCTATTTTTGGTGCCATATTTCCCCTCAAGGGGCAAGTGTGCCAAGTAAACTTGTTCAAGTACATGTAAAAGCAAAGATCAGCCCCACAAGGTATTTTCACTTTGTTGAGTCAGAGCCATTATCACGCAAAACACTGCTTCACATTTCTTCCTTTATGGCAGAAAGACACATAAATACCAATCAGGTGAGCCTTTGAGAAAGATGCATTAACTGTGCTGTGGACCACCTTAAATTGGAAATAAAATGTCAAGTAAAGTAATTGTGCTTTTTGTATTTGGATTTTATGTAGCGTGGACCTAATTAGGAAGCAATGGAACACTGCCAAGAAGTTAGCCTGGAAAGAGCTGTTTAAATATATTTGAATATTAAGATGCATGCAAGCATTTTAGCAATTGAAGAGATTAATATTGGCATAAATAATCCTGATTTCAATGCATATATTCTGGTAAAAATGAAACCAAAAGACAGTTGAACAACTCAGAAAATGCAAAACCTCCTTAGCCAAACCTGGTGCCACCTAAGGCGATTAAGAGGGTGGCAATCTCTTTCCCAAATAAACTGTCATAAGACAAATAGACACCCAGCTCAGAGAAAGAAGGTATTCCCCATGTAAAAATGTTAATATGTTGGACTCTAAATCATACAGACCAAGTAGCCTCAGCGATCTCATCTTAAAAAAAAAAATGCCTAATAAACTGCACACACAACACCCAATGAATTGGGAGTTTTAGCAAGAAAAGGCTTTTTTGTGGCCCTTTTGGGGGGATTTTACTCCAGTTTTCAATCTTGTTGGAAGAAAGGAAGAAAGCTGAGGAATCTTGACCTTTATTTCAAAGTTATTTAAAATTGTGTAGTCCTTACATACTGAGATTCATCATTCCACAATCTATCTTGAGCCTACTGGAAGTATTTGTGTAGACTGGAGAATAAATTTGAACTTTGTTCATTACCAGCGGCAAAGTCAGCAAGGAATGGGCAGCCCGCTTTGATAGGATTCATTGAATTATAAAGTAATAGCTACGCAAATACCAAAGTCCTAGTGGTTGTGTCCAGAGGTTTGACTTTGTTTTTTGATTAAGTTTAAAAATCTGCATTGCTGTCACACTGTAAAGAGACCACTCGGCCCCATGATGCAAATGAGCCTTGCACACTACCCATTGAAGTACTTGCCATCTTTAGTATGTTTTTTACCATTATTGGGCTTGGTCACAGAGATAGGCGCAGAGAAGAATTACCTTTTGTAGACCCCATAAGGATGCACAGAGATCTGATCCACAATGGAAATACTACGATTCAAATTGTTTTCTGTTCCTGACGCTATCGATTTTCAAGGCTGCTTTGATTCTACCTTCCCACCATTGGTTTCTATATTGACATCCATCTCAATTTAAAGATGAATTCCTCTTAAACAAAGTACCAGTAGTGTGCATTGAAAGTAATCTGCTATACATGATCAATAAGAATACTTTAAGAGGCAACCCAATTCTTAGTTATCACACATCAGTTGCAGAAATGTAATCCTCACTGCACTACTTGACAAAGCCTCAACACCCCCACCGTTTGGCTTGTAAAAGGCCATTGAATATATGACCACTTGACTCCAACACAGATCGATCTCCACTATGTCTCTCCATAGGCTCACATATTGTTCAAAATGTGTTATATTAATGACATGTTAGTGTCCATCAAAAAAATGTTGTACATGTCTGATAAGCTCTTCATCTCAGGTGGACCAGACAGGACAAGGAGTCAGCTGAAGACAACACTCTGAGCACCTTGCTGCAACAAAAAAGGCAAGCAGGTCTATTCAATTGATTCCATTGACTCGACTTGAACATAAGGCACACCTTTTTATAAGACTAGCTTTTAGCAATTGCAGCACCAGCCCACAGTGTACTGGAACAAAATGTAATGATGTTCAGTTCAGGTCTGTGTAAACTCAAGAATACCTTTGAACTACCGAGTCATATCCCTATCACTGTGCTCTTTCACACTACCAGCTCAACAAACCGGTATTACCCAAATCATTTGGTTTTATAGTTTGCTCTGTGCTAGATTTGAGCTTCACAAATATTCAAACTAAAATTAAATGAAGGGTGGCTAATTGTGGGCAGAATCTACTTGAAAAAACAAGGAGAGTTGGTCATTTGACTATTGGGCCTGTGGTGCAATAGAAACCATGGCAATGTCTTGGCCACCTTTTCTTTATTGACACTGAGGTTCATCCTTTGCATTAAAAAATTCAAGATACTGGCAGTCTGCATTAGGAACATCCATCAGGGATGCCATGTTAACAGGTGAATAATTTCTTAATGTGAGGGTATAAATACAGAAAAATTGCAAATAGTGTATTTATTTGTGAGGTACGGTACAGCCACATATCTGTATATTGTCAACAAACGTAATTGTATCTTTGGTTAATCAATTATGATTTGATTGAGGTGGAGTTGAGCTTTATTGAACTAATGCAAGTCCTTTATAAAGTGTTTTTTATTTTCTGTGTGTTTCTAAAATATATTTGCACTGCTGCATTGAAACCTATCATCCTTTTCAACAGAATCTGTTTTTCATTAAGCGAAAACAACATTAAATATTATCTCTCTGTCTGTTAAGAATCCAGAAGTCTTACATTGGTTAATGTTTGTAAGGTCCTCTATTGGCTATTTAAACTCACACTTCAAAGACTAACACTACAAGTATGGGGCTCAAGAAGCTGGTTAAAAGGGTTACAGCAGGATTTACCTGCAGAGTCCGTTTTCTGTGGTGAAGTTGTGACCTGGTCAGCATTGTTAACCCTTTACATTTTGTAGCAAGAATTACATTTGAAACTCTATGCGTGTGTCTGCGTATTTGAAACCTAATGTTTTCTTTAATTTCTTCCTCTTTTTAATTTACCCCTTTTCTTCTCACTCCCTTTTTTTCACTCGTGCTCTTTATTTCTTCTCACTTCATACCTATTCTTTTGCATCTTTCCTACCTCTCTTCCTTTGGCTCTGTAGATCTGGAGGCCAGTTGCATCACACATTGACCGTCAACACCAACACAGACATCAGCATCAAAAAGGAACCGCCATCTCCAAATCGTGAACGTAACACCAACACCCCCCTCTCCTCCTATCAGCACCAGACGAAGCTTGAAACTATGGGCCGATCACCTGTCGACAGCCTAAGCAGCAACGCTAGCTCCTTTGAAGGCAACGACAGGGATGATAACCGCAGCGACTACAGCTCAACTCTCGGACTCTTGCGGCAAAGCACAGAGTCTGATGGTGAAAATTCATCCATAAAGCGCATGCGACTGGACAATTGGGTAACATAAGGACTCCCTAATACCATTTAGCCACTGTCTGCTCTTAGCCCTGGGGGTAGTGGGCACTGAGGGCCAAGGGGAGGGTGTTGTCATTGAGGGTGTTATTGGGATATGTCTAATTATCTACTGCCTGAAAAGTAGCTTTAGTATTTAGTAGGCATTTCTTGTACTTGTAAACCAGGCAATGTTTGCAGGACATACTATACGTTATGGTGACCAGCAGCTGAAATCGACCTTTATTGCCGCTATGTGTTATTTATTTCTAATTATCTTTATATCCACTCTCAATGGTATTCCCCCACCGATTCATTTTCCTCTAACTCATTTTACATGGAGATATCCCAGCAACAAGTCTAGGAAATGGAAAACGTTGTGCTTTACAAATACCACATAACATATAAAGTGGCAGTGTAAAGCTCATTGTGATTCCCATTGCTCGTGATGAGATATTCTCTAATGAAGCCATGTGACCTTTTTCTGAAGGGATTCAGAAAGTAACATACACATAAACATGCCAAACATTATTTGCATTAAACGTTAGAAATGACGGGTGTTTAAGAGTGTGCACATTTTACATCCTCTGTTAATTTTCCAGCCCCCGCTCTAGTGTGTGCGATTTAGAAAATTGTCAGTCTGTGGGTAGTGTCTCTCCCATCACAAGAAAGCCTGTAATATGTATTGAGCCTGCAGAATTGAATTGGCACAACTCTGATTTGTGGGCTGCAACGCCAACAAACAGGCTTCAACCTGTAATTCTGTTATACACACTCTCTTTACAAATAGAACACAAACCTGTGTTCTCTATCACCGCAGCCTGCTGTGTAATTTCTTCCACTATGGTCAGTAATGGACATCTCTGATGCAGCTCAAGGACTTCTTTCACCTAAATTGGACCGATTTTGATTTGATAGCATCTCTAGTGGGAACCTCACCTCTGGTCTCTGAAGGCACTCTGCCCCATGCCCTCGCGCACCACCAGGCAGGATTTACCATACGCAGTAGGTGGGGTGTACTATTGTGCACTACTTTTGAACAGGAAGCCATGTCTTAAAAAAAGGCCTCATTGGCAGGGAGAGTTTTTAATGCAGGTCATTTTCTCCCTTCTAATCCTCGCTACCCGTTGTTAACGTGGGACCCATATTTGGCACCATTAACGGACTTGTTTTTCAGCAATGGCGCCTCAATAATTCAACTAGAAATACACATACATTAATTTTAAACAAGTCTTTTAAGCTACGGGTGCTTTTACGATCACGCAAACATGAAAAAAGGCATTCAATTAATCATGACATAGAGACGAATAACAACTTTTATAGCTACACCTGTACTACTAATTACCAAAATGGTCACGTACTGTGCATCGGTTTCCTGTTTTTCCTCTGAAACTGATGTTTAAAATGTGACTTTATTTCGGAGGTACAGTGTTCGACTCGAGCGGCGTTTCACGTTTTTCTCAGGTAACGAAACAGTTCAGTGTTATGAGGATGCCACTCCATACCTCCGAGCACACCAAATAAATATTTAGTAGGGAAAACCTCTGATCATATCGTTTGAACGTTGCTCAGTTTTTTATCACGTGACCACCTGTGGATGCTTGGTGGATCTTGCTTACTGCGATTAATCACGTGACTGTTGCTAGACCGAATAGTTTGAAATTATAAGATTTTCTGTGTTTCTGATGCACACAGTTTCTATTCTCTAGGTGACTTGGACTGCTCAAGCTGCAGTTGTGGTGACGTTCACAGTGACAAGAACGCACTTGCAAACCACGTGGCTTTCTCTGCAATCGCTTCACAGCTGCAATAGCACCTTTGTCCAGGACATGCTGCTTTTATAAGACGGGGATTCGTATGTAATCCAAACATTGCCTATTTACATTCTACATTCTACGTTCTTGTGCAGTATCTCTGTATTTATAAAAGTGAGACACTTGATTTAATTTACCAACATAAACGTATTTCTGTGATATTGTGCTGGGCCTGTTCAGCTCTGCTAGTAGGCTTGGTAAGTGGTATATTGCGTACAAAAATGCACACCACCTTGAGAATACCATTAAACATTGCACTTACGAAGGCTGAGCATACATTGTTCTACTAATTTAAAATGCGTTTGCCCTTAAAATTATGAGATTTAGAAACCACCTTTTTTTTAAATTTTTTTTTTAATGTCAGGGAAATATATAAATGTATAATCCTATATATGCACCTATTTTGGCATATACTTACTTATACATGCATATTATTTATATGCAGAGCTCGATTTTTGCATGTACCTTCTATAGCTACATCATATTTCATCTGGTTTCAAATAAAAGATGGGTAGCTAGAAGAGGAAATGTATTCCTTGATCTACCCTAAGGGGTCACTGAGTATAATTTATTCCAAGTTTTCGGAATAGCCTTACAAAACACATTTTAATACAGTGAATCTTAGTGGGAGTTACTTGCATAGTCCGTGGTTATCTTTAAAATGTGGTGTAGTTGAGGCTCTCGAAGACCCATGACTAGCTAGTCACATTTGAGCAGAGCAGCTGGCCATGCAACTTTTATTAATACAGTTATGGGAGTTGTTCCTTGACTTCAGTAGTATTTAGCAGCCCAACGCCATCACAGTATGGAGTACGTGTATTGGAATGCGGTTGTATGGTTGCCAGGGCAGACAACAGATGTGTTCCCCCTCATTATCCACAATTAATATTTTTTTGTTCAGATTAACATCAAAGCATAATACCCTTTAAGTTTGCAAACGTATGGTCCGTGTAGTTGGACATTATATAGCAGAACGCCACCAGTTTACAAACGATTCAAATCAATTAAGTTGCGTTTGCTTGTTAGTGTGGCCATTAGACCTAGTCTACAAATCCAATACAATCCATGTGGACGTGCAAATGTCTAGATAAACCTACATCTGCTTTGTGATGTCTAACATATCTGCTAGGCGGATGTGTACTTTGATTCCCCTATGCTATCATCCTTAAGATACGATTACAGAGCATCAAACGACCTTTGCTCAATTGTTAACTCAGTGTGAGGCAACCAAGTAGAAACTCTCCCTATCCTGTCTAATTTAATGGGTTGTACAATGAGTAGCATTTGATTGGATAGACTTATGTTAGCTATGTTGGTTCATTGGTCTGGCTTTCTCGGTATTTGTGATATTCCTTGATCCGTTTTCCTTCAGATACCACTTAGTTTGCATCACTGCGTTTTGGGGTGTGAATGACGAAAGGCATTCACCTACTTTCAAATGCCATCCTTGAGGCATGCACAAGGCAGGCACACCAGAGTTTGTAAAATAAGAAAGTGCTAACAAGAGGGGGTTTTCAAGTCTCACAATACACACCTCTGCATAGTCTGGTTGGTAACCGCATTTTAAAATGGCAATTGCAGAACATTTCTCTTGATCGCCATTAGAGCATTTCAAATTACCATTACCTGCAATACGCTCATCATTAGCCACATTTCTGAATTTCCCTTAGTCTCAGAACATGTGCATTTTTCATCTTTTCTTTCGTGACTCATAATGTGCAACTTGCTTTCCACTTGAAGCATACTGTTGTCCTGATCACAGCAGCACCAGTGTGGGCACCTACCCAAACCAAATATTGTGAAGATTGCTATAGTTGATTCTGTATATCACTGTGGCTTTAATTATTGGTGCCTGTCTGATTTTGAATTTTTTATGTATTCTGCATAGACCTCACGCATGCATGATGCACTAATCAAAAATTAGGTAGGGGGTGCAATGGAATTATCACTTTGCATGTTGGTAAATTAAATCAATTATTTTCTATTTGTAAAAGTGGAGATACTGCCAGTGTTCAGCGATCTTGAGTTTGTGAACTAATCAACAGGGGACACAATTTGTGTCAAGCACTGCCAGTAATATGAGCTCCCTGAAATGTTTGAGATTGCTGCCATTTTCTGCCTGTGAACTGCCAAACTCACCTATTTATTTTGCGTCTACTACAATGGGCAGCAGTCTTCTTTCTGTCAGCGAAGATACAGCATGCGGGCACTCGAGGACCATTCCATCAACCAATGCTGATCTCACCATTTTATAAATGCTTCACCATTGGGCTTTTCAGTCATCTGTGATTGCACGACGACTCTTCTAACAAGAAACCAGCCCAACACACATTCTTGCTCCACATACAGCTGAAGGAGACACCAACGCTGGGAGCTTCCCTTTTTTCAACTAAATCAATTGGTGTATGTCCATGTAGTTTGTATGGAGCAGGCTCCCTCTCAGTCCTGGTCACCTAAAGATCCAATGGACTTGAATGGGCCTGTTCAAAAATAGCAGTCTTAGCCCTGCAGCTTGACACTTTAACACAAACCCTTTGCTGATTGTGACTTGAGACGAGTGGAGAGAACAAGGACAATGGCATTAAACTGGCAGCAAGCAGCAAACATTCCAGAGAAAGGTGACAAAGCAAAATGGTACCCCAAGAAGGGTAATGAGGCTGGCAGGTTTCTCCTGTTATTTCATCTGTGTTTTTTTTATTTTGTGAAATGGATGAGACATTAGGGCCTCAATTTCTCACCTATAAGGCAGATGGCATCGGCATTGGTTTCACTATATTGGTGAACTTTTTATTTAGTTTCACAGACTTTTAAATTAAAACTTATTAATTTTCAGGACAAATAAGAATGACAATCTAAGAAACGAACACCCTTGTTTTTAACCTATATAAATATTTGTTCTGGTTTTAATTTTATTTCTCGTACTCTGTGCTGTTGACAGTTACATTGTGTACATTTTTTTAATTTGGAAGTTTGCCTTGTGTTTAGTTTCTGTTTTTATTTCTTTGTTTCATTTTTTAAGGGGTGTTGCAAAAACATTGCACGATTTAAATGAAAGGAAAAAAGTAAATGCTGCAGTTTTTAGAAGAGCAGAGAGAAAAAAGGAGCGTATTTATTCTAAAAGGCTATACACGTGTAAGATGCATGAAGAAACATTTACAAAAAATATATACAAAAAAGACAAAAAAGTGTAACCTCAACAAAGTGTAGCGTTTAAAATTTAAACAATGACAAAAAATAGCTAATATATTGTGTTTGGCTGGTTCGCTTTTTGTTTTTAATCGCCCTTTTATGTTTGATTTTTGGAGAATGAAATACAGTTGTGTATATTTTCATATAAGAAGTATGCACTGATATATATATTGCTTTTTAAACTTGTGGTTACTTACCAAAGTCTTGGATTCTGCCTTTTCTCTCCTGAAGCCTATGGAATCCTTATGTGTGTTTTGCGGTTGGACATGGAGTTCCCAACTATCCAAAGCACCTCTGGTCCTGTATCAGTTATCCAACAGCAAGTTTCCTCCCATCCCATCCCATTCCATTCCAAATTCCAGCTGCCAGCTGGCCACCTAATCTCAAACTTTGCTTTCTGCTTGTGGGAGGTCAGGTACATTTGCAAGTAAATTACAATCAATGTGCACTCTATCCAGAAAAGGAAGTCCTAGTTAACTGTTTAACAGAACAGGTGGCAAACCACTGAATGAAGAGAAAGTCCTCATAGGAGCAGGAATAACCTCCCTCCCTCCCTGCACGTGTATTTATTACATTCTCCAACTAGATACAATGAAATTATTGTACCACCTGTGTCTTGTAAATGGGGGTCTACACATTACTTTTCATGTATATGTGGTTTAAATTATATTGCTTTATACTGTTATGTTACTGTTAACCGCTTAAGTTTGAAAATTATTAGAACAGCAACACACAACAGGAAAACGTGACCAGTTATTGCACATTGTTTATATCATGATTATTTATCCTGTGTTGAAGGAGGTGCCACAAGAAGTTTTCAGGAGCAATTTACATGAAAGTAGTAGTGTTACCTCGACAGACATAGAATTTCACATTGCTCTGTCCCTGTTTGCAAGTTCAATTTCAAAACCTCACCCTTTGAAATCATCTAAAGCATTTAGAAAAGTGTGCAGTTGATTGTATCTATAATTGGGGTGTGCATTCAGTTTTTGTTGCTCCCTTTCAGCTGCTGCCAAATTGTAAAATAACAAGAGCAGTGCAATAAACAATATTTATTTTAACCCATTTTTCATTTGCTCACAGAAGATGAAATAACTTATGCAACACTATTTTTTAGGTTTTTATGATGTAGGTTAACGTTTCGTTGCAGAAATCTTACTATACAAAATAATTTAAAATCTGTGAAAAAACAATAGTTGGTTTATCTGCCATCCATTTAATTCAGCGCTATTGACTGAAGCCCAGAATCCCCATCAATCACTCAAACTATGCAAACAGAAGAGCCAACCATAGTGAAGGCCACATCTTCTTAGTAGATGCATTTTTACAGAAATGTAGAAGTGTAACCACCTTCAGCGAGATATATTCCCCTGAGGGCTTCTTAGTGACACAGGTAAGAGAGACGAAAAGGTACAAGAGAAAACATGGAATAAAAGAAAATTCCAGGGTTCTGCCAGTTTACACCTCTTCTTTCTCTTGCTTTGCGCCTTAACTTTCCACAACACCAGAGTTCCAGGGCAGGAGAGAAAATGCAATATTCCCAAGTTGTGAGGTCTTACCAGTGGATTAGTACATTCGAGTTCCACTGGAGTAATGTCATAGTAGGAGGATACAGCATTTAAGAACATCTTTATGTGCTGGTGGCTTTCTATGTTAGTCAAACACAGCAAAAGAATACCTGCTCGATCAAGCAATGCTGGCCAATAATTCAAACTTTTTTCCAATTAACCACTTCTATTGCATTAATTTTGCTCATCTGAAAGACGCAGTCCCCTCCCTTTTTAAACTTTAAAGCCTGGCAGTTGATTGGATTCCCATGAATAAAATACGAACTCTTTGGCGACTGGGTAAAAAAAAAGTATTTTTATGTTAGTCTTTCCAACCTATCTGTACATTTGTTTGTGGAACTACTTAGCTGGGCTAAATGTTTCCACTGCCAGAGGCTTAACTGTTTTTACTAATATTCTTTGTTGCAGAGTCTAGCAGGTAAATGGGAAACTCGGTGTAGATTATGGCATGTTAATTCAATATTGATTGTTGACTTGGTCAGTTACGTGCTTTGCTTGCTCACTGAGGTAATTTAGTCCTACGTATAAAAACATTGCTTCCTTTTTGCTTTACAGTTTTAATACATTTCTTCTGTGACATAATCATTTGATTTCATTGCTCGGGTTGAGGATTACAAGTTTAAAAATGTGTACTGCCCAATGTAGAAAGTGGAGCAAACTGTTTAACCAGATGGCCATTTGTTCCACTCAAGGCAAATTTCTGCAAATAGGTTAGTGAATATTTTGTATCTGCTTACCTGCAGCTCAAACTTCATCACCTGACATGCAATTGGTAGGAAAGCCACCCCAACACAAACGTTATTCCTTATGGCGCTATGTACATGTATGGCATGTACTGCCGAAAACCAAAGCAGGGTTGCACTCTCCATCCTCTTCTTTCTTTCTTTCATCCTGTTATTCATTTTCTCTCATTACCTTTGCTTCATTACGTTTTGTACATGCGTTGCGTCTCCTCACCTACCTCTTTCAGGCCCCTTCTCCATCAGTTTGTCTGAAGCCATGATCAATGCGTAGAAATGCTTTTTCTCTTGCAGTGCTCCCTATCTTTCTCTCTCATGCCCCTTCACTCTATCACACTCTCTCTGTTGTAGTATTTAACCGGCTACTTGTAAATAGCGAGTTTCGATATGTTAGCAATGGTAACAGTACAGGAAACTGTTTTTTGTTGTATTGATATGAAATGAAATTATATTTTTGTCAGAGTATATTGTAATAATACTGACTTTGAACTGTACAGCTTTTGTTGTTTAATCACTGTTTCCAACCCCCACCTCTTCCTTGTCCTTCACGCCCTTAATTTCCTAACTCCGATTTAAGAAAATATGTACTGAGTTTAGATTATGATCTAGGTGGCAGAGGTGCAACTCCCACAGAAACGCCTAATAAACAATTTAATTAGAGTCCACTAAGAGATAGCACAAACATGTTTATCCCAGAAGCAGATGTATCAACCACTTTCTCAGGGGAAACCTAAGTCCACCCTGTGAAAAGAGATAACATTGGTGTTCTCTTGGTACATAGCAATATTGCTCCTTCTAAAATTGCCAATTTGCCCACAAAAAGGCAAAGCAGAATAAGAAATGGTCTCTGTGATGACAGCAACAATATGTTCTAGTACTGAAGCCAGCACAGAACACCTAGTTCCTTTTTCGTGCAAAAGCAGACATTACACTAGTCGCTCTGTTTGACGAAGGCATCGGTTTGTTGAGAATGGCCTTCTGTTACAATAGTTGTTTTAAACAGAGCAGCCATCGTGCATAATTTCAAACTGACACCAAAATTGAGAGTTGGAGTCTGAAAGGTATCGGTGCTGTGTGTCTGTAAATGCAATGTTTACAAGAGCATTTCCTCAGCAGGGACACTGAAATACATCTTAAGTCAGGTACCTACGTTTCCCCCTGTAAAGGTGGAGGAATGAAAAACGTAATTGAAAGCTCTGAAATTGTTTCTGAGAAATCAACAGGTCAGACTAAGTTAAAAAGATGCATCCAAAACGTAAAATCTTCTCATCTTGACAACATGAGTACATATCAAATTAACAGTGTTTAAGGAAAGTGTCTATGATTGCAGTCCTCAGAGTTGAGCAGAAATTCGGTTTCGAGAAAATGCCCTAACGGACTGTTGACCTCAATCTGTTGCCTCATTCTCATTAATTCCTCAATCAAAATGTTGCATCTCTATCCCTCTGTGGTAAAAGTTTTATTTCTGTACCCCATGCTCTCACCTTTTCTGTACTCTTCTTTTAGGCGTAGTTAATAATATTCAAGCGACCAGTTACTTTTGAAATTGTAGAAAGAAGTTTTTAAACTAAGAGTATATTGTATTGCTTTTTCAAGTGCCACTTGTTCTCTTAAAAAGAAGGGCCAGTGCAATGTAGCTTGAATGCAAACATTTTGAATATAAATCGTTCCCAAGTTATAAACCATAATAAGTGCAAGTGTGTTTCTTTTGGCCACCGGGTGGCACTGTTAGACTAGATTTATTTCATGACAGGATTTATATCTTGCCGTGTGCTTCACGTTCTTAGAATTCTGTGCAGCTCTGTGAAGACAGGGTCTGATTCTTACCCTAAAGTAGGTAATGCAGAATAATTGCAATTTGACTCCTCCCACTCAGTTTAAATGTACAATGACTAGTGAAAAAGTAATTGAGAAACGAGATTAGCTATCAATCTTTGAGGTCATTTTCAGTATAGTCAGGCAACAGTGGCACCGGTTAGTTGATTGTCCGATAATGCACAGAAATATACTTGGAGTTTAAAAAGTTGGAGCCCATTGGTGATATGTGGTGTCAAGCTTGCACTTGCAGTCATGACATTGCTACTAACGCCCTGTTTCTTACACTGAATTGTTTGCAGAGCTGTCTGCATTGTTCCCGTTGAGTAAAGTAAGCAGAGCATTTCAGTGTCCTCACTAATTTGTTGCATTTTTGCCAGTTGGTAATCTGCTGAAAAATCCAAATAAAATTTGCCTGCTGGTTTGCACACAGGGAAGAGAGCCGGTGCTTTTATCCACAATACTTTGGCTGTGCAAATGCAACTAGTTTTCCTTGCAATGTGTATGCAAGATCTGCCACGTGTTCCTTGACTGTGAACATATGGTTTGCAGTCTTTAGATTTAGAGGTTTGGGTAGCATTTTCTGGGCTACGTGCAAAGGCATTGTCTACAAATATAAAAATCTTAAAAATATAAAATGTATGCACTATAGTAGTTTACGAAATACTCTTTTTAGTGAAATTGTTGACAGATAGAGAATTAGTGCATGAGTGGTGGAAGAGGAACGGGGTGACGCTATAAGCGCAACCCTCTCTTGCTCGCTCATATTTGGTAAAACGTCGAATTGTACAAAAGGAGTGTGTGCACTTTCCACTAGTTATTTATTGTTCTGAGACGATTCTAAAATATACACTATGTATTATAAATATATATTTTTACCCTACTCTTCTGCCCTTTTTTATGGGAGTTTAGCACGTGTGGCCTAGGGTGTAAACGGTCAAACCTGGAATTTTGAGCTGCTCTTTGCATACGCATAACTTTCACTTAATGTATGTATATTGAACTCTACTCTTTGAATAATGAGAAAGAGAACATTCAAAGAATAGACACTTGTGGAAGTAATGCCCATGCTCAGGAAAGCTTGGTGTTTGACTGGGTTCGTTTGAGCATGATAGTGCCCATCGGCTGGGTAGAGGAGGTGAACTTGGGACAGACACAGGGGATCGGGGGAGGGGGAAGAGCTGCTTGCTGGATCCCTCTTTCAAGAAGTGAAGGCTTATGGTTGCCAAAGATGATCTATTCTTGCCATGGAGAGGCCACCATTGCAGGAATTGCATAATTTCATCTTTGAGGACCAAGTCACATTTTAGCACTGTCGAACACCACAAGGCTTGGCCTTTCCCTTAAAACCCTCCTTGAGTGTTTCCACTTGGATGAGTTCTAACTCAACCTCTCAAGCAATCTTGTCCCCTGCCTCCTCTCCACCACACCCTCCCACTACACCGGAGAATCACCAAATCCCAAAGAGATCTATTTCTCACTCTCCCCACCCCCCACCATTCTTCTCCTTCTTCGTTTCCCCATTCCCCTTAGCAGCACGTGTGTGAGGCGTCTGTTTCAATATTTCCTTTTTTGTGATGTATGGTGATGCATTATTGTATATTACACAATAAGATGAAAGAAACATGAAGTTCTTCATGAATTTTGTTTGGAAGCTCTTTCACTATATTTGTTGTAAAGAGGTTTACTATTAAAAAATACACGTTTCTCATATGTTTTTGCTTGATTGTTTCTTTCTCATCTTTGAATGTTCTGCATTGTTTGTGGTTATGCCACACATCGTCAAGTCCCTTTTCTGAATGCTGGCAGAACGTGAATATTACACATAAATGATTCAACAAATGACATCTGATCCTGGACAAATGCCTGACTTATGCACGAACTGGCAGAATAATCTAGACTCACCAAGGCTGGAATAGAATTCATAAGCCTTACTCTGCTTGCATTAGCAATAAAGATATGTTTGTCATATTTTTTCCACAAGATATCTTGTGATGTCGGAAGTACAGTGTCATGAACAAATGTCTCGCTCTCCTGCAGATATGGATCAAGGTCCGAGTGCTGTGCAGGTGTAAATGATGTGATGGGTCACATTTGTAACACCTTTACTGTCATTACAACAGGATTGCAGTGGCAGTTTGTAAAGGTGGTAGTAGCAGCTCAATGACCGAGAGCACTGATGTGAAATGCGTGTAAGCAATAATTATGACACAAAACATTTTGATCTCCATCATTGCATTTCATGGCGTTTGTATAGTGAAGAGCTCTTGCAATAATGTGTGCGTTTGGACAAGCGATTAATGTGTTTTTTTTTAGTAGCTATTCCTCCCTCAACCATATCCACGCAGATCTCATTCAATTCCTTGAGAGAAAAGTGGGTTTACAATCCCAATTCGCCAGCAATAACACACTGGTATTTTCTACTTGACAGCCTGTTTTATTATGAAAAAGAATGAGAAAATAACAAATAATTAAGTTCTTATGCAGGGCTATATGCCGGATTACTCCTGCTTCTTATTAACTCAGTAATCATCTCTACCTAATTTGATCATGTACAATTGACTAGGCAATGATGACTGAGTCATCGTTGCTGAAGTTTCAACCCCTGACTGCAGGTTGTACACACATGTCGGATGCAAGTACTTAACTCGTTGGCCAGTAGAGTTCATTAGCCGCACACCAAGCCTGGATGGCAGTCATACAATCGGAGTTGAGAGGGTTAGGAGGAGGAGGAGGTGGTAGAGGGAAGTTTGAAGGAAAGCAGTGTGTCATCTGCAGAACACTGGAAATGAAGAGAGGAGGGGATCAAGTAAGAAAGAGGGGTGAGATAGATATTGAAGAGCTACAGTGATAGGATAGAGCCCTGGGGGACACCACAAGTTGAGACTGAGGTGGTGGAGGAGTAAGGGCCCAGTTCCAGCTCGGAAGGGCTGTTAGTGAGGAGAGAGGTCAGCCAATCTAGTACCCGATCCTTGATGCCATGGGTATCATAGAGCCATTTTATGTGGATAGAATGGTTGACCGTGTCAAATTTGGAGGAAAGACAGGAGAATGAGAACAGCAGGCGAGTAGTCCAGATTTGCGAGCATGTCTTCACAGGTGTTCAGGAGACCAGTTTCCATGCCTCTGGATGCCTGGAATCCAGATTGCTGGTCATGGAGGCAACCCACAAGTTCAGTATGAAGGTTCAGTTCGGGCAAGACCAACTTCTCCAAGAGTTTACCCAGGAAGGGGTTAGTGGAGATAGGGCGATAATTAGCTTGGCAGGAGGGGTCAGCTGACTTTTCTTTGGGAGAGGGTGCACAAGGGAGTGCTAGAGGGAAAGAGCAAGTGGTGAGGGAGTGGTTGCAGAAATCTTCAAGAGCCGGGGTCGGAGGGGAGATATTTTCCTTAATGGTTCTAGAAGAGCAGGGGTGCACCTGTCTGGATGAGACCTTCATAGAGCGGACAATTTTAGGGACCTCATTAGGTGTTATGGGCAGGAGGGAGAGGGCGAAAAGTGCAGGGGGTAAGGGAAGAGCCAAGGGGTGCTGGCAAGCTGAATCAGGATTGGGGGTGGGGGTGGGGGTTGGAGCTGGTAGAAAAATGATATTACCTTTCTTGGTCGACTGGCCCCCAATTCAGGGTTCCCCGGCAGGGTGCCCATCCCTTTCCGGAGGGAAAAGCTGAAACGCATGCCAGCCAGTGCTCCGGGATGGCCAGGGGTGTGCCTGTCTCACTTGTTGGTCATTCGTTCCCTAGTTCAACGGCTGTCTCAGGGAGCCCCAGCAGGGTCATCATCCCTCCACAGAAGGAAAAGCTGTAACGCAGTGCAGCCAGAGCTCCAGGACAGCCAGTGGGGGCTGCCCCCGGTGCTGGTCTCCCATGTGGGTTGCGCTTCCCCAGGCCCAGCTGTAGTACCAGGGAGCCCCGGCAAGGTCTCCATTCCCCCCAGGAGAGGGAAAAGCTATAACGCGGCGTAGCCAGAACTCTAGGACAGCCAAGGGTTTTGCCCCCAGCCTTGGGCGCCTGTCTGCCATGTCGGTTGCCTGTCCCCAAGCCTAGCAGCATTCTCAGGGAGTCCTCATCCCTCTCCGGAGGGAAAAGCTGTATTGCAACCCAGCCAGATCTCTAGGACGGCCAGGGTTTTCTCCCCCAGCCTTCTGCATCTGCCTCGCACATTGGTGACCTTTCCCCCCAGCTCAGCGGCAGTCACAGGTAGCCCCGGCAGGGTCTTCATCCCTTTCCCCGGAGGGAAAAGCTGTAACACAGCCCAGCCAGAGCACTAAGATGGCCAGGAGTGCTGCCCCTGACTTGGGCGTCTTCCTCACACATGGATATACCGCTCCCAACCCAGCATTGGTCCCAGGGAGCCTCCTGCAGGGTCTCGATCCCTCCCCAAGGGTAAAGCTCTAATGTGGCCTGGCCAGAGATCCTGAACGACCCCATGCACTGTGACAGGCAATGGGTGAAAAAGCCCCCTAACCCCAAAATGTTTTCTCAGGTTCCTTAGTGCTCCTTACTGCTGCCCAGAGTTGGAAAATTGCCCTATATTGTTTTTGCCTTTCTTGGAGGCATATGGGTGCAAAATAGCACTAATTTGCCCCCAAAGAAAGCAAAGCAACAATATCCATATTGTTGGCATTTTTGGGGGGTGAGGCTGGGTGGCAGATTGGCCTGGGGGTGTGGAGGCCCACCCAGGAACCCACCCCCAAGATCAGATCGCATTTAAGGGGTTAAATAAAAGCAAGTTGAATATGATACCTACTCGTACGTCCTATCCCCTTTCCTCCATACTGTATGGGAGTCCCACGCTTTAAATTTAGAGGCGCGTGGGTGTACGCACCCTGGGAGCATGCACTCCCCTGACTCTGCCCACCGACGCCAATCCTCAGTCTTCTTTTC
Organism: Ambystoma mexicanum; assembly: GCF_040938575.1. Taxonomy (NCBI): domain Eukaryota; kingdom Metazoa; phylum Chordata; class Amphibia; order Caudata; family Ambystomatidae; genus Ambystoma; species Ambystoma mexicanum. The sequence goes on from NC_090921.1 coordinate 1,482,914,095, forward strand.
CACGTTGACGGGAACTGACCACTTTCACCAGTGCTCCTGGGTTTGGCTTCAGCCTTGTAATTCCACATGCTCTTCACCGAAAATTGCCTTTTGGTCTTTAATCGGGTACTCAGTCCTCGGCGCCACGCTCCTCCCTGGCGCGTGTTGAAGTCATCGGGCTTCAGCAGGTGTCCAGCCTGCGACTGGCTCTTCCACCATCTGACCCCCACGCCCTTTGACACCTTGGCCCCGACCACGGCTGGGAGGGTTGTACCGTGTGTGACGCGCTTACACGGCACGCTCTGAAAAACAGGTTAGCTCGGTGGAGAGAGCTCTTCGAAGGCTCGCCTACAGAGGACTTGAGGAACTTCGTCAAGCACAAGTCAAGGCCCAAGGTAGGGCCACTGTTTTCAACTGCACCTCACAATTGAGCAGGAGAGACCGTTCAGGCTCTAAAACTAGCACAGGTACCGAGGCTTGCCTAATACCGGACAAATGTCTGAGGGGACGCCTGTATGCAGCACTATCGGCGATAGGAGCAGAGGGCACAACGCCTACCAGGCTCCTTCCCGAGGTGCAGGGTAGGCCTCAAGCTCCACTGCCAAGAGTTCAGGAGGAGGCCGGGCCCAGCGCAGCAAGCACCACAATGCTGGCATGGAGCCTGCCAAAATGGCCGCCGCGCCAGACAAAATGGCTGCTTGTCCGGTGCCACCCCCCTTTTGGGGAGCACGTGAGGGATCGAGTTTCTAGGTAGGACTGGTCTTCACCAGGTACGTTGCCTACAGCATATCCTTCAGCGTCGCAGGGCAGATACACCCCGCATGCAGCAAGGCAGAGTATGTCCAGGCCTCAGCAACCTCAAGGCCTGGCTCCTACTCCCGCACCACCTAGCGCCCCACTGGCCTGTGAGGAGAGGTTTTTTAAAAAGTTCCTCACGCTCAGGAGGTCCCCTCAGATGGGAACCATCCTTCGGGATGTAATCAGGGACATACTGCCTCCAGTCCTGCCACTAGCGCCTACGATCATCCCGCCTATGGCTCCAGCGCACACGGGCCCCCCCACAGCCCCAGCTACCCACTCCGGGGCCCACGGTTCCGGCCCCCCTGCTTCCTGCAGCCCAGATGGTTCCATACTAGCCTCCACAATACCCTTTGGCCCCGGTCAGCAGACCTCAGCGCCTAGTACTCCTCCACCTGCTCCAGGCCAGGAGGACACCCTGGTGGACACAGATGATTAGGAGGACCCAGACATAACATCTTCGGCCAAGGCATTCCATAAATGACTCACAAGCCTAGCCGAATACTTTGGGCTTCCACAACCTGAGGTTAAACAACCAGAGGTGGGCTCTGGCGGAGGTTCTCACTCTATGCCACGCGGCTAGAACGGGTGTTCCGATGCAAAAGGACATTGTAGCCTTGGCCAGAAAGGGATGGCTTAAACCCCATTCGGCACAGACTACCAATCGGCACCTCAAAGCCAAGTCCAGGCAACTGGAGGGGGGATCCACTCTGGCTGTCGACACACCTTCAACCACACTCCTCAGTGATTGCCGCGGCCTCACTCTACTCCAAGCCGCTGTCTTCCTCGGCTACTGCGTCCTCTGCGCTTCTAGGCGAGGACGAGAAAATCTTGGAGGCATATGGCAAGAAGGTCTATTCCAGTGCCTCGCTGCACCTTCATCAGTCGAATGCGGACGCCATGTTTGCTGCTGTAAATCAAAGGCTTTAGCTAGAAATATCCGACTTACTTCCGTTGCAGTGTCAGGCGTGCTTCCAGGCGGGGCTGGCAGAAGCAAAAATGGTGGCACAAGACATCATGGAGTCCACTGTGGCTCATATAGACGCCTCTGGCCGTGCCATCTGCCGTGCCATCTGAATCGCCACAGACATGAGAATATCTGCCTGGCTATGGACTACCAAGTTCAACCTGGACGTCTCGGAGCGCATATTGGACGTTTCGTTCGAGGTTGGCAACCTTTTTCATTCCACCACCAATGAGGAACTTGATAAGAAAAAAACAGTTTCCAGACTGCAAAATCCTTATCTATCCTCCCGAAGTCCATGCACAAGACCTACAGCCAGACACACCAGCGTACCAACAAGGGGTCATGCCTTCGGCAGGTTCTGGGTCTTCCAGGAACGAAGGTCAAGACAGCCGGACCGTTCTCAGAGTCTGCACCGCTGCAAACAGGAATGTATACTAATTGACCTTTTCACAATTGATCTCTGGAGAATTGACCTTGGGAGAATTAACCTAATTTTAAGGGTCTATTAGGACGTATATGTACGGGGGAAACCATCAGTAACCCCCCCCCCCCAATCCCCTTATATTATTTATAATCCAAAACCAACCCAATACATATATAAAATAACTAAAATAATATAAAGTTCAATTGTGCAGAAGGTCAATTAGGACCACTATAATTAGGTCAATTTAGACAAAAGGTTAATTGTAAAATGTCAATTTGGGTAATACCGCAAACAGCACAAGGCAGGGAATAAGGGTTCTTTCAGTCCCCCTCCTCAGCCTCAGAAGGAAAGAAGGCATGACACGCCCCGCCGGGTCTACATGTCTCCACTTCCGGGGGGACCGCATGCTTGCCCTTCACACACAATATTCGCGTGCGAGGTTCACAGACCCCTGGATCCTCTCAGTAGTGTCCACGGGCTACCGCCTACCTATCGCTTCCTCCCCTCTTTCCTCTCTCTCCTCTGCTTCCACAGATTGGGACAACAACTCTGGCGGAAATTTGATCGCTCATAGAGCGTCCGGCAGTGGAAGAAGACCCAGCCTCCCAGAGGGGTATGGGTCTCTATTCACAGATTTTCGCCATACATAAGAAGAACCAGGCTGGCCTGAGCGTTGTGTTGGACCTTTCCACCTTGAACCTTTTACCCCAGCGCTTATTGCAGAAACACTGTGCAAGGGGGACTGGATGTGCTCTTCGTCCTTTCTGAGGTTCAGGATCATGGGCTTTCATTTCCAATACAAGATTCTACCCTTTGGGCTCAACTCTGCCCCCAGGGTTTTTACCAGACTCATGAACGCGGTGCAAGCCCTTCTCAGGTCCCAGGGTCACCACGTCTACCCATACCTTGACGACTGGCTCACCAGGGCGAGATCTCCGGAGGCAGTCCATCACACCTCGTCCGCCCTCATGAATGCGCTACACAGATTGGGTTTGTCTATCAATCTCAAGAAGTCTCAGCTGGAGCATACACAGAATCTCACATTCTTAGGCCTCATTTGGAATGCAAGTTCAGAGAGAGTTTTCCCCTTGGAGGACAAGATCACAGCCATCAAGAGGGCCTCGGGGCATTTTTCAGCAGACCCATCACCTCTGCATGGTGGTACCAATACCTACTGGGGATCATGGCGGCATGGCTACTGGCAGTGCCTTACACCAGGCTCAAAATGAGATGATTGCAGCTGCACTTCACAGCTTACTGGAATCAGGAGATGGGTTCCCAGACGGAACTTATCAGCAACCCTCCCCATCTCCACCAGGACCTAGTCTGGTGGAGCATGGACTACAACTTGAGGATAGGCGGGTCTTTCAGGCAACCTACACTGCAGTTTACCCTCACCACGGAGACTTCCCTGGAATGCTGGGGAGCCACTCTGGGCAGCCACAGTGTGCTCAGAGTTTGGTCTCTTCAGGAACAGGAGGCCAATATCATTTGGCCAGAGCTGTAGACGATCTGGCTTGCCATCAGAGCCTTCCTGCAGGTGATCAGTGGCAAGAGTATCCTCATTCAAACGAACAACTCCTCCCCCCGCCCCCCTATGCACCTTGGCAGTCATCATGTGGGCTCTGAAGAACAACATAAACATGAGGGCCATTGAACTACTGGGGGAGTCCACCGGGAGGCAGACAGGCTCAGCAGACTGGGTGCAGACAATTACGAATGGCAGTTTGAATGAACAGGTCCTTCAGTGGATCTTCAACAGATGGGATCCTTCACAGGTGGATCTCTTTGCCACCTGGTCCAACAGTTCTGGCAGGGACAAGGCTCGGGCTCTTTGGGTGATGCGATGCAGATGCACTGGGACAACATGAAATCCTATGCCTTTCCTCCCGCTCTGTCACAGTCTAACTTAGACATCATACAGGGTGCTAGGAGCAATGCTACTAGCAGCCAGTACAAGAGCAAGTGGACTAGGTTTTGTCACTGGGTAGAATCAAAGGAAGTCGATCCTTTGACTTGCACCTTGGACGACGTGCTGTCCTTCTGAGAACACCTTGCACACTCGGTCGTGCAGGTAGACACATGCCACACCTATCTGGCGGCCATTGGAGCCTACAGGAACTCGGAGGAGGTGGTCTTTTCCTCCTCTAACTCAATAGTTAAGACACTTGGTGGGACTCACCAGGCTCTACCCACCTATGAAGCATCCACACCCAGTGTGGGACGTCAATGTAGTTTTGGTTACCTTGAGCCAATGGCGTCCGCGGCCATCAGGCTGGCCACCATCAAGACAGGCTTCTTGGTGGGCCTAACATCTGCATGCAGGGTCAGTGAAATCCAGGCACTGGTGGTTTCAGAGCCCTATACTACCTTTCATAAGGACAAGCTGGTCCTAGAACTCATCCTGCATTTCTACCTAAGGTAGTCTCCTTGTTTCACCTCGATGAAGAGATAGTGCTACCTACTTTCTTCTCAGACCCCAAGGACGAGGCACAGATGTGAGCTGCACTGTCAAGATGTGAGGCATGCTCTAAAATTCTACCTGGACTGAACCGTGGCAGGTCATCAGTAAAGTGGCTACATGGGCCACGCCTTCGGCCGTCGGCAAGCACTACTGCTTGTCTGCCAGCTCTAGATCGGACGCAGCGTGAGGTCAGGCAGTTTTAAGGAACCTGTTCTCTGAGGAGGGTCACCTGTCCACCGTGGGGCTACAATCAGTTGTAATCACCCATACAGTATGGGTGAAAGGGGACGGGACGTAGGTGTAAATAGAAGTTACTCGCCGTAGTGACAAACCTATTCCTAGTCCATATTCCCCTTTCCTCCATACATCCACCATCCTCCCCTTAATATAATTGGAGCGGAGCATGAGCAGAGGGTGAGCAGGCGTCTGTGGACTGCAGTCTTTCTACAGTGCTGCCAGTGGGAAGGGTGAGCAGTCGTCTGCAGTTTGCTGCAGGAGCAGCAGGAGCAAATGGAGCCTACCGGCACGACTGAGACCCAGCCTCCACAGTCTGTAAACTCAACAGAGGCCTCTGCGAATACTACGGAGCACCTCGAAAATACTCGATAGTAAGAAAATCAAACCAGAACCTTGTCTGAAAAAATCGAAGGAGGTAAGGCTACCCCCTAAGACAATTGTTGCCATCCCCTCGATTAAAGGGATGGTCTAGTAAAAAATTTTATTTAAAAAATAGATAGGCCACATAAAAATAAAATACTAGCATCCTCCGTTTTAAAACTTCCTATGTAAAATTTTGAGCTATTCAAGCTCAAAATTCGAAAAAGCAAGCACAGGGGCGCAGCCATTTTGTGAAATGGAGGCCCTCCTGTGCTGGCTTTTGCTTTTGCGGCACTAATGAAGGAAAAGCCAGCCAGCTGTAGTAAACAAAGTCTACCGCTGGGTGGCTTTCCCTTCATTAGTGCCGAGACTCGGAGGACACGGGCCGGAGACCAGAGCAGGAAAGCTGCAGCTGAATCTCGGTAAGTGCTATTTATTTTTTTTACAAAAAATAAGCACTAGCTGCGTTTTTTTTTCTAAGTTTTTCCGAGTTTTTTCTAACTTAGAAATACAACCGCAGCTTTAAAAACGTTGTATTTATGTTTGCGGTCGCTTTTGAAGCAACCGCAAACATAAATACAACGTTATTGTGTCGGAAAATGCTGCGGTTTTTCTTTCCAAGTTTCTCAGGCTCCTCCGGCTCGGAGGAGCCTGAGAAACTTGGAAAGAAAAACCACAGCGTTTTCCAACACAACCTCGTGTGTTTCTGCCTGCTGTGGCTATCACTTTGGGTCTCTGGTACTCCCAGGAGAGCACCGGAGACCCAAAGTGAAAGCCACAGCAGGCAGAAACACACGCGGTTATGTTTACATGCCGCGTAGTGTTTCTACCTGCAGCTGATTTCCCATTTGGGGTTCTCGGGCCCCCCCGTGGGGAGCCCGAGAGCCCCAAATGGAAAAGCAGATTCAGGCAGACACAACGCGGTTGTTTTCCGCAATGCCGCGTTGTCTGCCTGAATCTGCTTTTCAGGCAGACACAACGCGGTTGTGTTGGAAAACGCTGCAGTTTTTCTTTCCGAGTTTCTCAGGCTCCTCCGAGCCAGAGGAGCCTGAGAAACTTGGAAAGAAAAACCGAAGCATTTTCCAACACAATAACGTTGTATTTATGTTTGCGGTCGCTTCAAAAGTGACCGCAAACATAAATACGTTTTTAAAGCTGCGGTTTTATTTCTAAGTTTTCCGGGCTCCTCCAGCTCTGAAAACTTAGGAAAAAAACCGCAGCTAGTGCTTATTTTTTGTAAAAAAAATAAATAGCACTTACCGAGATTCAGCTGCAGCTTTCCTGCTCTGGTCTCTGGTCCGCGTCCTCCGAGTCCCGGCACTAATGAAGGGAAAGCCACCCAGCGGTAGACTTTATTTACTACAGCTGGCTGGCTTTTCCTTCATTAGAGCAGCAAAAGCACAAGCCAGCACAGGAGGGCCTCCATTTCACAAAATGGCAGCGCCCCTGTGCTTGCTTTTTCGAATTTTGAGCTTGAATAGCTCAAAATTTTACATAGGAAGTTTTAAAATGGAGGATGCTAGTATTTTTTTTTATGTGGCCTATCTAGTTTTTAAATAAAAAATTTTACTAGACATCCCTTTAATACAAACACTATGAGTACTCTGTACCCACTGAGCCCTATGACCGTCTCTATGCACAGTATGGAACAGAACATTGTGGATTCTCCCACTGTCGTGAATCAGTCATCTACTGGCTCTTTAACCTTTTCAAACACATCGATAAATACTTCCATTAACGTTTTGGACAATTCCGGGCCGGCAAACGTAACAATGACCATCTGTGAGACAGAGCCTGTTGCGCCCACACTTCCTGCTTTACCTGTATCTCTGGTGCCATGGCTCCGCGGCTCGGCGGTCTCCGACGCCCCGGTGCACCCAACAGGGCCCCTTCTGGTCTCTTTGCCCGCCGTGCTGGCGGCTCGCTCCTCTTCATCCTGCAGCCCGTCCCCCGCCTGGCAGGCTCTGCCTTCCCGTCTCGCTAATGAGACGAGGGGTGCCTCGGTTTTGGCTGTCGGAGGACGGCCGGCCCAGGCTCCTGTGCTGACTGCTTCGGGCGGCGGATTCGGGGTCTGCTCCCCCAGGAACAAGTCCGCTTTGACCGAGGCGGGGGCTCCTACGATCAGTGAGTGGCGCCCCTCTTCGATTCGGGCGCTTGTGACGCTGTGTCCAGCGAGCATCCCCAGGATGCAGAACTTCCACATTCAGTCAACACAGAACACCAATTCGCTGTTGCCAGAACCGGAGGGCCCCATGAAGGTCTTTCCTAAGGTCACAACTTCACCATCAATTCCAACGAGAGTTGTGATGGCGGCCCAATTTCATGCCTCGCAAGAAGTATCAAGAAACAGTAACATTCACTCGGTCCCCCAGTCCTACCATCTATAGTCCGGGACAACGATCCCGCACAGGAGAATGCTGAAATAGCAGTTTCAGCGCCCTGCTCAACCCTTAAGGGCCCCTGCTGCAACCGTGGATCTCCAGCGCTTGTGCGCCTACGGCTAAGCTGACAAATTTCACCATTCCTCATTCAGAGCAAGGTTCCGTGCCTCAGTTAGAAATCCATGATTTCCAAGAGGCTATTAAGCAAAACAATAAAAGGAAAAAAAACGACAACAAACGTAAAACAAAAATCAAGTAGACTAAAGAAAGCAGGGAAGCCAACTCTACGGGCCCCACTTCTCTCCAGTGCACTAAAAGATTTCATAAATAAGCAGTACAAAAGAAAGTTGGATCGGACTAAAGAACTGTCAGTTGCAGAAATCCTGGAAGCTATTTAGGACCTCTCACCTGTCAGCAAAGCAAGGAAACTAATGTCGGGGATCCTAAATCAGGCTCAGATTCAAACAGCCATCCAAAATCAACTAATTGGATAATAAGAGGCGTTTATAGCGCCCAGAATCGACGCGGTACCCAAAAGGGTCTCAGCAAACTTAAATAATGAGGTGCCCTCGGTTAAAGAATCAAATAAAGATTTGGAATCGCCGGGAGTGATTCTTAATTTGGACGACCCTAATTTAACTGGTACTCAAAACAATCCAACATTGGAGGAAAGCACCTCTGATTCAAGCAAGTCGACCAGCACCAAATAATCTGGGCCAACGCACGGAAAACTAACATCTTCCACGCCCATAAGTGGCACCGAACCTAAAGCTTCTGCATCATCGCTTCAACCTGCAATACGGCCTTCTCCCGATCGCCTGAACCTGGATGATGGTCTGACTCAAATAGATGATCACACCATACTCACCGATCCAACACACTCCACGACCTCAATCCCCTCCAAAAAACCAAAGACTTATTGAAATAACAACTTCAGGAAACAAGGACTCGCCTTCTAAGAAACAGATCTTCCAATAATCATGTCAGCAATTACAATAGCTCTATCACCATTTGGAAAGACAGCACTGTTTTAACAGCAATGATGCATAGCAAACTGATCTTTGTTGAAGGCTACATTACAGCATTGGACCAAAGAAGTAAAGAGCAGAGAGAGATGTGGGACTCTTAAGTTGAGCCTGTTAGAAGATCTACTACATTGTCTCAAACCAGCTATGCCAGATACTCTGGAAAAAGAAACTCAGACCTAAGTCCTGTTAAATCCATCCGAACTGGCTCTGGTTTTCAAAAGACAAACGGAAAGGCCCCCACAACCCGCTTTAATATCGGAGTATCGGCCAAAAACCAGAGAGCAGCGGAAAATCAACAAAAGACTATACCAAGCTCTAAAAGCAAACCATTGCTGAAAATCACAACGGTCAGTGAATCGGACTCCGATGGCGTACAAACAGTGTCGGCCCTTGATCCCCTGATGTCTGCCAGAACCAAACAAAAAGATTTATCGAAAGAAAAACCAACATTGTCTTAGAAAAAACAAAGTCACAATAATTCAGTTATCTGCATCTCCACCTCTCCCAAGACTACAGAAGAATTTATAGCTCAAAGTTTGCTGATGTACCTAACCCAACACTTGGACTTAATAGAGGCAAGTGCATCGCAATCAGTAACTTCAAATGAACGCCTGTTCAAACACCGATCCACTCAACCCGCGCCTCAGTTGGGGAAAGCACTCTCTCTGCTACAACGACTCAAATAGAACATAAAGTCACCAATTTGACATCGGACACATCGAAACAGAACCAGCTAAAAGTATCGCCAGCTTCATCTAACCAAACTAACCGAAGTATTAGTCCACCGAGACGCCTAATGGAGGACCAGTAAAATCAAGAGGCCTGTCTCTGCCATCGACTCGTCTCTTTAAAATTGAACAAAAAACTTCTAACGACCACTATATGATTCTAAATAGAAACACGGTTCTTAGAACACTAAAAAGGGTGAAAACTTTACAGAATCTCAAATCTGACGATTTCACTCTGATCGAACCGTATCACAGAAAGAACCAAGCAAAGGCCTACCTGCACTTGATGAAATACCGCAAGAAATATATGCGGAGCTAGCCCATTTGGGTTTTAACCTCTACGAGATTCCATCTACTAACTCTAAAGAATCGCCAAGAGACAATCACAGAAAATCGCCCAAAAAAAACTATAGATTTAAATCACGAACAGAAGACCTTTACAGATCAGCGAGAAGGGGAAGAAGCCCAGTATCAACAACAGCTCGAGAACCAATGGATCAACATCAGATGGACTTCTGACAACAATCCGCCTGAGGCATATCACAAAGAGCGACGAGAGAACAGAGCGTAGAGAAGACCTCAGAAAAAAATATGAACATGAACGGAATCAATTCCACTCAACAACTCCCCATATCCGTAACCAAGATCGGGGAGTATCTCTGCTAAATGAAAGGACCTAAAAAAAAACACGGAGCAGATCCCGATTGGTCCCGACAAATCAACAAAGAAAGACAAATGGAATTGGTTCCTTAACGTCCTAACCCCGGGGCTCAAAAGATAGCAAGCATCCGGGGGTGTTAAGTCAACGTCACTCACACCTCAACCAATCCAGCAAACAGCCTCGAAAGAAACTTTAAGTATAGCGTCATGGAACACTAGAGGTCATGTTCATCTTACCAAGCCTGACAGTCACGACCTGGGCTCTTATGACATCATATGCCTCCAGGAAACTTGGCTGCGGGAAAAACCGGCCCTAGATGGTTACTGCATTGAAATATCTCCAGCCTTTAAATGGCCTTTGGGTCGTCCTTCCTTAGGCTTATTAATAGCTACCCGCATAGGGTCCGGTATATCCATTACAAAGGTCATAACCAGCAGCTACGAAATTCTGGCCGTTTTGACCACGTGGAACTCTCCAACCCAAACGGCCAAGCTCCCAACATCAGACTCGGTAGCAATTCCGCAAAAGATTTCTACAGTGAACATGTGCGAGAAAGTGACCAGCACAATTGATGAAATTGCAAATAAATATAAATCTCCCAATATTTTGATCTACGGGGACCTCAACGCAGATTGTACTATGTACATAGCCGGTCAAGTGGCACAGCGAGTAGAGCGCTCGCTTTGACACCCGTGCAGAGCCTGTTAACGCAGGTTCGAATCCCGGCGGGGCCAAACTCCGCCTTTCATCCTTCCGAGGTTGATAAATGAGCACCACACACCGTGGGTAATAATAAGCAGCGCTCAGATACCTGAGGGTTCGTAGCGCTATATAAATGCCTAATTATTAATTATTATTATTATTACAACACGCCCAAAACAAAAGAATCTATCAACTCATCTGCAATAATCAGTGTACTTGCGTGGGGCTCCATTATGAAATCTAGAAATCTTTTTAATTCCGCCACTACCACAGATTCAGACATCTTGATACCAACCTGGGAGCGTGGCAGGTCATCAGCTACTCTTGATTACATCTTTGCTTCCGAACCTGTGTTTTTCAACATAGTGTCATTCGAAGTTATCAAAATGAAGCACAGCAACCATAATCTACTGAATCTTAAATGCAGAAGTAAAGGGAGCCAACTGCAATTCTACGAACCACTTATTGAGACAAACTCACAACAAACTCGTCTACGTATGATTGCTTCGGACGTTCGCAAGCTTACAGACCAACTTACCAACTTAATGTCTGACCCCGCATCGCAAAAAGGATCGGCTAGATCGAGCTATATTCCGCTTCTTCTTGCCTTTAAAAAACCCAGGAAGAACTTCAACAACCACAGTAATCAGCACACCCATGAGTACAATGCGGCCCTCGTCGCCAAATGCAGATTTGTAAGAAAATTAAAAAGGGGGGCAGTAACTTTGAATTTAGCCATACATTGGGAAAACCTCATGGCTGAAACAAGAAATTACAAGCAATGGTTGAGAAATTCGAGATGTCTCTTATACCAGTCGGACGCTGAAGAGATGTTGAAGGTTCTGTCCAACAAAAAATCCTGAGATTTCTGGTTGCTTATCAACAAACTGAATAAGCTCCCAAACTTGCACATGATCAACCCAGATTCGGAAGAAAAATGGACCGCACATTTCCTGAAGTTGTTTGAATCAGCAAGAGGCAACGATAATGAAATCAGGCGACCAAAGGAAACAGTCTGGGTGGATCAGACAGATATTGTCGAGATTAAAACCATAATCTTGAAATTGAAGTCGTCAAGAGCGCCTGGGCCAGATGGACTTGCTAATTGTGATTTAAAACAACACCCGGACGACTGGTCAAATCTAATCAGTTCAATTTTTAAAGTCTGCAGAGAAAGAAGAACCATTCCTGACTCTTGGACGAAAGCGGTGATCGTCCCGATTTTCAAAAAGGGAGCCAGAGAAGATCCCCTGAACTATCGGCCAATAGCCCTTCTTGATGTCATCGGAAAGGTTTTTGCTACAATTCTTCTGTCACATTTCCGTAAATGGGCGTTCACCTCACTGTGTTTCGATCCCTTGCAAACAGGATTTCAGAAAAACGCTAGCACTAGTGCCAACATAATGTGCCTGAACCTACTTAAGGAAAGAGTCCTGACAGGAGCACCACAGAATTTTCTAGCGTTTGTCTACCTGTCCCAAGCTTTCGACAGAGTGGACAGACTGAAACTGTGGTCCAAACTTAGGACCTGGCCTTGTCCAGAAAGCATTTTGGAACCCATAATTAACCTCCATACAAACACCAGTATAAAAGTCTGCCTAAACAATCAAGGCCTAATTTCGAATTCTATATCGACTTTCCGTCGAGTGCAGCAAGGCTGCCCTTTGGCACCAGCCTTGTTCATATCTTTTCTCTGAGATTTCAAAGACAGCCAAATCAAGATCAGGTCATTTCCACCAAAAATAGGCACTACAAGGGTCGCGAGACTTCTTTATGCTGACGACCTGATATTACTTGATCTCACTCAGGTCGGTCTGCAACGACAACTCGACAACCTCACAACCTACATAACTAAAAACAACCTTGAGATCAATAAATCAAAAACCAAAATAATGATCTTGCAAAAACCAGGAAGCAAAAAGTAAAAGAGCCTTCAATGGCACCTCACCGAGACAAAAATTGAAGTGGTTGATTTAAGTACCTTGGAGTGCAACTTGATAGCACCAAGAAAGCCCGGAACATGCAAGATTCATTGTGGTCTAAGGCCAAGAACTTAGCCGCACAACTGAGAGCAGTCGATCGAAAATACGGCAAATGTTCACGCCAACCGGCGATCCGTTTTTACAAGGCCAAGATCATTCCTTCGTTGACATATGGCATGGATGCCACACACTCAATTCCTCCTCTACTTTGGCAAAAACTCGAAGCTTTCATCTGGAGATCGGTACTGGGTTTACCTAATTCCACAGCTGTAGCACCGATAAGACGGGAACTCGGCCTTGTCTCCCTGAAAGCAGTGGTGGACCACAGCACTTGTCATGACCCGGCAAAATTGCCCCTTCTGGACCTCATGGTCATTGTCACGAAGGGCTTGTACTCCTTCTTCCTCCCAACATGGCCGTACCAAGCTCCGTGCTATGCAGTAGCTTTCACGTCGTGGCACGTATTATAAATTGGTCACGCCCCTGTGGGTCCGCGCGTCTCAACGCTATCTTCGGTAGTGACCCGACATGTGCTTGCTCTCTACATTGATTTCCTTGATCCTCTTGCTTCCTTCCTTGCCTTTATCCTGTTCCCGGATTTCCCCCCCCCCCCTACTCACTCGTTCTACGCTAATCCTGGATACCCTGGAACCACGAACTTCCCGGAACTCTGAACGCGTCCTGCAACCTGACGAGGCTCGGGTGAGCCTATTCAAGACCCGAACCATCCACAGGAAGAGTCCTGCGGCCGAACAAGGGAGATCCCGATCACAGGTGAGACGGGGGGAGATTTACAACAGTTTGAGACGCCAAACGATCAATACGGATTCTACCATGGAGAATGCTATTCAGGACCTGATGCGCGGAATGCAAGAACTTTCCACAGAGATGCAGAATTTAAAAGCCGAGAATGCAGCACTAAGACAGCTTGTCTTGTCACGTGACTCTGTGAACAAGGACAGCGTACTATTGGGAGGAGTGGTTGATAAATATGACGGTTCAACAAAGACCTTACGTGGATTCCTGGATTCTTGTTTGGTACATTTTACCTTCAAGCCCTACTATTTCTCAACTCCTAGGGCTAAGGCGGGCTTCATAATATCGCATCTTTCCGGTAATGCCCTCACATGGGCCACTCCTTTACTCAATTCAGGGGATGCTCTCCTGGATGATTATGAAGGCTTCATCGCGGAACTCAAGACCATGTTCGAACGTCCAGAGCTGGTCCACGGTGCTCAAGAGAAGTTACTTCGCTTCCAACAAGGATCCCAAGACATGTTGACCTATGTTACCAGATTCAAACAGCTAGCCAAAGAGGCGGACTGGCCCCTGGAAGCCAGTTTTACCTTATTTCGCAGAGATCTAAATGAAGAGATTAAGGACGAATTAGCCAGAGTGGCACGTCCTAGCTCATTCCAGGCCCTCCTGGACTTGTCTATGCAAATGAACTTCAGAATCCAAGAAAGAAAGGCGGAAAAGAAAAAGAATAAAGTCTCTATTCAAAGAAACTCCCCAGAGAATACTACAAAGACCGAATCTGCCAAGAATCCGAGCACTGATTCTGAACCCATGCAACTCGGAGCCTTTCGTGGACCAATTTCCCCGCAGGAAAGGTTAAGAAGGATACACACAGGCTTATGTATGTATTGTGCCTCAGATAAACATCTAGTTCAGTGGTCTTCAAACTTTTTTGGCCAGGGCCCCCCTGAGCAAAATTTGGGCAGGTCGGGACCCCCCAGAAATGCCAAATGGACAGTATATATTGCGCGCCGTCACCTGCTCCCATCAAAGTCGCTGGGCTCCCTCATCCCACTCCTACCCAGTCGCTGGTCTCTCCCCACCCCATCACACACCCAGGGCTCTCCCCACTCTGCTCCCATCACTATCCCATTGTTCCCGCCCATTGTGCTCCCACCATAGTCCCTCGGTTCCCCCATCCCGTTCCCAACACAGTCTGAGGGCCAGTGGCGGCTGGTGAATCTTTTTTAAGTGGAGGGGCATTAAGGGGAGGTTCGGGGGGGTGTCCCCCTGTGAATTTTCTTTTAAATAATAGGTTAAAATGTTGCATTGTAGAGCATACTTTTAACAAAAAATGGGTAAATAGCCAAACAGTTTGCAATTGTTGCTGGGAGTCCAGGGGGCAGGCATTGATATTTTATTTCTATCGCGCTCGTACACAAGTGTTTCAGAGCGTGACAAGGCAAGGGAGGGGAACAGAGGAGAATAAAACAGCGATCTTACTAGGCCCAGTGACATTGAGAAAGCGCAAGTGTGAGGGGAAAAGTGCATGGAAGGGGGGAGAAGTGGAAAGTGCGAAGCAGAGGAGAAACAGATAAATAACAATAAATAAATAATAAAGGCAACAAACAGTGGTAGTGCAGCCAGCAATTTGCAAGTGCTACGTTTAAGGCAGCAGACAGGGTAGGTCTGATAAGTGCAGGAAGAAAGATGGTTCTCCTCAAGTTTTAGAGTGGCAGGGCGCTGTTCCAGAGGGAGGCCCCAGCCGAAGACGGAGATCTACCCCCAGCTCGTTTCTTTGATAAACGACTGACCCTGAGGGAGTTGGAGGTAGAGGAGTGAAGAGCTCGAGAGGGGCGGTATTTGCGGAGGAATAGCTGAAGGTATTTTGGACCCAGGCCCCAGAAAGCCTTGTGGACAAGGCAGAGGGTTTTGAATGATAGATGTCCGGTAAAAAGATACCATCCCTGTCCCCTGGGCCCCACTGGTCCTAACACAATGAACATGATTATGTGTATATGCAAGGCGCTGCACATTCATACAGCAATCACTCTATCATTCACATGAGCATCCATCACCATACACTCACTCATAACGCATCCATACACATGTTTAAATAAAAACAATGAACATAAACGTACCTTCTGCATTGGCCTGTGTGTGGGTGCTGAAACGGCCTGCTCCAGCTGCTCTGTCCGTATGTGCAAGGAGGCGCAGGAGCTCCCCCTCGGACATACAGACATGCAGTGCCCCAGCCAGCATTTCCAATGAGCTATACAATGCTGGCGAAGCAAAACGCCCCAGCACTTGCATGGCTCAGTGAGCATGTGCGGCTGGGGAACTAAACTGAACTGTCAAAGGGAAACAGTGTTTTCCTTTGACAGTTCAGCCAGCCCAGGAGCACTCCATTAGCTGGATAAAGCAGCTGAGGGAGTGCTCACTGTTTCACTGGGCTGGCTCCTTAGCTCCTCCATAATGGGTGAGGGGCCACTGGGTGGGCGCCTCTTGCCATTATGGATGAGCCGCCAGGCTCGGACAGGCCTATAGGGCAATGCCTGTACCAAAAATGTAAAATGCTAGTTTGGGCCAATCAAAATGGGCCACCATTTTGGCCAATGTGGACCATTTTGATGAGTTACTTAACTATGCAGTTAGTAATGTTGACCATTGTTGCTGAATATATCACAATTTACTTACATTTTAACACAAAGCACCCCTTTGGGTACTATTGAAACAGTGGGCTTCATAACTACTCTGGCGGTAGCTGTGCCGGTAAAACCGGCACGGCTGCCACTGGAGTTGCATCCGGGTCTGGCACCCGCGAATGGGCAATTACTAGGTCATGCCGAGTTAGGCGGACATGATAATTGCCCTTTCGAAGGTGCCGGTAGATCCCCATTCCCATTTGAGCCCCATATGGCTCAAATGGGAATGGGGAGCTCGGATGCACCGGCACCGTTAATAACGGTGCCGGTGCATCCGACGAGCTGAAGTCAGACCTGGTGGGGGCTGTCAAGCACCCACGAGCACAACTCTTACTATGGCGGAACGGTAGCAACGGTGCCGGTAGCTTACCAGCACCGTTGTTACTGGTCCGCCATAGTAGTAATGAGGCCCAGTCTGTGACTAAAGGAATGAATATCCATTTACAACTGTGGGCCACTTTTTCATTGTTGCCTGAGACAGTTTCATGCTTCAGCCCGCCCATGTGGGCCACCCCTGCCCATTTCTTCCAATCTAAAAAAAAAAGAAAAAAAAAAAAAAATCTTTTTTCATGCTGAGCTCTCAGGGCCCCCCTGGGATGCACCCGCGGACCCCTAGGGGGTCGCGACCCACAGTTTGAATACCACTGATCTAGTTAAAGAGTGTCCTCTGGCTCCTCTCCGATGCTCAGGAAACGCCAGCTCCCGATCCTAAATGGAGCAAGGTTTCGGGAGAGCGATGTTTGCTCCACATCAATTCCATCCTTGAACTCTCCTGGACAAAACAAATTGGTGATTTTACAGGCCTTTTTATCGCCATCCAAGGACAAAGGTCTACCCCATACTGGCCTTGGTGGATTGCGGAGCAATGGGAGTCTTCATTGATCAAGATTGGGTAAGAAACCATAACATTCCATATGAAGCAAGAAGTTTTTCACAGCCAGTGGAAGCAATTGACGGAAGACCTCTTTCCTCGGGACCCATAAGTCTGCAAACAAGGGAGATCCATCTTTCCATAAATCATCATCAAGAAAGAATTGTGTTTGACATTATAAAATCAGCCCATTACCCCTTGGTTCTGGGCATGACCTGGTTGCAAAGGCACAATGCATATATTAACTGGACGGCTGGATCCTTATTCCTGGGCTCGGAGTTCTGTATGAACCATTGTTTAAACCTGCATACCTCAGTCACAGCTCCTATAAGTCTACCAAGGTGTCCAGAGACACCACTCATGGTTTCCAATATTGTACAAGTTCCAGAGATCTATCAAGGGTATGCTGATGTATTCTCTACTGCCATTGTTCAAGCCTTACCTCCACATAGACCCGAAGACTGTGCCATAGATACTGAACCCTCAGCAGTGATTCCTTTTGGCAGGATGTTTATCCTTTCAGAACCCGAAAAGAGAGCCCTCCGGGAATACCTAGACACTAATCTTGAGAACGGCACCATAAGACCTTCAAAATCACCAGCTGGTGCTTCATTGTTCTTTGTTCCGAAAAAGGATACTGAAGAGCTCAGACCTTGCCTGGACTATCGGGGCCTAAATCAATACACCCTGAAAGACAGATACCCTCTACCCCTGATCTCGGATATCCTTGAAGCTGTGAGAGGTGCAATGATATTCACGAAACTGGATCTCCGAGGTGCTTACCATTTGATCCGTATCCGGGAAGGAGACGAATGGAAAACAGCCTTTAGAACACCCTTTGGTCACTTTGAATACCTAGTCATGCCCTTTGGTCTGACCAATGCTCCCGCAGTCTTCCAGCGTTTTATGGATAGGGTGTTCTCTGACATGTTATTTCTCAATGTTATCGTCTACTTGGATGACATATTGATCTTCTCCAAGGACTCCTTGAAACATGAAGAACATGTAAAAGCAGTACTTCAACATCTCCATGAAAATCAACTCTTAGCCAAACCAGAAAAATGTTTGTTTGATGTCACATCAGTTCACTATCTGGGATTTGTCCTCAGTTCAGAAGGAGTTAGTATGGACCCTTGAACGGTGAAGGCCATACTGGCTTGGCCCGCCCCAACATCTGTTAAGCAAATACAATCCTTCCTTGGGCTTGCCAACTTCTACTGGAAATTTATTCCCACCTTTTCCGAGATTGTTCAACCCATTGCTAATCTCCTGAAGAAAGACGTTCCATTTAACTGGTCTATACCACAAGACAAGGCATTCCAACGCTTGAAAGAAGAATTCACTCAGGCCCCCATCCTGGCCCAACCTGACATAAATCGTCCTTTTCTAGTGGAAACTGATGCCTCCAATTACGCCATAGGAGCAGTTTTAAAACAAGAATCCGATGATAAGTTGGAACATCCCATTGCTTATCTCTCACGGACCCTGACCACCAGCAAGACTCACTACTCAGTTCTGGAGAAGGAGTTATTGGCTATTCGTCATGCCTTCACTGAATGGAGACATTTACTCCTGGGTGCTAAATATCGAGTTCAAGTCTGTACTGATCACCGAAATCTTCAGGTCCTACAATCCATGGAGTGCAGGAATAGTACTTCGATGGGCCTACTTCTTTGCTCCATATCAATTTCAAATTTCACATGTTCCTGGATCACAAAACTTGATTGCCGATGCCCTTTCTCGGCGTCCCGACTATGTTCCCTTGGAGGATAAGAGCTATCCAAAAATGTTTCCACCCACAATCTTTGTAGCTCAAGCGATCAATCTCCTGGAAGAAATCAGAGCACAGACTCAATTATCTGAACTCTGGAAGGACATATCGAAAAAAAATCCCTAGCGTCTGACAATCAAGGAAGGATATTTATTCAAGAACAATTCAGTGGTCATTCCGACAAAAGAACTTCAACAGAAGGTAATGAATCTATGCCATGATACTCTTCACTCCGGCCATCGAGGAGTAACCAACACCTTCCGTTTTATACAAAGACAATTCTGGTGGCCAGGGATGAAGTCCAGTGTAGTTCAATACATCAAGACATGTGCTATTTGTAGTCAGAACAAGTACGATAATCAGAGGCCGGCGGGTCTGCTTCTACAACCTACGTTGCCAACCCGACCCTGGGAAGTTATTGCCTCTGACTTTATTGTTGAATTACCTCCTTCCCGAGGATATACAACCATTATGGTAACCATTGACTTGTTCACTCATCTAGCTCATTTTACACCATTGTATAAACTACCATCTTCCTCGGAACTTGCTAGAATTTTCCTGGAACATATTTTTCGTCTTCATGGCCTTCCTTCCAAGATTATTTCGGATCGGGGACCCCAGTATATTTCACAATTCTGGAAACATCTGTCGTGTTCTAGGAATCCAACGTGCCCTTTCTTCAGGCTATCATCCACAAACCAATGGGGCAACGGAATGAGTAAATCAAACCCTGGAAAAATATCTTTGTTGTTTTGCCACCAAGGTTCAAGACGATTGGTCTCTCCTTATACCCTTAGCCGAATTCTCCTACAAAAACTCAGATCATTCAGCTCTCAAGATCAGCCCTTTCTATTGCAGTCAAGGTTATCACCCGTCTGTTTTACCATCAGTTCTTCCCGAATCTACTCCGGTACCTACCCTTGACTCTTGGATTCAGACGCTGATCGACTTACAAAGAGAGGCAAAGGATCAGTTGGAACAGGCCCAGACTCGAACCAAATGATATGCGGACTCTAAGAGAAGACCATCACCTTCCTATTCAGTTGGCGATCAAGTCTGGTTAGCCTCGAAAATGTTACCTCGACATCTACGACCAAACAAATTAGCTCCTCGCTATTATGGTCCATTTTCTATAAAGGAGGTCCTCAATTCTGTCTCCTTCCGACTTAAGCTTCCGGATTCCTGGAAAAAGATACATCCAGTCTTCCATACTTCCCTGTTGAAACCCTACATCAGTTCTACTCGAAAACCCTTCAAACCCACACCTGTGATTGTGGACGACCAGTTGGAATATGAGGTGTCCAGGATATGTGATTCCAGGTATAGGAGGGGTCGACTACAATATCTGGTTTAGTGGAAAGGCTACCCACCTAGCGAGAGAACATGGGAACCAGTTTCTAATTTAAAGATCCCTCGTTTGCTCAGAAGATTCCATCTTACTCACCCAGGCAAGCCTGGAGGAACCAGTCTTCGGAGGGGGCATGCTGTCATGACCCGGCGAAATTGCCCCTTCTGGACCTCATGGTCATTGTCACGAAGGGCTTGTACTCCTTCTTCCTCCCAACATGGCCGTACCAAGCTCCGTGCTACGCACTAGCTTTCACGTCGTGGTACGTACTATAAATTGGTCACGCCCCTGCGGGTCCGCGCGTCTCAACGCTATCTTTGGTAGTGACCCGACCTGTGCTTACTCTCTACATTGATTTCCTTGATCCTCTTGCTTCCTTCCTTGCCTTTATCCTGTTCCCGGATTTCCCCCCCCTACTCACTCTTCTACGCTAATCCTGGATACCCTGGAACCACGGAACTCTGAACGCGTCCTGCAACCTGACGAGACTCGGGCGAGCCTATTCAAGACCCGAACCATCCACAGGAAGAGTCCTGCGGCCGAACAAGGGAGATCCCGATCACAGGTGAGACGGGGGGAGATTTACGACAGCACTTTACAGTTTTACAGGAAAGTCATCAATCCTGAGAGCCTGGAAATCTACCGCATGATAGCAGAAGAGATTGAAAAAGGCAACAACCACTCTATGAATAAGTGGGCCACGGACCAAAACCTAAAACTTCAGGAAATTGCTTGCACTGAAGAACAATCCGGTCAGGATAAAAACAAAATTGGAATTTTTGGATTGGATCACTACTATGGAAAAAGCAACATCCAACAAACTATTAATCCATCTCCCTATCACTATCAACAAACTGAAAGAACCAATGGCATACTGTAAAAGATACCCCAGTAAATTACTGATGAGAACTTTTTTGAAATCTTGTCTTAACGTCCTACCGACGCAGGAAATCCTAGAGATAACATCCGGATCCAAGGATAAAGCCTGCAGACTCTGTAAAAATCCTGAAAAGATTTAATCTATTAGACACCTGCTGATGCTCTGCCCAGCCCTACACCAAGCCAGGATTGCCTTTTTTAGTCCCCTGACGGTAAACTCATTCGCTGGCAACGAAGCAACTTGGTGGAATCGCCTTATTACAGGCGATGAGACTCGATGGAATACGGCGGCTACCAAACTTTTGAATTTGGCAATGGAAAGGACAAAACTGAGCACTGCTGCTCAGTTTTGTCTGGGACGGGACCTTGCCTAACTAATACTAAATACTGTTGGCCAAACTACAGACTGTCGTCACCTTTGCGATGTCTTCGCAAATCTTTTTGATTAGAATTGCTCTTGTAAATATCTTATTGATTATATAGAAGTAATAAAAAATATATAACTGGTGTTATTAGGCAATGGTAATATTCTCGATGTGTCAAAGGGGACTGAGGAGGGACACTGGGGTGCAGAGTCAGGAGAGCGCATGCTCCCAGGGCCGCACCCCGGCACGACTCTAAATTTAAAGGTGAAGAAGATTTATTCTGGTGGAAAAAGTTCTGTCTCCCGTCCCTTGCAAGGGACACCCATACAGTATGGAGGAAAGGGGACTATGGACTAGGAGTACTTTCATCACTATGGTGAGTAACTTATAATTTATAGTCCATCTCCTTCTGACCTACCACAATAGCAGGATTTAAACTGTGTTAATGTGATGTGTGGGAGTCAAGTCAGTGTCCATTGTGCATTCCAGTTTTATTTTTTTACTACAGTGGTTGCAGTGAGAAGGCCTAAGGAAGAAGGCCATGGGGTGGGCTGGGGAAAGAGAGCTGTGATACAACAGAGCATGATTTCTGTTTTTCCAGCATTGAGGAGGAAGTGGTTGGCTGTTTTTCAGTGATGGATGTCTGTGAGACAGGATGCGAGGTCGGTGTGTACAGAAAGGGTGGGTCGAACGCAATAGTGCAAAATGCAGTGGACTCCACAAAAACAGTTCCCCAAGGTAGACTACCACCGGAAATTTGTTGAATCAGTTCCGGAATGTCTACAATTTTGAACTGAGGGTCTGAGGCCTGTGATGTGAAGGCTCGCTGAAAAAGCTATTTGCTGCATCCTTTGACAGCCCAAAGTGACCACTAACATATAGAATGCCATGAGAAACGCAAGCCTGAAGCTACCAGAAAGCCCTTAGGTTTAGAAAACGACTGTAGTGGAAAGAAAATCCCAAATCATGTCTGTAATGTAGTGAACCCATGCCAAGGCAGCATTCCAACAGATGTCTTTACAAATCACATGCTGTTGGGGACTACTCCCAAGGCTCACCAAAAGGCTCATGTTGAAGAGTAGGTTCGGCAGTCACTGTAAAGATTAATGGCTGCCTGTGGCAGGACCTCTCCCCCCAACCAGTGATCCAGGTAGGGGTACTCATGGACCCCACATAGGTCATCTGGCACAACTTCTGTCCTTTTGGTGCAGACCTGTGGAGCGAAGTTCACCCCAAATGCAAGGACCCTGTCATGGAAATGGGGCTTGCTCATAGATAAGTCCCACTGTTGTGTATCTTTCAGATCTACTGCAGAAATCAAGTCTCTGCTGCAGAGCTGATTTGATATGTTCCAGTGCAACCTTTTCTTTGAGAGAGTGTATATTGAACAGAAAGGTTGAGGTCAATGGTGTGGATGAGTTTGGGCATTGTTAAAAGCCAAGAACTGTGCCTTGAGAACTTTTCCAAAGAAGGGGTTTCATGGCTGCCATCTGGAGGAGCTTCACAATCTCCCCCATAAGAGGGAGACAGTCTGTATCAAAAGTGGATGTAGAGGAGACTGAGGGATAGAAAGCCAGAAGCCCCAACTTACAACAGAAAGAACCGAAGGGACTGAGCAAAAGGCCCTTCAGGAGGCAACATGTAGTGACAAGCAAAAATGAAAAAATAGTCCATACACTCAATCTCTGCGAGAACGAACACGGCCCATTGACCTGTTCTATGGGAAGGTACCCACTCGAGAGTCTGCAGCCACACTTTAGCTCACTGTACCTTACACAGATGGGAAATATCTATTTGCATATCAGTATTTGTCCCACCCACATGGGCAGTCCAGCACTGAAATGCTATGGCAATTTCCTTCTGAACAAGAGTACCAACAGCCACCCCATGCATGTGTTTCAGCCTTTTTGGGCCTCATCAGTGAGGTGGATCTGTGTCTCTCTGAGCAGTGTAGTGACAAGCAAGCCCTCATTGGAGAGGGGAGAGTGGGCATGGGACCTGATGCAAAAGTCACTTAGATCTATCCTCTGGAGGCGCACAGCTGGTGGTCAAGAGGGTGGATTATAACCCTTTTACGTGTATCCTCTGCTGCTTTGTGGGCAAACATGGGGACCCATCAGGATATTTGTCCTGTTAGTCCTGGTATCCCTGAAAACCAGAGAAGGACAAAGATCAAAAAATCGGAGTGAGAAAAGGAAGGTCTAGCACATTGTCCGCGACCACTTGTGAATTTTGTGACATAGATTCAAGCTTGCCTACAGAAATACATAACCATGGCCATATCCCTGGCCACATATCTAGATCATGTGCTGCAGACCAGCATATGCTCAGCACTAATTCTTTCACTGGAGACCTACATTGTGAATTGTTCCAACTTGCCAGCAGGTCAAAACTGTTCCAACTAGTTTTTGGCACATCTTTTGATCAGCTGCAACTAGACGCAAATCTTTGTTGGACTCTAACATTGGAAGTATATAACTTGATTAAACCGTCTCTAATGCTTCTAAGACTTTCCCCTCCTTGTGAAGGACTGAGATGGCAGAAGAAGCTGAAGAAATCGGCTTAGAATATAAATAATCCATGGCCACCACTGAAAGGTGGCTGGGGGTAGGAGGTAAAGCATACTTGCTCAGAATTCACTGGCTGATAATGCAGTTCAATGATCCAGTTGGCTGAACAGCGGGACTAAACCCAGATTTTACATACCTCATCCAACACCTCTTATTGTAAGGAAGACCTGGCTTTCTCTGAGACTCTGAAAGTAGGCCCTCAATGAGTCCACACATCACCACAATGTGATGCTGGAAATGCATTGGACGAACAGGGCCTCCCTGTACTTGTTCTGTAGTCCTTTTTCATGTATGTTCTGTGTTATTTCTGGCCAGGAGTCCATGTGGAACTCCTAGCAGTGCAGCTCTTCCTCTTTTTGCTTTGGTGTACAGACCCTTGGGATACCCTTATGGCACCCCTGGGTGGGGGTACAACCCTGTACCCCTAGTGTATGTTTATGGGCACCTGTTTGTGGCCCACAGAGCATGGTATGGGCTAGTGGCAGCTCCATGCTGAATTTGACAGGTGCTCTTGAGTATCCTCATTTTGGGATGCCCAGACCCTGCCATTGGAATCAGTTGATTCCTGATAGAAGACAAGATGGCCCCTGTGGCCTCTTGCTTTCTATTGCCTGTTACCTTGTATTCCCGAACTCACAGGAAGCCCTGACTCTGTCCCTTCCCCCTGACTGGCTGTTAGGTGGAAGTTCCATATATGGTATTGTTGGGAAGTCCAGGCCAGACTGGCTGGAGCCTTCCCAATGACTGTATGTTGTGGGTACCCCCGTGTGGTCGGACCTGGGTGAATGGAGTTTGTGACAAATACGTATTTCATGTTATGGGTGTCTAGTATCTGGCGTTTTACATACTGACTCAGACAGCCCTGCCCGAAACTGGTATGAATGCAGTGTGGAGTGCTGAATGGCTGGGTGCTTGTCCAAATCCACATTCCGTGTTATGAGTGTCTGGATGGAGAAGAATGGCCTGAATGCACTGTGAGCCTGATTGTCTGCCTGACTGCCCTTCTGAATGATTGGTTGCCTCAGTGTGACCCAGCAGAGTGAATGGCAGATGAGCAGTATATCAGGGGGCCTCTCACTGATGGTAATCATTCAGAAGCTGAAGTTGATACTTGATGCTTAACCTTTAAGCCTGCTGGAAGAATAATTGCTGCTGCTGTCCTTTGCTAATCTGAAAGCAGCTTGACTGTCAAGGAACTGATCCAAGAGAGGACCTGGCTAGGAGAACTCTTCCTGAGCTACGTGGGACCATTGTGCACCAGCTGATCTTTGCCATAGCTCCCTGGACGTCAGACCCTCGAAAGGCTGCTGACCGGAGACGGGGACCTGCCGCAGTATCACGAAGCGAAGCGCCCGGAGATTGAAGTCCATCGCCGACTGGAGCCGTAGTGCTCCTTTGCCTAAGACATTTGATCCAAGGACTCCCTTGCTCATCACCGTCGACAGCTTTAGTCCTGGCGGAGGAAGTCAAGGCTGCTGGCGACCAAGGAGAATCCGCCGGTGGGTTCCCCGCCACCCGAAGACCTCAGAGATGCTGACGACCCGATGCCTTTTATTGGGCCAAAGTTCTTCATCGACTCTTTGCGGCAATGAACACTCATCGTCGAGGTGCACCGCACGCCTCAGCTTGCAGGACGTTTTTGACCGATCGTCAACAAACACTGCAAGAACTGAAGCTGCTGCCGCAACGACAATGTTCACCCATTTTCTTCACTGACTCTCGATGACCCGTGGCTCCTGCCTTGAAGGGAGTGCACTCAAGAAGGGGATGTGAATGACTCATCGAAGAACTCTACGAAACCAGGTACTTTGGGGTCGTAGAACCTTTAGAAGGAATCGAGACTATATTAAGCATAATTGGACTGGGCTTGTCAATATGTTTTATTTACAGGTTGCCCAGGTGGGGGGGATCCTTGCGCAGATCTGTTTCTAGGTAGACAGGGGACTGCTCTGCCATTGCACTAACTTGCTTTCTTCCTGTGTCTATCATTGATTCATCTTATAATCTGATTCGTATGCTGTTGTGGGGCTGTTAGCCGTGGATGCATTTTAAAGGAATCGATAGAAAGAGTGGTACCACATATACCTGTATATATTTGCTATTATAGTATTACAAGAGTACAAAATGTGTTATTGTGATTTTGTATAAAACTTGAACCTTATTTATATAAAGGCTGTGTTTTCACTAACATAGTGTGTGGACATTCCTTTGTGGGTGCTTAGAGACTACACTGTACTTAAGAACCAGACCGCATCACCTCCTGGGAGCTAAGCCTTGGTTGCTCGACCACAGTACCAATATAGAGAACCTTGGCTAGGGTGCTCTGTGACTCTCCTCTGCCATATAGAGAGCAGGAGTACAGATGCCCCCCTCCGGTGCTTTACACACAAAGATTCAGTTTAGACAGTTAAGTTATAAACATAGTTATTTATTTAGGTACTTGCAACAGACTGAAAAATGAAACTAGCAGGTAGTAATATCACACAACACCACATAATACACATATATACATTCACCAGTAGGTTCACTTACAACACATAACTAACCAGGTGAGACAGTATTGCAGATGTAGGTAAAATTATGAGAATGAGTCACATGTACAATTCCCTATACTTTAGGTCAACTCTAAGATGTATGGGGCTTAGTGCCCAAAAGTCATAGGTCCCAACACACGATTTCTCACATAAAGGCATTCTCTAAAAGGATGCATTGGACTTGTGGGGGTGATTGAAAATAATTTCCAACAATTTAAAAGTTCAGCAACAACTTCAGAAGACAGGTAAGATCTCTCCCCTTCAATACCCAAGCTAACCTAGGTTTGCCAACCAAAGGTAAGAGGGAGATCGGAGACAAAGGGCTTTGCACCAAATGTTTTCCCAGTGCGGACAGGCACTGGTGTGTGGGCTTACCCCGCTGATGTCGATTTTCCCAGGAGCCACGATGGATCATCTGGGGGTTGCTGGGAGCGTGGGCATCCACCCGGGTGAGAGGTGCCCAGAGGTTGCAGGTTTGGTGATTCTTCCTGTTGGGTGCAACTGCAAGATCCAAGTCCAGTCATTGAAGAAATGCAGATTTCATGCTGCAGACCACTTCACGTAATTGAGGAAGGTGAGCTCCAGTGATGATCAGTTTTCAAGCGACGACAGGCATCTTTCCAGTCACGGTCAAAGAAGCATCCCCAGGACAGGTTCTCTTAATTATAGGAAGCTTCACATTCTGGGGGAGGTGACTTGCGGCACAAGCTGACTAACACCAAATGTACAGGCTTGAACACGGAACGGCTAAAACTCTGGTGAGGTAGCTGGTGTTACGTTTTCCACGACATGCCCTGTTCCTGCCAGACAACCCACAGGCACACGTGCTAGCCTCATACGTACCAACCCCTCTACACTTCAAAACAAGGGTATCCCACGCACACATTCTGGCTTACGGAGGTTGCGGCCTCTCACCCGTTATGCCAGGACATGGTCTTTTGGATCAGGTGTTTACCGGCCTTCCCATCGCTGGCGTCTACAAGGGAAACATCTGCTGGCCCGCAACGCTACACGTTGTCAACGAAGATCTACACGTCATGTGATCGGGCCAAACGTCACGTGACGACATGTCTCACCTGACTGCATCACCTGACGCACGTCATATGACCATTCCAGCATCAGGTGACCTTCCCTATTGGCTTAAAAGGGCGTCCTGAAATCGATAGCGTTGCTTCACAGCTGTTTACCTTCAGGACTTTACGGCGTTTGTTTGCATGCTTGAATCTCGTTACTACGACCTCGGATATTGTCTACTGGATTGCCCTGTCTACCGGACTGCTTTGTCTACTTCTTGCTTCTTACACGTTACCAGACCTCGGACTCTGTTTACTGGATTGTTCTGTCAACCCCTGGCATTTGTTACCCGACCTTGGTTTTTTGGAATTGGACTTTCTTACGGATTTCGTTTTTTGGATTCAGTGACTTTGGCCATTGGCCTTCTGCTAGGCGGTTGCCTGACCTACGTTACCACAAGCCACGTGTGTGCCGCCATCCAGGGTTTGGATCCCACCCACATTCCTCACCGAGAAGCTCACCAAGCCCTTTATCCCGGGTTTACTGCCTCTTCCATCAGGGTGTCACCTTCCGTATTTCTAGTTAAGAGGTGCTTTATCTCCTTGCTGGGTATACCGTGTAATAATCGCACATAATCTGATAACCACTCATTGCCTTACAGCGTTCAAGGGGTCCTTCTGGCAGTTCCCGGTTCCAGACCTGACGACTCACAAACAAAACCTGTGGCCTCAAAGACTGCACAGACATTCTATACCAATTGTCTGTGTGGTACTTGGGGACGAAGGCATTATTAATCTGCACGACCATCAAGATCTTAACAGTCTGTGAAGCCTCTGGTCGTGCTGATTATGGAGGCCTCCGCCGGGGACCCTGTGACCGCTTTAATGCAGGCTGTTGCGGCCCTTAGGACAGACATGGCCGCCGCCACCTCTGCTATCCACCATCGTCTTGACGCTTTACAAAGCACACACCAACCATTGCCCGCTGACGCCGAGTTTGGGGATCCCAACCCTCCTGTCCAGCCTGCCCCTACTCCACCTCCTGCTCCCACTCCTGTGTTACTCCCGACTTCTTTTCCTCTGGATGCCCCAGAACGCTATCAAGGCGACCCACGTAAATACTGTACCTTCATCAATCAATGTAAACTTCACTTCTTATGTAGACCCCAGGCCTTCCCTGACTCTGTTACCAAGGCCGCCTTCCTTCTATCCCATCTATCTGGCGTGGCAGCCACATGGGCAAATCCATTCTTGGAGAACGACCATCCTGTTTTATACAATTGTGAACTTCGAGTGACTGAAATGGCGAAGGTGTTCGATACTCGTTATAGGGCACAATCACGAGACCTGGAACTCTTAGAATTGTCACAGGGTAAACATTCCCTAATTGAGTACATCACTCGGTTTAACCAACTCGCCGCGGAAACATCCTGGCCAGAACAGAAAAAGGCCATTGTTTTTTACAGAGGGTTATGCTATACCATGAAAGATGCCCTCGCCGTGGTTCCATCTCTTCCTTCCGTTTTCTCTGACCTGGTCAATCTCACCTTACAGCTAGACGCTCGTAGAACCGAGCGTAAAACAGAGACGTCCTTTTCTAACCTGCCTCCTCCAGGTTCGTCTGCCACTGGCACTGAACCCATGCAAATCGGTGGCATTCGAAGTCCTATAACCCCAGCTGAGCGAGAACGCAGGAGAACCAGTAACGCCTGTTTTTACTGTGGTATAAGTGGGCATTATGTAAAAGAATGCCCTCGTCGACCAAAAAACAAGACTCCGGATTTTCCGAAGTCTCGCCCTTGAGAGCGGGGGCACCGGCGAGCCCATCATTGACCCCCACTGAACCCATGTTCGGCTCCATCAGGCCCATAGTGGTCCATGCATTGTTGAAACCCACTAGGGACATTGAGCATGATGTGCGCATCGTGATTGACTCAGGGGCCACTGGCTGTTTTATAGACATCACATTAGCTCGTCATCTCAATCTGCCCCTGGTTCAGAAAGAACATCCTGAGCATGTACAAGCAGTTGACGGCACCTCCTTGTCTTCTGGCCCGATCAGATACCAGACTGCCCCTTTGGAAGTGGTGATTCAGAATACCCACAAAGAAACCATGTCTTTCGACCTTATCACCACACCCCAATTCGGCACTATACTCGGTATTCCCTGGTTAAGACAACATAATCCCTTGATCAATTGGGGAACTGGGCAGGTAATGTTTGAATCGGACATATGCCAACACTTCTGCTTAACAGAACCCGACTCACTAACCTCTCCCTCTGCTATTCTTGGGGCCATGGCCTCTTCCCGACTGGAAGACGTAGAGCCGTGCACTCCAGCACATACCGTGGGAGCTGTGTTGACCAACATTCCTGTTGAATATCACGACTACATACAGGTTTTCGACAAAGCTACGGCGGAGGGTCTACCCCCGCATAGGCCTCACGATTGCCCCATTGATCTGATTCCTGGCGCACCTATACCAAAGGGCAGGATATATTCTTTATCTCCCTCTGAAGAAACGGCTTTGAAAGATTATATCCAACAAGCCTTACAGTTAGGCCATATCCGTCCTCCTTGTTCTCCCGCTGCCAGCCCTATCTTTTTTGTGCCCAAAAAGGAAGGCGACCTACGTCCATGCATAGACTATTGGCGGTTGAATGCCATCACTATAAAGAATAGGTACCCTATTCCGCTTATATCCACCCTGCTAGATAGGCTGACGCGTGCTTCCATTTTCATTAAGTTGGATCTAAGGGGGGCGTATAATCTAATCCGTATGCGCCAAGGAGACGAATGGAAGACAGCGTTTTGCTCCCGACAAGGGTTGTATGAGTATACGGTAATGCCCTTCGGGTTATGTAACGCCCCTGCCACTTTTCAGCGCTTCATTAACAAAGTCTTTTCTGACATCCTTGACATATATGTCGTGGTGTATCTGGATGACATACTGATATATTCATCCTCCCTGGAAGAACACTTCATGCATGTCAGAGAGGTCCTATCTCGCCTCAAAGACAACGCCTTATTTGCTAAACCAGAGAAGTGCTTGTTTCACTCAAAGGAGGTGGACTTCTTGGGATTTCATATTACGCCCGGCGCTCTTTCCATTAATTCATCAAAAGTCAGAGCAGTTGTAGAATGGCCTGCCCCTACCACCATAAAACAACTCCAATCCTTCCTTGGTTTTGCTAATTTTTACCGGCGTTTTATCACCAGTTTTTCTGCCATTGTTACCCCACTCACGACCTTAACCAGCCCTCTTGTTCTGTTTTCTTGGACACCCGACCATCAGAAGGCGTTTGATACCCTCAAGTCTAGGTTTACCACGGCTCTGGTGTTACAACACTCGGACCCAGAACTCCCGTTTATCTTAGAAGCCGACGCCTCCTCTTTCGCATTAGGGGCAGTTCTTTCACAACCTTGTCCATCTACCGGCCACTTACATCCAGTCTGTTATCATTCCCGGAAGTTCACATCAGCCGAATCCCATTATACGGTGACCGAAAAGGAGTTGCTAGCCATAAAAGATGCCCTCCAGACATGGCGTCATCATCTCCTCGGGGCAAAACATCAGACAGTGATATATACTGACCATAAGAACCTGCAAGACCTAGCCACATTGAAGTGCACAAACAGTAGGCATGTGCGTTAGCATTTATTTTTTGCCGCTTTCGATTTCATCGTGAAACATAGGCCTGGCCTCTCCCATGGTAAGGCGGATGCACTTTCTCGTTCCCCTGGGGGGGGATTCTTTGCCTCTGTTTCCTGATGCAGTGTTAGAGAAAGGTCACGTCATCTGTGTATGCACGCCATCCCCTCCCATTCTTGCCACTATCAAACACTGGGTCTCCCAACACCCTCATGCTTTGACAGAATGGGACGTTCTACTTCAGGAGGGGTTGCCATTTATTCAAGGTAAACTTTTCCTCCCCACTAGTGAGGTTCGCAATCAGGCACTCGCCTGGTCTCATGACGCTGCAATCATCGGTCACCCGGGGCAAAAGCGCACCCTAGAATTGCTACAACGGTGGTGCTGGTGGCCTTCAATCAGAAGAGATGTTAAGAATTACGTTAACACTTGTTCGATCTGCGCCCAATGCAAACCGTCTAGAGGCCGACCTCTGGGATGGCTTCAGCCGCTACCGGTCCCACCCAAGCCTTGGCATACGATCTCTATGGACCTTATAACTGATCTTTCCCGCAGACGGGGTTACAACACAATCTGGGTGATCGTTGATTCCTATACAAAAATGGCCCGCTTTATACCTTACACAGGAATACCTTCTGCCGCCACATTGGCCCGTCTGTTTTTCCAATCCATTTTCTGTCTCTTTGGTCTCCCACAGGTTATTGTTTCAGATCGAGGTTCCCAGTTCACGTCCTGTTTCTGGCGGGCCCTTACTGGACTACTGGGTATTGATTCTTGCTTCTCCTCTGCCTATCACCCTGAAACTGACGGGCAAACTGAGAGGGTGAATCAGGCCCTGGAGCAGTATTTACGCTGTCTTACTCTCCAGTACCAGGATTCTTGGCTTGACCTACTCCATTTAGCTGAATTCGCATATAACAACTCATGGCACTCATCTACTGGCTTTTCCCCCTTTTACTCTTTGTATGGCCAACATCCTCGTACCCTTCCCCTTCCTGATTTGCCCTCCACCACTCCTGCTGCCGATGCCAGCGCCCGCAATTTGGTCAGTCCATGCTCAAACTCTTATCCATCAACGCGAGGCTCAGGTGGTAATGAAAGCCAAAGCGGACAGGAAGCGGGTGGCAGCCCCCGAGTATCGTGTGGGGGACCGAGTTTGGCTCTCGACTCGCCATTTGCACATTCCTGGATGTCGCAAACTACTGCCGCGTTTTGTCGGCCCCTACAGAATTTCTAAGATCCTGAATCCTGTAGCTTTGCGCATTTCCCTTCCACCCGCTTGGCGGATCCACCCTGTGTTCCATGCCTCGCTCCTCAAACCCTGTCCTGCTCCTACACGACTCAATGCCCCTCCTGCCTCTGTTTCTGTCTCCTCTCCCGATGAGTATGAGGTCAGGGCCATTTTGGGTTCTCGTTTCTTCAGGGGTCGCCTTCAGTATCTTGTGGACTGGGTGGGTTATGGCCCTGAGGATCGCTCTTGGATCCCTTCCCGTGATGTACACGCTCCGGTTCTGGTTGCCCGTTTTCATAGGGATAACCCTTCCAGCCCACAGGGTTGTGGGCCTTTGAGGAGGGAATCTGTTACGTTTTCCACGACAT
Organism: Ambystoma mexicanum; assembly: GCF_040938575.1. Classification (NCBI taxonomy): domain Eukaryota; kingdom Metazoa; phylum Chordata; class Amphibia; order Caudata; family Ambystomatidae; genus Ambystoma; species Ambystoma mexicanum. Next base: position 1,482,946,852 of record NC_090921.1, read on the forward strand.
GCCCTGTTCCTGCCAGACAACCCACAGGCACACGTGCTAGCCCCATACGTACAAACCCTTCTACACTTCAAAACAAGGGTATCCCACGCACACATTCTGGCTTACGGAGGTAGCGGCCTCTCACCCGTTATGCCAGGACATGGTCTTTTGGATCAGGTGTTTACCGGCCTTCGCATCGCTGGCGTCTACAAGGGAAACATCTGCTGGCCCGCAACGCTACACGATGTCAACGAAGATCTACACGTCACGTGATTGGGCCAAACGTCACGTGATGACACATCTCACCTGACTGCATCACCTGACGCACATCATATGATCATTCCAGCATCAGGTGACCTTCCCTATTGGCTTAAAAGGGCGTCCTGAAATCGATAGCGTTGCTTCACAGCTGTTTACCTTCAGGACTTTACGGTGTTTGTTCGCATGCTTGAATCTCGTTACTACGACCTCGGATATTGTCTACTGGATTGCCCTGTCTACCGGACTGCTTTGTCTACTTCTTGCTTCTTACACGTTACCAGACCTCGGACTCTGTTTACTGGATTGTTCTGTCAACCCCTGGCATTTGTTACCCGACCTTGGTTTTTTGGAATTGGACTGTTTTACGGATTTCGTTTTTTGGATTCAGTGACTTTGGCCATTGGCCTTCTGCTAGGCGGTTGCCTGACCTACATTACCACAAGCCACGTGTGTGCCGCCATCCAGGGTTTGGATCCCACCCACATTCCTCACCGAGAAGCTCACCAAGCCCTTTATCCCAGGTTTACTGCCTCTTCCATCAGGGTGTCACCTTCCGTATTTCTAGGTAAGAGGTGCTTTATCTCCTTGCTGGGTATACCTTGTAATAATCGCACATAATCTGATAACCACTCATTTCCTTACAGCGCTCAAGGGGTCCTTCTGGCAGTTCCCGGTTCCAGACCTGACGGCTCACAAACAAAACCTGTGGCCTCAAAGACTGCACAGACATTCTATACCAATTGTCTGTGTGGTACTTGGGGACGGAGACATTATTAATCTGCACGACCATCAAGATCTTAACAGCTGGGCAGTCAAGGGATACTTGCAAAGGTGCCAAGGGTATGCAACCTCAAAGACGTTGAGACTAGTTGGTCCCAGTAGTCCAAGGGCTGAAGCCCAGACAGAGATCAGGCAGAGGAGTAGGGCTTCACACTGGGCCAATCACTGGCGGGGTTGATGGTCCACTGCAGATGGCGTCCTTGGGTCATCAACAGGCTGCTCTTCTTAGAAAGTTTCTTAGCACCAATGTAGGTCTGAAGAATTGGTGGCGGAGGCGTCCTCTTATCCGAAACTGGAGCTGAAAGCAAGTCCAAACCCACCAATGGAAAAATCTGCATCACTCAAATAGCCAGTAGCTGTGCAATCAGGGACAACTACTGGTTTCACATCCTCCACAGTAGCAAACTTTCTGGCACCATGGATGTGACCTGGGAGTAGACCGTCCCAGCCTCCTTCCTGGGACACACATACATGAACGCCTAGGAAAGCAGAAGCTTTCCCTGGAACGAGCATGACCGCATAAAGTATTTCCTGACCTGGGAAGGCACGAAGAAGGCCAAACCACAATATGGTCACATAACAAATGGTTATCTCATGGCACAGCCTTTGGGCACTTTCCACATTTAGTAGCCATACGTGGTAAATGAGAATGCGCACAAGAAAAATTAAGCAAAAATGTAACTGCTGCCACCAGTGTGTCTTCAGGCACATGTAAAAGTAACCAAATTTCCCAGGCATCAAAATTTAGGGCAATATAAAAGTATCCCCATTGCACTGCACAGTAGAGTGCTTTGTGCAATGTAAAAATACAAGGATTCAAAAGAGAAACAAAGTTTCCCAGTACTGATAGTCTGAAGGACTAGTCCATTTCCCCATAACAAATTAGCAAAAGGGAAGGAAAGTGAAGCTGAAGGTTTTACTTCCCTTCAAAAAGTCAGGTCAAGATCCAAAACAAAGCAAAAATAATGGGGTTTCATAGAGAGCTATGGGGGGGGGGGGGTGAGTTGCAAAAAGAAAGTCTTTCCTAACACCAAGCATCAAAAACAGGTTGCCGTAGTTGCTTGTCTACATACTGTAATGGATGATCAGTGGCTGGAAGTGAAAACCCCCTATCAAAGGTGTTTTCCCAAAGAAGTAATTGGCAGGAAGGACCCTGGCCAGTGGAAAAGGAAGAACTTAAGATGGCCACTTCTGAGGCGGTGTCAGACATTTTATGGCACATCAATTTAACATTTGTCAGTGATAGGGAGAGTGATGGATCACATGTGTTTTTAGCCAAAATAGATTTTTGGGCGCACCGAGACCCAGATTTAGCCTCCATGTTCATGGGGGTCATATCTCCAGTATTATCCCTGGGACGGGGAGCCACAATTGGCCAATTTGGTTTAGCCACCCTTTTTAAGTAAACCATATGTATGAACCCAGCAACTGACTTTCCCCTAGATTGGGGGATCATCACTAGAGCAATTGGCATGTATATAGCACCTTTATCCAAGGCACTGCACATATTTGACACAGTTCAAAATTACAGTAAAAGTCAACTAAGGTATGAAATAAAATGAGTCATGCCGCAACGAAATATAAGGAGAAAACATTGAGGCAAAGCAGTTTGCAGCACATTAAATTTGAGACATTCTTAAGCAGAGCCAAGTTAGAACAAGAACCAATATCTATTTGGAGAGAATTCCATAGTTTGAGCAAATAACTGAAAGGAACGATAATCGGAGGATGCACTGAGGGAGTGGGGTGAGAAACAGAAGGAACTGAGGTACAGAGTGAAGAACCCTGGGAGGGTGAAATAAGTAAACTAAAGAAGACAAATAATTGGAAGCCAAAGCATGAACACATTTAAACACCAAACAAAGAGTGAAAGCAAACAAAAGTTGGATCAAAAAAGGAGAAATATTTGCAGATTATTGTAGTGCTAACAATAATCTAACAGCCAAATGTAGAACAAAAAAGGCATAACCAAGAAGACCAATATATAGAAAATATAATTGAGAGCAAATGCAAGTTTGTAATAATAGTTTAGTAGAGGAAAAATTAAAAGATGACAGTTTTTCTTATTAAAGGAGGTCTAAACTACAAGATTGTGCAACAATAAAATTTGAGTTTTAAGAGAGAAGGCAGACAAAAAAATTAAAGCCAAATTAAAAGCATGAGGAACTATCAGTAGACTAAACGGTAGAAAAAGAATACAGAACAATGAGATGGAAAGTGCCGGGAAAAAAAAGAATGTTTTCTTTGCATTAAGGCATTGAAAATGTAAGGACACCCAAAATTTCACGGCTAAAAAGACAAGCAAAGGGGTGTTGATGGATAGTGTCAAAGGAAGGAAAGGGACATGTAGATGTCACTGTAAAAATGAGCTGAAAACAGTGGGTAGAAATCAAAAATGCCAAAAGAGGGCCAATAACAGACCCCATAGGTATTCCAAAAGTAAGAGTAAAAGAATGGGATGATGTTTTTTCCAAGAACGGTAGGAAAGATGAGAAAACCACTGAAAAGTCATACCCAAAATACACAGTGAAGAAAGTCGAGAGCAGCTTTTGGTGATTTACTGCATCGAAAGCAGCACTGAAGACTAACCGGATTAATATACTAGACTGTTTTATATTATGAGCCTGCAAGTTAGGATTAGAAACAGAAGATTGATTTCTGAAGAACGACCTTGGTGGAATCCAGATTGATATGAAGGAAGAAGATAATGCAAGTTCAGATATAAGTTGAGAATGATCAATGCATTCAAGAATATTTGATAGATAATGGCAGAGATTGGTCGATAGTTTGCTAGTTCAATTACATCCAAAGAAGGTTTCTTCTAATCTTCATCCCCAAGACTGGGATTGGAGCTGTAAGATTTAGTGGCAAGATGGGGAACATCGGGGGGAGTCCCCGGTTTTAGCCTGAAAGTAGGGAGCATCTCTGAATGGATACTCCAGTACCACAAATGTTTAGCCCAATAGGGGAATCTGGATTGCTCCCAGTATCCAAATGAACCTTCTTAAGATAAGACTGTATTTCCCTCTGTTGGTAGGACCACAAATGTCCATCCCAGGATAGATAACATGCGGGAAGTGTGGCCAGCCCGGGGTGCCCTAAAAATGTGATTACTTACCCCTCTTCCTTTTCTTTGGAAAGGCTCTGGAGGCCAAATACCTCTTCCCATAATTAGATATGTCTGCATAGTGTTATAATGGAGACTGGGGTCACAAAAACAAACCAGATGACCTGTCCCAAGACACTCCAAGCAGAGTGCATGCTGGTACACAAAATGGCCGTTGCAAGAAGCCCAGGTAGAGAACCTCCACTTACCACCTGCATTGGCCTCGAGACCAGATGTTGAAAAAAAGGTGAGTTTTTACAAGCAGTTGTTGTGTGCAAGGCAAACTAGCTTCAGTTTCTCCTCTGCTTCAAGGTAATCCTGTGTCTTATATACGCGCTGTCGAGAGTGCACAACTTGATGAAACTGGTTGTTTTTCACATTCATGAACTCACATCAGTGAAGTTCCTAGATCCTGACACTGTTTCTCAAAGGTGTACTAGTGATCATTGACAAAGGCCTACAATGTTTGGCCCAGTGGGAAAGGGTGTCAGAATGTAGCAACTGGTTTCCATTCCTCTTTTTTATTTATTTTGTACATAGTTAATAAAATTAACCTTTACACATAAGAAGGTCGCGAGCAGCAAGACTAGGAAGGTATGTTGGGCTTAGAACAGGGGCATTGGTAGCTGGTGCTGCACATTGTTAAAGGTCAAGAGGCCCAGGCACCTCTCGCAGCAATATGCCATATAACCACAGAAGCAAAAGCCAATCAGACATAGAGACTGCAGTGGTGGTGCAGCCGCTAATTAATCCTTTGACTACCATTGTGCGCGCGCACAGCCCAAAATCTACAGAGAACATCACAGATTATTTCCTGCATGATGCTCAGAAAAGCCCGAGTAGAGCAGCAGTGGAGAGGGAAGCTTCTATGCTCACTTCATCTCCTTTGCCAGTGATTGATATAAACTTGCTGTTAAACCTCTGTTACATCCTTCAAAAGGATGGTAAACAGGATGGTTGAGCTGCAGAGCTTACTACAGTGAATAAAGATCAGGGAACAGGGGCCCTACCGACATTAACATTACTGGCTCCCCAAATCTCTTCTTTGTGGACACAGTGTTAAATAGCATCACCCAAGCAAGTGAGGATGTTGCCACATTTATGGTGGGAGAAAACGGCCACCTAGCCCCAATTATTGGCTATACAGATCTTGATTACTGTATTCAGGAGTATACATAAAGCACACATTAATTGGCACTCCACCTTACAAAACATTGAAGGATTGTTCATTGATTTTGTGCACCATACAGATAAAACGCCTGTAATGAGGGGCTCACTGCTGGCTCTTGAAATTATTTTAAAGGAAGTCAACCAGCAACAGACAAGTTGCACCCCCATCCCTGAAATAGACTTAAGACCTTTAGTGGTATCTTCCCTGGTAGGCAATACTGATATGAATGAACAAGAATGCCCAGAGAGGTATTCCAACAACTCTTCCTCACCAGTAGCTCTGCAAGGGAAAGAAACAAGCCTGATTGCTGCATTAGTGGAAATGATCACTTGTTCTACTTCCTGTAGACCGCCAAAGATAAGTGGGGGTGGGGAGTAAGAGCTAAAAAAAAATTAAAGGAAAAAGAAAAGAATGGGAACAGGTGTAATATCCTCTTTACAAAATTCTGGGGTTTTAGATTCTAGTAATGCTGTGATGTGGTTACAGAACCGAAGATGTCTCTTAAGAAGAGGAGGAAGAGGATCAGAACAGGAAAAATCAATGCATTATTGCAAAAGGGAACCTGGATGGATGGCTAAATAAAGTCCCCGCTAAAATACAAGCATCATTAATATTGGAGAGCACATTGAATTCCCCGACTGGTGCGAAACGGGTGCATAGTGTTAACCTGAACAATACATCTGATTCAGTCTCATTTCGAATAGAGGCACTGGATGAGCCCGATCAGGCAGATCCCCTTTTATGAGAGAAGTAACAATGTATAACAGTGAGGTCTCCCTTAGCCCGCAATGATGCTTCAAAACCCTAAGCAGACCCAAACCAGTCCTGTGGCCAGGAATCACCTTCCCAAAGTATTTTATTACAAGAGCTGTTCAAAACAAAAGATTGGAGCCCATTGAACAGATCTTTTGCTTTATCATTTTTGAATCGGATCCCAGCATTGAGAGTTATCACCTTGAAAGACATTGAATTAGTCGAGCAATTGAATCATGGCCCCTTGAAAAGTTTGATATTGCATTTAACACCGTACATATTGCGAAGTTTATAATGAACTCTGCACAGGACTTCATTAGCATATGAGTAAGAGCTCTATTTGTGTCAACAATGATGAGTTTAAAGTGACAGTTAATGAAGGGCGTAGGTTTGGATTTTCACTGGCTAAACACTCAGGGTGCATAGTGAAGTGATGAGCAGGAATTGGGAGTGGTTGCCACTCTCTCTTGGAGTGATCACTTTCGCCTTTCCTCCCACCTCTCTCTACCCTTTAGGTCAAGACGACTCCAGCCCTGCCACCTACCTTCTCTGTGTTCCGACCCATGAAACATGTCAGTTGAGGCTTTTGTTGCTACTTTATCTCCTCCTCCTGCACCTTTGGCTGACTCACACCCTGACACAGCTCTCTCTAACCTTCATCTCTAACACTCTGGATGTCCTTGCCCCTGTCATGAGGATCTGCTTGAAGCCCAAATCCAAGTGCAATTCTTGGTACAATTCTGACTTTGCCATTCTTAAACGCAGGTTTAGGGTGGCAGATAGGAGGTGGAGGGCATCAGATGCACCCCCTGACAAACTGGCCTGCCACCAGCTCCAAAGGCAGTACAGACTCTGTCCTCTCTAAGAAGAGAGCCTACATCCAAGCCTGCATCTCTGCAGCATCTAACAACTCGGCTGAAGTTTTTAAAATCTGCAAGGAGCTGGCCAGTCGTGCTGCAGTTTCTACCTCTCTTGTTCCCTCCCAGGCCCTCTGCCTGGCCTTGGCTTCTCATTTCACCACTAAAACACACTAAATCCTGTCCATGCTCTCTTCATCTACCTCCTCTTTCTCCTCCTCTACCACTCCTGGCATGTCTGAGCCCGTCTCTCTTCCTCCTTTCCCCTCAAAATGTTTCTAGAAAAGTCAATCTATGAAAGTTTTTTCAAAGCAGCTTCTACCCTGCGCATCCAGGACCATCAAGGACCACATCGACACCCTGGCTCCAGTCTTGGCCGATTTGTGCAATCACTCCTTTTCCACTGGAACTTCCCACCCACCTTAAGCACTCCCTTGTGCACCCCCTTCTAAAGAAGCCCTCTACCGATCCTTCCTCTCTGACTATGGCCTGATCGCCATTCACTCCTTTTCAGCTTAATCTGCACACTGATTCTGTTGGTTGTCTCCACGACCACTCGTCTGGCTACAGAGCTGACAGAAACACGGAAACTGCTCTCCTGAACCTCCTCGAATACCTGCTCTCCAATCTTGACTCTAATCTCCCTTCTGTCCTCTTTCTCCTCGATATATCCTCTGCTTTTGACATGGTCAACCATGCCATCTGGCTCAATCATCTCTGTGACAACCTGGGTATCACCTACCGACCCTCTCATGTGCAACTGGAGTCTTTCCTCTCTTCTATCTATCTCTACACTTGTGGTGTTCCCCAGGGGTTTAACCTCTATCAATTGCTACTTTCTGCTCCAATTTTCAGTGTTATGCAGATGACACCCAGCTCTCTTTTAGGCTCCCATAGCCACTTCTGCACCTTCTTTCATATCATGCTGTCCAGCCGCAATTCAGGAATGGTGTGCCGCCAATGATCTCTGCCTTCATGCCAGTAAGACTGAGATCCTCCTCATTGGGACACCTGCTCCCTCCTTTCCTCTCTCTCTCTGGCTGCCCACTCTAGGCCCCACTCCTTCCTGTGTGGCTATGAACCTTGGTGTCTTCAACTCAACCCTCTCCTCTCTCACATCTCTGACATCTCTAAGAAGTCAAACTATCAGCTGAACCTCCTCAGCAGTATTCCTCCTTTTCTCACTTTCCCACAGAAGCTCACTGTCTCTAGAGCTCTGAGCCTCTCTAGGCTGGACTACTACAACAGCCTCTTTCTAAATCTGCCTGCCTCTATTCATTGACCTTTACAACTTATCCACAACAAAACTGTGAGTTTTGTCCTTGGCCTCAAGCCCAACAATCTTATCTCTCCAGCTCTGAAATCTCTTCTCTGGCTCTCTGTGGCTGTAAGGATCAAGTTCTAAATTCTCTGCATGGTCCACAAGGCTTTCTGGGGCCTGGGACCGCTCTACCTCCAACTTTCTCTTCCAAAAGATCTTCCTTCTCGAGCTCTCTGCTCATCCACCTCCAACTCTCTGAGGGTCAGACGCTTCTCCAAGCCAAAAGTTGGGGGCAGATCTCTCTCCTCGGCTGGGCCCTCCCTCTGGAACAGCCTCCCTGCCTCTCTCAAACTTTAGCAGAACCACCGGAACCAACTCAAGACCTTCCTTTTCACTTACACTTTCTCTCTTCCTCTCCCCTGCTGATGTACCTGACTGCTCTGTGCACTGGTCAACTGGATACCCTCTGAACTTGGGCCCATGCTCCTGCATGTCCAGTTGCCCTTGCACTGCCTACGGGCTCCCCCAGCACTTAAGAGTCTGTACTTGCAACCCTATAGTCCCTTTTCTCTGCACTTATGGGCCACGCGTTGGCTGCACTTATTGAGTTACCTGCACTTTTCCCTCCCCCCTGGCACTTCTCCGCTTCCCTCTTCCCCGCACTTGTGCAATCCGAATGACACATGGCCTAGTAAGATCGTTGTTTTGTCCTCCCTCTGAATCCCCCTCCTTGTCTAGAAACACATTTGTACAGGCGTGTTATAAATGCCATATATCATATCATACCAGGGATACTTAAACCCAAGTTTGTGGGCCTAAAGTACCCTTGGGGAAGCTGACAAATGTGCTCATGGAACACATAGGGTTTTGAGAAGTGTATCAATGATGGGGAGGGAGCACAATGTTTATTAGACAACGACGTGTTCCTTGTGGAGGAGAGTTGGATTCTCTCTGTGGCGGTTGATGGCTATCGGGATTTAAGTAGGAAAGCGATGAAGGGTGTTTAATGGCGTCCGATGGGTGGTTTGCTAACTGGAACCCTTAGTAATTTTGAATGTAAGGGAGTGTTCACGTTTAACTTCTCCCCTAATTTACTCTCAGTGGAAATTACTATGGTGAATGGGTTAACCTGGGGGTCAGTCGACAGAGATCATAATAGAAATTTTGGAGGAAATAATGGTGAAATACTTGTATATCAAAAAGAAAGTCGTATTCCTAGTGGCAAGGGATTTTAACACACGTTGCTGCGAATTGGCGGATGAAATGTGTGAATTGGGGCTCTCTGAAGTAATAGTACCAGCAGCTATATCATTTAACAATAAGTCCAATAAACAGGGACTGCTGTGGTTAGAGTGAGTTAGTAAAAACAATTTCTGTATGTTAAATTGTCGCACAACTGGGTATATAATCTGTGGGAATGGGGCTCAAGAAATCTACGTTAGACTTTTTTCTATATCAATGGACACTAAGCCTTTGGACTGGATGAAAATAGGACACATAAAGGCTAGTTCTAAAGGGAATACATCATTGCACGGTGGAGGAATTCTCAGACTGGATCCGTTAATGGACCGCTGATTTTGCTCAGTATTAGTGCCATAATAAATTAGAACGTCAAAAGGGCCGGGCGCAATATGAAGCAATGATAGCAACCCAGAAACGGAACCTAAGGAACGATATTCGGGCCATACATTCGAAATCAACATTTCCTGCTGAGAAGATAGCAAGGATAATAAGGCTCCTGAAGAACAGGTATAGGAATTGCCTTAGAGATATCGACAGACTGAACAAACAGCTCAATGGCAGATAATTCTCCTTATGCTGGCTAGCGGAGATGCAAAAAAATTGGGAAATTTGATTAATCCAATGCACCTTTGGTAAATCATCTTACCACTGCAGTTAATGAAGAAGCATGGCATGAGCATTTTAGTTTGTTTCTTTATCTATATATTTCTAAAAGTGAATCTTTGTGGCAAATCCTTGTTCCTTATACAATTACATACCCCTTCACCAATCTGCACCAAATTGTGCACAGTTACCGGTTAGGATGCTCTGAACAATACTGGCTACATGACATGTGTATGCCCCACCCCTTTCTCTGAATTTCAGCACCTTCACACGAGACAGTTGCCTAAAATCGGCAAAACATCAATGTGGTCATAGAAGGATCGGTCCTCAACTCTAAAATGCATCGTTTTTAGGACATTTGCACAGCAATGCACCATGCTAGGGTGAGGCAACAGGTGGGGAGAGAACACAGTCGGGCCCAGTATGCAGCCGCACACCAACTCTCACCTCCCCTCAAACGCCTGCTTCAGGGTATGTCAGCCAGCCTCACACACCAATTCTCAGTGCAGTTTACTTCAGAGTGCAAGGCCCATCAAGCAGTATGCAAATTGGAACAGCGACCTGCAGGATAATTGATTTTCAACAATTGATGAGTGTTGTCATGTAAACATTGCAGGCGCAAGGGCCCTGTGGGATGACAAATGCAGTATTACAAGAAAATGGTGAAAGCTGGTGTGCTATTCTTTCCATGTTTTATTATAAAATTGTTAGCATCAATAAGATCCCAGACTCGTGGAAGGAATCTTGTGTAGTGCCCATCTATAAGAAAAAGCACCGGACAGAGCCGGCCAACTACAGGCTGCTGGCATTATTAGATGTGCCAGGGAAAGTGTTCCAATATCTTATTAAACAAACTCACCATATAGGCCGAAGGGAACCAATTACTAAACCCATTTCAAACGGGGTTTAGTAAGCATAATGGAACCGCCAAAAATATAATATAATATCAAGAGTTCTATCACAGAAGGCTGGTGCAGGGAGTCTTCCTCTATATGCTGCCTTTGTGAGTTATACAGCAGCCTTCGGTTCAGTTAATAGAACATTGCTGAGTCTCAGACTGGATCGATGGAGCATGCCCAAGGGCTTATTAAACATATCGATGCAGCTTTATACTGATACTAAGGTCAGGGTAAAAATGGATAACATGGGACATGTTACTAGAAAGATCAACGCAAGCTGGGGCTTGAAGTAGGGCTCCCTTCTAGCCTCTCTATTGTTTAACCTCTGTGTAGCAGATCTCCCAGTTAAATTAAAAGGAGTTAACTCCTTCCCTCCAAAGATCATGGATGTACATATAACATGGCTGGCCTATATGGGTGATATGGTTCTATTTATTTTTATTTTTTTTTACATTTATAAAGCGCTCACACAGCCCGCAGGCATTGAGGCGCTGTTACAGGAATTGTTTGTTTTTCTTAGTTGCATAATTGTGTTTTTTTTTGTCTTAGTTACGTATTTATAACGCGCTTAAACACCCAGAGGTTTCTAAGCGCGGACCCGGGGATCAAACCTGTTGTTGCTTCGTGTCGTCTTGCTTCCAAGACGCGCACGCTGCCGCTGAGCCATCCTCTGTTGCACCATACACCCGTGGATCTTAAAAGATCGCTCAATGCACTGTGGCAGTTTTCCATAGAACATGATATGGAATTTAATGTAATCAAAACCAAGAGGAAGAATGTAGGTAGAAAGAAAACTGCCCCTTCCAATATATGGCTATTGGGCAATTCCCTTAGAATGTGTAAACAACTATACCTATCGGGGCACTTTATTCCAACATAACCATAGTCAAATGATTATATGGAGGCATATTACATCAAAGGTAGTAAAAAAAGCAGAGTCCTTAGCCACTTGTCTAGACAATAGGGAGGTTTTAGTGTAATTGGCACAATATAATTATTGGAAACACTTGTGCATAGGCGCGTTTATAAATGCCATATCATATCATATATCAATTCAGGTATATTGTTCTAGCCTGGTGCTTATGGCCCTTAACGCCATGGAAGCAGAGTTGGAACATGCCAGAAGCAGGTTTTATACTTTTAAGGGCATATTGATAATGTTATTGGGTCTATCCAATGTGGTTCCTACATCGATAATCCAATTGGAGTTGGGTATACCTTCAATGTACGTATTGACTATGATTAGGGAAGTCACAACATTTATAAAAATGCAAAAAAAATGGATCACCGAATATGGGCTCTAATGAGGCAGGTAATTATGTTTTGTTAAACATTATTAACAAAAGAATACAGGATTTTCTAATAATGATAGACTGACAGGTAGACTGGTCACAACCTGTAGAAAATGTGATATCCCAATTAAAAAAGCAGGCTCTCTGCTGGGATAATGTATACAGTTAAAGGATGCATTGAGTAAGAAAACAACGCTGTCGCTTGTTGGCTACACCTTCCTCTATGGTTAATCCCGACCCTATTTGCTAAGTTCCCATTCTAAAAAATCAGAAGTAAATTCATATTACGTTGTAATCCGGACTGAACTAAAACTAGTAGGAGAGAAATTGCAAAACAGCCACGATTCTGAGGTAGGATTAGAAAATTACATTAAACAGCTAAAAGAGGACTTGGCTCTACAACAGGAGTGCACAACTGATTTTGACAGAGGGCCGTAAATACCTTACATGATGGCTATAGTGGGCCGAAAAGTAAATGTGGGCGGGCGGTAGGCGGGGCGGTAGGTAGGGCATGGCAGGAGGCTTTTTCAACCCCCAATTTGTATTAAACACATGGAAATAGAATATGTTTTTGAGGGGTAGCGATTTTTATTTGTATTTCAAACTTACACTTTATACTACACAATAACTAAATAGAAATAAATTATATTTTATTGACCTTGATTGGACATTCCGTTATTTTGGACTGCTATAGTTTGCTGTTTGAGTTGCCCAAGAGGAGTATGGCCTTCGCTGAGTCAGGTTTCCTTAAAACGCAAAGGATGTACATCTCCTAACTGTGCCTGTTTTAGCTTTATTATTGGGTTCACTCTTGGAGTGCAACACTATGCCCATGGCTCCCACCCCAACCAAACAATATGCCACATGGCTCCCATCCTCAACCAAACACTATGCCCCATGTCCCCCTCACCCCCATCCAAACACTATGCCCCATGGCTCACTCACCCCCAACCAAACACTATGCCCCATGGCCACCTCACCCCCAACCAAACACTATGCCCCATGTCCCTCACCCCCACCAAACACTATGCCCCATGGCCCCCTCACCCACAACCAAACACTATGCCCCATGGCCCCCTAACCCCCAACCAAACGCTATGCCCCATGTCCCCTCACCCCCAACCAAGCACTATGCCTGATGTCCCCCACCCCTCAAGCAAGCACTATGCCCCATGGCCCCCCACCCCTCAAGCAAACACTATGCCCCATGTCCCTCACCCCCAACCAAACACTATCCCCCAACCAAACACTATGCCCCATGGCCCCCTCACCCCTAAAGAAATACCACCATCAGTAAATACTACCTGATTACAGGTAGAATATGGACTGCTGGAGAAATATTTCTGCATGGGGACCCCCAAAGTAGGCGAAAATATGGGCATCTCTGATGCCCACCTTCTCACCTACTTTTCACTGTAATGCAAGAAGTGCCAATAGTTACATCTAGTGGTAAAATGATTGAACAGCGCTGCCAAATCCCTGTGTAGGTGTATCAACGCGGAACATGGAAGAACGGTCTTGCCCATTTAAAATTAGTGTTTGCAACGGTTGTTCCACCTGCCTTCTGCTATCGCCTTTGGTTATCCTATAGGAAGTGCATGCGTTTGAAAGTCTGTAAACCAGCTGCCATTAACAGCTAAGTCCACTGGCTTCATTTTGTGGAGGACTATATATCTCCTCCATTTATACCTCTCTCCCAACCCCACCCGCACCCAGACCTACCTACAATTAAAAAGAAAAACCCAGAGATCTATGTCACCCAGACGCCCCACCAACACCCATCCAAGACTCCACTCACTTGATTTAAAAAAAGGCAAACACCACGGTGTTGTGCCATAAAAGGGGGGGTTGCTCGAAATGCTCTGTATCCGCCCAAACCTCCATGTGATTGGCCACTAGCGTAGCCAATCACATGAAGGTGCGGGGGGAAATGCTGACACTGCCAGAAACTCCACATTATTCCTCAGAGACCTGGAACAGTGGTGTTGCTAGGGGGGGCGGGGCATGGCAGGCCTGGTCCCCTCCTCTGAAATCCTGCCCCCCCCTTCACCCACCCCTACGTCAGCTGGGCTACTCACTCGGCACTGTCTGCAGTGCTGTGTTTGCCCGCACGGCACGCACACACACAGGGCCGCAATCAACAATGAGGAGCTGTTAAGTTCCCTCTTCCCGTCAAGACCAGCCCCTCTAATCCGAATGCAGCACACAAAACTGTGAATGATGGGTGATTAGTGACAATGATTTTGTGCTGACATTCTGATGGGAGCGGATGTGCAGTAGGGTTTGGTAGTTGGTGTGTACAAAAGCTTCTCTGCACGAGTGCGTGTGATGCCACACATTGCCTTTCATAGGCGGCCCCCCTACTTTTGTATTTGGCCCCCTCTTTGCCCCACCTAAATTTGATTACTGACAATGCCACTGCTCCGGACTAAACCCAAAGACTAGGCAGGTTTGCCCCTATCATTTTTGTAGTGGGCCTGCATTATGAGCCTGTGTTTCATCATTTTGTTTACCCCACACACTTATAGAGAGCAGGATGAAGGCCCAGCCCGGATACCCACGCCTCTGTTTGGCGCTCTAGTAAACTGTAAAATAAATGGATGTAACTAATAAACACTGGTTGCTAAAATCCCGTCGCAGCACCTTTATCCATAAATGAAGGCAACAAAAAGCGAAACTGGTGCAGGAGTCGATTATGTAATATTTTTCACCCCTGGAATTCTATGCGCTACCAGGGTGTGACTGTTGCCCCCCTTCCCCACCTCACCCTCCCGCTGTTTAAATGCCAGCATCCGTTAAGCAGATAGGGCGCTTTCGGCTATACAATCCATTTGTATTGCTCTGCTGATGTGTTTGACAAAAGCATCCGCAAATCCCTAAAATGCTCTTTAAGTCATAAAATGTGCATGTTGGTGTGAAACTCTGAACTCTCTGTAATGGATTCCAGGTTCGCCTGAACTGGGAGAGTTTCACTTTTTTTTCATTCCGGTCTGTCTATCAAAGACAACAAAGACTTTCCTAATAGAGGGCGGCCGATGCTGCTTGCGGGCCGCACTCCATTAGGAAAGTCTTTGTGCCTTGTGGGCCGGACAAAATGGCATGGCGGGCCACAACTGGCCTGCGGGCCGTATGTTGTGCACCCATGCTCTACAACAACAAAATAATTCAGACCAAGAGGCCCAATTAGGTGCATTAAAAGTGGAGTGTCATGAAAAGGTAGAACAGAAGCTGAATCAACAAATAAAATATAACGGAGCCTGTTCAGAGCAGATAACCACTTTATTAAAACAGGTGGACAAATTGGAACAGGAGAATAATCAGTTAATCCTGAAGGGAATACACTTCCAAACAGAAATTAACCACGAACGACATACATGATGTACCATCAAACAGCAGGATGACCTGGCTGAACAAAGGGGCGCCCTGTATTAAGAAGAAGATGCTCTATGTCAGGAAGTGAGCAACCTAAAAACAGATCTACAGAAAAGAGAGTTAGACCTCCAGAAACTTAATGAACTACAAGTAGAATATGAAAAGTTATTGGGGCACACTAGACGAGTGGGAGGTGCTCTAGAAGAGAACACCCGAGCTACAAATGTGCAAAATCAGGAGATGAATCTCCTGCAACAAAAATTGTCTCGGTATTCCCAGACCAAACAGGCGGCACAAAAAGACAATGAGACCCTCTGTGAGGAGAACAGTGGACTCGAGTCAGATAGCAGCTCAAGTAAAGGTCATAGAAGTAAGCCAATCCCTGATAGCAGAGCAAAATACTCCGGCCTTTGCCTAACGTCAGGAAATAGGGGCTGAAAAGGAGGAACTGGAGCTGTTAGAGAAAGAGTATGCTTGGCTGAATCCAAACCCGAGGGACCCCAAACAAGTAGAGGGACATGGCAACTCCTGATCAGAGTGATGCCCTCTGTACTAAGGGCCTCAAACCCATTTACCAATTTGTATGTACAAGGCACTGCTGACTTCAAGTCCGCTGGTTCACAAGAACTCGGAGTCATGAGGCAGCCAGACTTAAATAGGCATAGCGTGATTGAGCAGGTAGGCCACTGCTCATCAGAGATTGATGGACAAGCATTTAACCACAGATTCCGAAATGTTATGGCCGAAATATCTGATCAAGAAGACTCCTATGAGGAGAAATTCGGGGAGCTAGACCTACAGTAACATCACTTACAAAGGAACCATTTGGTTCACTTTGCAGAAAGACCGCATGAAATGAGGCCCCAAAAGAGCATTCTAAAAACCACCATTCCAAACAGGGCAGTGGGGGTGGGCCCTCCACTAACCCTGGAAGCAGAGAGGAGTCAGAAGACCACTCTCCTGTTCGAAAGTGTCACATCTTGGAGTACCTGGCGACTTTGGGATAGATGGAAACGGCGCCCTCCATTGCCGGTTCCATCACATAAAGTAAAGCGTAGAGTTCCTTGCAGCGCGTTCCGACGCTGGTAGTTATCTTTCCCCCACTTCCGGTTTCAGGCGCGTTGCAACAACCTGTTTTTTCCTGTTTGTTCTGCGCTGCTCCTTGCTTCCTGTTGTTTTTCCCTTTTAGCCTTTTGCGGTACTTTTCCCCTTCTGCTTTCGATTCTACCTTACTCTGCTGATTTCCTCTCCTGTGCTTCCTTTCGTCCTCTCATTCACTACTGGACCTATTCCCGCTTGCCTTCCTACCTTACCACCCTCCTTGTGTGTGTGTCCTGTTACTTTTGGTCTTTTCCTCTTTAGCTATGCCTTGCTCTGCTTTTCTTTTTCCTTCATGTGAACTTAACCAGCCAGCCTTTCGGATCTGCTCTGCCTTATCCCTGTGACAGTGTTGTTCTTCTGGTTCCTCTACCCTGCCTGTCCCTAGACTGCTTTCGCCTCCCTTGTACGGAGTGCTTGGTGCTTGCTGCCCTGAATGCTACTCGACCACCATTTAGGGAGCTGTTGTGGCCAGATTCTCCTCCACAACCCATTCATCCACCGAACTCCATCATTGTTGCTGCCCTCGGATATTATTCAAGTGCTACAGGGATCTCATCATCACATCCAACGTAGAAGGACCATTTTGGGGTTTTTTATGCCACTGGTTTTTTTCCCCACTTTTAGGCGGCCACGGAGGATAACCACAGTTTACCTATTAGGTGACACTGTGGCGTCCTTCCACAGTCGCCCCTATCTACATAAAAAAAGAGGAGAGAACCCGAACCAAAGACAACCCGAAGCCAAAACAAGGTTGGAAACATAGAGGTGAGGTGGAAGTGGAGGTGGGAGGAACAGATTCTTCCCAAGGGGAGGAAGATATTACGGACTCTTCTGACAGAAAGAGGGAGTACAAGGGGAGTGACCCAGAGAGCCCAAGGTACAGCAGGGGAAAAGAAACAAGGCCCCACCATTCTGAGAGCAAATCACAAGCTCAAAGAATCAGGGAGCGCCTAGAAGATAAAGAGGGGACCTCCAACAGTAGCAGCTCCGAGTCTGAAGGCAAGTGGACTCGGGTAACGCGGCAAAGGAAGGCCAATAAACAAAAGAGAGTTCTGGTGAAAGACTCCATTAGGCAGATTAAGGCTATTATGATAGTTATAACTCTGTATCACAACAATGCAAAATATTCTGTCTGGGAGCATCTGGAACTATATGAACAAATGATGAACTCATTTCACATCAATAATAGCCAGAACTGCATAGATTATGCTAAATGGACGTTCTCTCCGTAGTACTCCAGCTTCTTTTTGAGTCTGGAAGCCCAGAACTATTCAATGTGGTCCACCTATAAGGAGGCCATCTTGAAGCACTTTTCCAGCCACAGAAACTCCCAGAAAGCTTACAAAGCAGCCTACAATCTGCAATGTGGAGAGGATGAGGCCCCAAGAGAATTTGTGCAGGAGCTAAAACGTGCCTTTGCACAAACCACCAGATGGGTGCGCACGAATAGTAGAGAATTCATAACCACCTATTTTCATGTGTTACCAAAATATATAATGACCCAGCTCGTAAGGGATTTTCATGACAACAGGACCCTGGACTGGGTAGTAGAGCAGGCTACCCGGATCTGTGAGTTCCAAAAACCTGCATAAAACAAAAACCCGAAACCAACACCCCCGCTGTTGCCTCCTAAGGTCGCAGAGGTGAAGGTTGCCCCCAATTTGGATCTAGATATGGGGGCGCCTAAAAACATACCTTCCCAAAACCAGCCAAATCAGGAGCAAAGAAGTTCTTCGGGTCAATCAGCAGCAGGTGGTAGTCAGTTAGGTAACCCCACCAATGTGACCCCTAACTCTGCTGATTACATCAGTCCCAGATATAAGGGCAACAGACCTATCTTGGGGTACGTATGGACTCCCCCATCCCAAGGGGGGGAATCCACCCAGGTGAGTACTGCCCCAGGAAACTTCCCTCCCAACTTCCCTCAGGAAGGCAGTAATCCCCCAAATCCTGGGTTAAGTTTCTTCCCCCGGTACCTTCCAAACCCCAACCTGCAGGACAACTCTCCTTTATTTCTCGCTTTCAGGAGTCCAGATTACCCAAAGGGGAGAGCAAGGATGGAGGGTTACCAAGGGAATCCCCAATACCCAGGGTACTCTGGGAAAAGGGATATTTACCCTTCCCGAGAACCACCTACGTTTGAGCAAAACCCTCCGTAACAGCAGGAACGGGTGTCCCAATTGGAGCACCAGGTCCAGAGCCTCACACAGGATCTAAGTTGCATGTGTTGAGGGCTCAACAAGACCCTCAGATGAACATGGTGGCTCAGAACCCCTCAAACCAAGGGTCTGGCACCCCAGAACAATGACAGGGAGAGAACCCTGACAACCCACCGGTTCCAGAGGAGGAGGCAAAGCCCTAGAGGAAGCTTTCTTCCTCACCCGTATAAAGCCCCTGGACACACCAGAACCAAAATCTCTTGCCCCCGAAAAAAAGACAACCCAGGGAACAGAGGGTGGGTAGGAGAAACAAATCAAGAAGACCCTTTTTGTGGAGGAAGTCGGTGTCCTCCAGTTTGAAGGGGAAGAATCCTTGGAGGATTCTGGGAAGAAAATCTTCTCCTTCAGGGACGGGGGAATCCTCCCAAAGAAAAATGGGTCCCAAAAGACCTGAATGAAGACTGGGTGGGTGTGGGGACTGATTCAGGGTCACCCATCCCTGAACTCCAGAATTGGTATCCTGATAACAAAATATTAACGGAGGGATCCTCCCCACAAACTGGTCCTAGTGACTGCCACCAGGTAAGAGGGGGCAGCACAGAGCTAAGGGAAAAAGGGGATTCCAAAATTCCACATATTTCAGGATGCCAAATTTTTGTTACAGATTCCCAGACTCCGGCACACAAAACTATCAAAAATCCCACCGTGTCGGAGTCCAAAATAAATAAATTGACCGCCCAGCTTGCCCAAATGCCCATTACCTTTGCCCCTTGCAGGAGAAAGAAGGTAGATTCTATGCCCCTGTCCAAGGGCAATATGCATTTTCATCACTGGTGGATACTGTATCACAAGCCACTCTTCTGTCATAAAGGGCATTTGAGCCGCTACATTCAGGAAGGGGGGAGAGACACCAGTTCCCTCTCACCCCTCTTCCTGGACAACTCCAGAATTTTGACAGACTTGAAATTCCTGTTGAGGGGACTGCAGATCTGGAAATTATAATTGGGAAACATAAGGTGAAGCACCTGGTAATAGTTGTGACCCAGAGGGGACCCCATGTCTATTAGGTAATGACCTCCTCCGGAAGTTGTCCCCCCTGATAAGATTGTGTCAATAAGGTCCTCTGGACTCAGACTAACTAGCCAATAAAATAAAAACAAAGTGTCAACTATGTTAGTTTAAATGGCACATGCCACATGGTTGAACAAAAAACTGGATCATATTGAGTTTCATTTCCAAAATAATCAAACACCTGATATTACAGTAATTGCTTTAGGACAACAAACTGGTGATTGGAACTCCTCTCCGTTCCTGAAAATCAACCTTCCTTCCAGTTTAAAGTGGCATTCCACACTGGAAGGAACTACTTTGAAACGTTATACCAATTCACAATCTGAAAATCCAAATTCTATTGTCAAAAGTGATGAAAAACCAGCTAAAAGTTTAGCTGACATTCAAAAAATTAGAGAACAGCTGTTCCTCCCTATTCAGTTAAATGAGGGGAAGGAATCTGTTCTCGCCCGAGTGTGCCTGAACAACGGAAAGAGCTTCATCAGCAAAGCCATGTTCAGAAAACTCCAAAAAGTTCCAACCATTCCTACATTTGTATGCTCAAAATTTCTATAGGTGACAAAAGCATAGAACATAATTGTTAGGTCGTGCGAGATGTCCCTGCTCCATACTATTTAGGCAGTGACATTCTCAAACGGTTTGCATTTAATTTGGAACTTATAAATTACAATGCCTGGTCCCGACTAGGGGGCAATCCCATGTGCTTTGATCATTTTGAAAAAGCATTTTGGTCAGTCCAATTGCTGTGTATGCAGTTGAAGTTCAAATTGGAGAGGTCACCATCCCAGGACGGACCTGACAATTCCCACTTGACTTAAAAACTAAAAGAGGACAGAAACGACAACATCCTGACTCCTATGTACACCTCAATGCCCATCTCCAACAGCAGGGGTTGGGGTTAACAACACCATTAGTCAATGTAGAACACAACCACATTCCAATAGTGGTGGATAACAGCAACCTTAGGAGTATCACTCTGGGCACAGACACCATTATTGGAATGGCAGCTGATGATCAGTATTTCCCATGGATATAGGAAATTAACTCATAGGACCAATCCCCCAATTACTGCTATGACAATGGCGATGACATACCACCAGAAAGGATCTTCACCCGGCAAGGGGGGAATTTCCTGGTGTACTCTTCCTGCCCTTACCGGGATGAAGAGGTGACCTAAGACATAAGGCAGGATGAGGTGATATTCCAGGCCTACAATGACTGCCTCTCCTACCTGAAACCCTATGTCCAGGTCAACACTTTAACCAGAGACCTCTCCACCCAGCTGTAGGAGGCCGCTGAGGTCGCAAAACCCAAAGTCTTTCCAGGCTTCAGGCAAATGGTTAAAGAGCAGGTCAACATTGCTGATGCCTGTGAGACTGAGGAGCAAAAGCAAAAGTTGAAACAGGTGTTCTTAGATTTCCAAGATATCTTTGCTGTGGACTGGTACGACTATGGTCGCACCGAGATACATGCTACCACAATTCCCACGGACCCTGGGATGACTCCTTGTTCGTGAAGCAATATCGCTTGCCTCTCGCATCTATGGAGTCCCTGACGGAAATAATAAAATAAGAGTCCTGTGGGATAATTTGGCCAGTCCACAGCACCTTTTAATAATCAGGTGCTGGGGATATATTAAAACCAAATGGCCAATGGAGACTTTGCGCAGACCTTTGGGAGCTGAACAAACGGGTCCACTTGTCCCGGTGGCCTCTTCCCTACATTGACCAAGGGCTGGCCCAGATCCAGGGGTCAAAGGTATACACCGCTATTGACCTGACAAATGGATACTAGACTGTGCCCGTCAGTAGGTAGGACCAGTACAAGCTGGCTTTTACCTTCGGGGGGCAGCAGTACACATGGACCCGGACTCCCTTCGGATACATGAACTCCAGGAACAAATTCAACCTCTTCCAACACAAGGCCATGCCCGACTTGGGTAAAAGGGGAAACCTGGCCTATGTGCTAATGTCTCCATGAAAAGCTCAACTGTGGAAGAACACATAGTGGAAATCCGTTATTTTCTGACCCAGTTGAGGATTGCCAGAGCAAAACTGTCTTCTAGAAGACACAATGGTGCAGGACCCGTGTCAACTTCTTGCGACATGAAATAACTCATGAGGGTCTCTATCCCCAGGAGAAGAGAGTGGAAGCATTACTAAAACTGAAAGACCCCACAACTCTGCGTGAGCTTAGAAGCCTCCTTGGACTGACTAATTACAGTAGGAAGTTCATTGAGGATTACGCAGAGGTCACAAGACCCCTGGTCCATCCTTTGAAGGGGGGTCAAGTGGGAGTGGGGTCTAGAACAAGCCAAGGCAGTAAAACAACTCAAAAGAAGCCTTTCACAAGCGCCTTGTCTAGCTTACCCGGTCAAAAACAAGTTCTTCTTGGAGACAGGGTTCTCAAATACATGCTTGACAGCAGTATTATACCAAAAGCATGACAAGGTCAATAAAGTCATCTCCTATGCAAGCAAAAATTCAACGATTGTGAGGGCATTAAAAAATAACCACCCGTTCATCCAGGGGGAGCACATCATAGTGGAGACTCCACACCAGCCTTTGCAATACCTGCAAAGTGACAGAATCCGGGCAAGGAATGTAAGTAATTTCAGAATTACCTCCTGGATTCTGTCCATGCAAGGCTTTTCTGTGGAGGTCAGATATTTCCAAAACAAGAAGAGTCCCCTCGCGCAAGTTCTGGCTGACTTGCACGATTGTGCCAGAGAGAATTGTCTCGAGGACAAAAGTCTCAAAACCCAGGGCAACATGGAAGCGTACCTGAATTCTCTGCACAAAGTGGATGAAGAAAAGTGCCAGGGAATGCCCACAGTTTATGTGGACGGGTGCTCCTACCATGTTGACGACAACAGGGAAAAGGAACTGGTGGCCGGCGTTGGGAATGCCTGGGTGAATGATGCCCCGAACCCTCTGCTGGGTACAAAATCAGTCCCTGTAGTAGTCAGGTGGCAGAGTTGATGGCAGTTCATCAGGCAATCCTCACTGGCGTCCGACACCATCTCCACCAACTGGTCATAATCAATGATTCAAATTATGTCTGGAACGTGTTCGTGGAGCACCTGGAAAACCCGAGGCATGCTGTGTGCTAATAACAAACCACTTAAACATGGCAAACTAATACAAAATATTGATGATCTGGTCACCTCAAATGGGATGACCATCTATTGGAAAAAGATTAAGGGTCATTCCAGGATAGAGGGGGCAGACAAAACTGGAAATTACCAAGCTGATCAGCTGGCCAAAATCGGAGTCATCCAGGGGGGAATCTCCTTGAGATAGAGTCCCTGTTGGGGGAAATCCAAGTCACTGCTGTCACTACATCCCAGACAAATGCTCACAATGAACTCTCAACTGCCCAGTGGAGTAAGGAGACCTCAGATCCTGATTTAATTACGGCACAAAAAGGGGATCTGATTATTGGGAAATTCTATCAACAGATTAAGGACCCTGAGAACTTTCCTCTGACGGAAACTGATTACATTGGGAAAGAGGACCTCAGGGTGTTGATGAAATGTCCCAAAATGTTCAGAATCTAAGACGATTTGTTGATTAGGAGATCCATCTCTGGATGTGACCAGTGGGTGGTTCCTACCTCATTCCGAAGCCTAATGTTAAGTTACGCCATGAAGCAGCAACAGCCAGTCATCAGGGGTTACATACTACTCTAGAAATCTTGAAAGAGGTTGCATACTGGCCACACATTGGGCAGGACCTCAACCAATATTGTGTGTGCACAATTTCTGCCAAGTTCACTCACACAGCGAGCTCCCCTCCAGAAGAAGGGGATGACACTGCCTTGGTCAGATTTACAAGTTGATTTCATCGGGCCCGTGATTCACTCCTCTAGGGGGATCAAGTACATGCTTAACAGTAACATGCTTGTTTACCAAATGGGTGGAATGTCTTCCGGACCCAAATTGCAAGGCAGAAACAGCAGCTGCCCTGATGATCAACCACATCTTCTCACGTTTTGGCTTACCCCAAAGGATTGAGTCAGACCGAGGAAGTCACTTCACCAGCAAAGTGATGACAAAGATGTGGGAGATACATGGGGTAAAAAGGAAACTTCATATTGCATACCACAAGTCCTCTAGTGGGGGAGTTAAGAGGTACAATAGAACAATTGTGATCTTTCTAAAAAAAAGTTTGTGGCAGATTCTGGGCAAAGTTGGGACATCCAATTACCGCTTGTCCTGATGGCCATCAGATCTACACCATCTTCTGTGACCAAATGTCTCAATATGAGTTAATGACTGGACAAATAATTGTGCTACCTCTACAACTGCTCTATAGAACACAAGACACTGATAAACGTCTCCACAGTTCATGAATATGTCGAGAATCTAAGAAAACACCTGTAAAAATCAGCAGAGGGGATGAAAACTCAATATGATTTAAAAACAACCATAAAGGAATACCAAGTAGGAGACAGGGTCTACTTGTACAATTTTCAAAGGAGCAGAAATTTCTCCCTTCCTGGCGCGGTCCTTTTGAAATTGTAGATAAAATTTCACCGGTCGCCTACAGCATCTGAATCCCCAAAGGAGAGCTGTCAGAAGAGAAATGGGTCCACATTAGTCAGTTAAACAGTTGTCACCCCAGGCATACTTTGCAGCTGATTGAGGAGCCCAAGGAAATTCCAATAGAGGAGACCCCTGGAGAATAAGAAGCAAGAAGAAGCAGAAGGGAATAGGTAGATCCATAGGTATAGCTATCTAACAGGGAGTACTTTTCTTCAGTGTTATTGGAAAAAAATATGTAATGAAAATGTAGTGTAAAAATGTCCTGTCTTTGTAAATTGTTTGCCGATGATGTTCAAGTACCCTGATGAATGGAAAATGTATGTTTCGTTTCGCGCTTCAAACCTTCCTGGAAAACTCCAGGAAAACCGTCAGTGCAAGATCATAAACCTGTTTTTTATATATCTCCTATTAGATTATTAATTTAATTCCCTCCTAGACCCATGAGGACCTCCCCAGGGACACGGTAAGGGAGTGTCGCTCCACACTCTCCTGTTAGAACACCTACTTGTGCGGGGCGACGAGGCTCTAGGGGGCGTGCTGGTTCCTGGCAGTTGTACCCACGTCTCAGGCTGTGGAGACGTCGCACCGCTCTGGGCACATTTCCCCGGCGGAGTTACTCTGTCCTGACCCGTGTAGGGCACGGGTGCCGTTCGCGTAACTGTTCGAGCGAGTTTGCGTTCCAAGACTCGTTCGCGCAGCGGCATCCATTCGCGCATGCGCATTGCAGCGCGGTCCAAGCCTCGGTTTCACACAGGACCGCTACTTAAGCGATCCGATTCAGTTCTTCATCGCGTCTCAACGCTTCCCTTCCGCTTCGCTTCCTGATTCTGGGGTTCTGGGTCTTGATCCTGGTCCTGGGTTGGGTCCTTTCCTTTTCCTCTTCTGATCAGGCTGCCTTCTTCCCTCCCCATTCCTGTTCTCCTGTGTTTCTCTGGTCCCTTCCTCCTGGTTCCCTCCTGCTCCTTCTAGTGCCTGAGTTGCCCGCCTGTGCTGGGGTTCCTGTGGTACTGGCCCGCTTCTCCGGCTTCTTTGGATCCCTGTTCTTCCTCCTACCTTGGTACCTTGGACTTGCTGCTAATCACATTTTAGTACCTTGAACATTCTGCTTACCTGTACTGGCTACCTCGAACCTACACCATCCTGGAAAGCTGTTTGGGATCCTTTGCCAGTATTTGCCAGTAACATCTACGACCTTCCCGATCAGTGCTTGCACTGTTCTGGTGCCACGTTAATATTGGGAAGTGTCATCCGTGGCGTCAGGAGCTGGCCCCAGTTCAATCCTGTATTACAGGACGGGTCCGGAGTCGGTTCTTTGCGTCACTTACTTCATCAGCTACTAGTCTACATCTACCACGACCTGGCTACCTCGGCACGCAAGACTCCTGGAGATACAGGTACGCCTCGTCCTCGGGACACACAACTTAACAGATTGAGACGCCTTACCCTCAGTTCTGAGACAGAGATGGAGGAATCCCAGGATATCCATGACGAGGTCAGAGCCTTAAGAGCTGAAATGGCGGCATTACGTCAGGAGAATCTCAATCTCCGCCAGATGGTCATGCAAGGCACCCCTGCTAATCCACAAGTGGAGACACCAATGGCTACTACTGCACCCATGAAGTTCAATGGTGATCCTAGGCGTGTCGCAGAATTCTGCAACCATTGCAGGATACATTTTTTGTTCCGGGCATTACATTTCACACAAGAAAGGGCTAAGATTGGCTACATCTTGGGAAATCTAACGGGAAGTGCCTTGGCTTGGGCGTCTCCCTTGGTGTCTGCTAACAGCCCCATTCTTAATGATTTTGTGGCATTCGAGAAAGCATTTTTGGAGGTTTTTCAGTCTCCCAATTTGGCGGCTACGGCACAGAACCAGTTGATGGATTTAAGACAGGGATCCGGCAATATGATCACTTATATAAGCCGGTTCCGCCAATTGGCTACGGACTCTCAATGGCCCGAAGTAACGCAAAAGACTCTGTTCAGACGTGGGCTAAGAGAAGAATACAAGGACGAGTTACTTCACATACCCGAACCTGAGACTCTGCAGTTACTCCAGGAGCAGGTCCTACGAATTGACCATCGCCTGGCTGAACGAAGAGGTGAGAGACGTCGGTTAGAGAGGTTCCTTCCCAGACCTCTTCCTCAGGCTGGAGGCATACCTGCCAGTCCGGAGATGGGCCTAGAACCAATGCAGCTAGGGGCACTAAGAGGACCATTATCGGAGGCCGAGAAGAAACGCAGGAGAGATCTCCGCCTTTGTTTGTATTGTGGGACTGCCGGACATTTTCTCAGTACTTGTTCATTACGACCAATCAAGAAGTCGGAAAACTAATAGGCCTGTTGCGATGGAGGAAGGCAGTGACAGGCCCTTCGATCTCTTCAGTCCTTCCTATTCCTGTGACGACCCATCCACCCATGACTCCGGTGGCCCTTATGGCTCTTCAGATCAGGGTTACTTGTCAGAATAAATCAGTGACCGTATTGGGTCTTCTGGATTGCGGAGCCTCAGGTAATTATGTGGACTTTGAATTTTCCAAGAAGAATGGGATTCCCCTGCTTGATAAGGGTTGTGTTACTCTGGTGGAGGTAATTGATGGAACCCCTTTGGCCTCCGGTCCGGTTCGCCAACATACCGGACTTCTACAGCTACAGATTGCGGAACACCGTGAATTGATTTCTCTTGATGTGATTAAGTCACCCTCATACCCGATAATTCTGGGGTTACCGTGGCTATTACATCATAACCCCATTATTGATTGGGCTTCCCGTACCTTGACCTTCGCTTCCAATCGATGTGGTCGGGAGTGTTGTACCTTCGGACCTAGTACCAGATCTTCCACCATTGCCACTCAGACGGAAGGATCAGGACTGCTCCAAGTGTGTACCTTGTCTTCGGTATCTTCCGACTACAATGAGTATCATGAGGTCTTTTCTGAACCCGGTACCATTCCTTTGCCACCTCACAGAGTCTTTAACTGTGCCATAGAACTACTGCCCAATGCAGTAATTCCCCATGGCAAATTGTATTCGTTATCACCCCACGAAAAGGAGGTTCTGCAAGAATACTTGGATGACTGCCTTCAGAAGGGTTATATAACACCTTCTAAGTCACCTGCGGGATTCCCTTTGTTCTTTGTGAAAAAGAAGGAGGGCACTTTACGGCCTTGTGTGGATTATAGACAGTTAAATGACATCACACGAAAGGATCGATATCCGTTGCCTTTGATACGCAACATTATGGAATCTTTACGGAATGCCCGAATATTTTCCAAACTAGATCTCCGAGGGGCATACCATTTAGTACGTATCAAACCCGGCGATGAATGGAAGACAGCCTTTAAAACCCCAGCAGGGCATTTTGAGTATCGTGTAATGCCGTTTGGTTTGTGCAACGCTCCGGCCGTTTTTCAACGCCTTATGGACGACATATTCTCGGATTTGATTGGAGTATCCGTATGGGTATATCTCGATGATATATTGATATTCTCCAAAGAGAAGGAGGAACATCTACGTCATGTGAAGGAGGTCCTTGGTCGGTTACACCAGAATCACTTATATGCCAAGGCCGAGAAATGTCACTTTCATCAGAGTAGTATCGAATTTCTTGGATATGTCATTAGTGAAACCAGAATACATATGGATCCTGCTAAGGTACGGGCGATTCAGGAATGGAGACAGCCTTATGATTTGAAATCTCTTCAGCGTTTCTTAGGATTCGCCAACTTCTACCGGCGCTTCATACCTGCCTATTCTGAAGTAACCGCTCCCTTGTCAGATTTGACTAGCAACAAGACTCCATTCATATGGAATTCAGTAGCGACCAGTGCTTTCAAGAAACTTAAGGAGGCATACAGTACTTCCCCAATTTTACATCATCCTGATGAGAACAGGCCATTCATTGTGGAGGCAGATGCTTCCGATTTTGCTGTTGGGGCTGTCCTACTTCAAGACGATCCACGGACAGGGTTGGAGGTTCCTGTTGCCTATTATTCCCGGAAGTTGACATCCAGTGAACGAAATTATGCAATCATTGAAAAGGAGCTTTTGGCCATAAAGGTTGCATTTGAGGAATGGCGTCACCATCTTCTGGGGGGAAGATTCTCAGTAGAAGTACGCACTGATCACCGGAACCTACAGTGTCGTACTTCTCGTTTGGCTCGTTGGGCCTTGTTCTTTTCCCAATTTGATTTCACGATTTCTTACATTCCTCAGTCACGCAACCTGAAGGCTGACGCCCTCTCTCGCTCTCTAGAGAACGACGTTGAACTAGATCATCGAGCTCAACAAATACTTCCTTCTAAACACTTCTTGTTGGTTACATCTCAATGCTTGGATACCATCCTACAGGACACTTTAAAGGATCCCAAGTATTCCTCACTTCTACAACACCCTCTCGTAAGGGAGAACGGTGGTCTACTCTTCTTTCACAAACGGTTATATCTTCCCACGGAGGTACTTCGGACTGCCGTCCTGCAAGCTTTACACGATTCTAGGATTGGGGGGCATTGCGGCATTCAATCCACTCAGGAACTGATTTCTCGTCAATTTTGGTGGCCAGGATGGGCTAGGCAGACAAGAGAGTATGTGGAATGTTGCCCAGTGTGTGCTCAGGTCAAGATTCCATGAAAGAACCCTATTGGACTTCTACAACCCACCGAGAGAGCACCATATCCTTGGCATACTATTGCCACCGATTTTATTGTGGACCTTCCTCCCTCGGAAGGATATACTTGCATTATGGTGGTCATCGATTGTTTTTCTAAGTTAGCCCATTTCATTCCATTCCTAAGGGTGCCTTCAGCCGGTAGTATGGCCCAGGCCTTTTTTCATTCCATTTATCGCTTGCATGGACTTCCAGAGAAGATTATCTCAGATCGTGGATCTCAGTTCATGTCTGCCTTTTGGAAGCAGCTTTGTCGTCACTTGGGAATCCAGCGTGCTCTCAGTTCCGGCTATCATCCCCAATCCAATGGCCTGACGGAGCGAACTAATCAGACTTTGGAGCAATACTTACGCTGTTTTTCTAATGCTTCTCAATCCAACTGGGCAAAACATCTGGACCTAGCGGAGGTGGCTTATAACAACTCTAAACACTCTGCCACTGGAATGAGTCCTTTTTATTGTTCCTCAGGTCTTCATCCCAAGTTGATTCCATTTCATCCTGTCCCTTCCAGTACGGTTCCTTCTGCGGATCAGATGGTTGCAGACATACAGAAGAATCAGATCCAGGTCATGGGAGCCCTCGCTAAGGCATGTGAGAGTATGAAGGCACAGGCGGACAGGAGAAGGAGTTGTGAGCCAGCATTCCAGGTTGGAGACATGGTGTGGCTCTCTTCTAAGAATTTACCAGTGCACAATCTCCCGACTAAATTAGCACCCCGTTTTCTGGGGCCCTTCCGGGTGATCAGACGGATTTCCTCTGTGGCATTCAAGTTGGATCTGCCGCAGTCCTGGCGGATTCACCCCGTCTTTCACGTGTCCCTCTTTAAGCCATTCCGGTCTGATCCGTACGGTCGTTCACATTCCCGACCTGCGGCTATAGATGTTGGGGGTACTCAGGAGTTTGAGGTGCAGGAGATTTGTGACTCCCGTTTCTCCCGGGGTAGGCTTCAATTTTTGGTGGACTGGAAGGGTTACCCTGCTTGTGATCGTACTTGGGAGCCTTGTGATAACGTTCATGCCCCCCGATTACTGCGGGAATTTTTTCGTAGGAATCCCTGGAAACCGGGTGCCCCGGGTCTTTCTGGTGGGGAGCATAGTGTTAGAACACCTACTTGTGCGGGGCGACGAGGCTCTAGGGGGCGTGCTGGTTCCTGGCAGTTGTACCCACGTCTCAGGCTGTGGAGACGTCGCACCGCTCTGGGCACATTTCCCCGGCGGAGTTACTCTGTCCTGACCCGTGTAGGGCACGGGTGCCGTTCGCGTAACTGTTCGAGCGAGTTTGCGTTCCAAGACTCGTTCGCGCAGCGGCATCCATTCGCGCATGCGCATTGCAGCGCGGTCCAAGCCTCGGTTTCACACAGGACTGCTACTTAAGCGATCCGATTCAGTTCTTCATCGCGTCTCAACGCGGTTGGTTCCCTTCCGCTTCGCTTCCTGATTCTGGGGTTCTGGGTCTTGATCCTGGTCCTGGGTTGGGTCCTTTCCTTTTCCTCTTCTGATCAGGCTGCCTTCTTCCCTCCCCATTCCTGTTCTCCTGTGTTTCTCTGGTCCCTTCCTCCTGGTTCCCTCCTGCTCCTTCTAGTGCCTGAGTTGCCCGCCTGTGCTGGGGTTCCTGTGGTCCTGGCCCACTTCTCCGGCTTCTTTGGATCCCTGTTCTTCCTCCTACCTTGGTACCTTGGACTTGCTGCTAATCACATTTTGGTACCTTGAACATTCTGCTTACCTGTACTGGCTACCTCGAACCTACACCATCCTGGAAAGCTGTTTGGGATCCTTTGCCAGTATTTGCCAGTAACATCTACGACCTTCCCGATCAGTGCTTGCACTGTTCTGGCGCCACGTTAATATTGGGAAGTGTCATCCGTGGCGTCAGGAGCTGGCCCCAGTTCAATCCTGTATTACAGGACGGGTCTGGGGTCGGTTCTTTGCGTCACTTACTTCATCAGCTACTAGTCTACATCTACCACGACTTGGCTACCTCGGCACGCAAGACTCCTGGAGGTACAGGTACGCCTCGTCCTCGGGACACACAACTTAACATCTCCAAAAAAAGACGAAAAAAGAGGATTGTGGTGTACCGCTCCCTGATGAAAGAAGAACTCCACCTGATGAACCTCACTTTGCCGTACTCTTCCCCCAACAAGAAGTCTCAGGGAAGCGGGGGGGGGGGGGTTGTGGGGTATAATTATCGGCCCAGCAGAACTCCCCTACATCACCAAACCTCATTTCGGCAGCTTCAAGAAGAATGGCTGCTCTGGCGCTGTTGAGCACAATTGCCTTGCATCAAAACTGGGTTTGTAGTCACCAAAATAATGGCTGCACTGTTTTTACCAAGCACATATGGGGCGAGATGGAACACCCCGAGAATGGCTGCCAGTGTTTTCCTTATGTGCACCAACGAAAAGAATTCAAAGGCAGCGTTGCTATGCTGCCAGCTCAAAACCTTCCACTGAACAAGAAAATGTTCTGCATTTGAAATGACTGCGCACTGATGCTCTTTTCATCTTTTCAACATTACCCAGTTTGGTTCCAGTAAGACACATTCATGTACACCCATATTCAGGCTGTGCACCAGCAAATGAGGGCATTCCTCACTGAATGGCATGTTGTGTCAGGCAAAATCTGTCAAATAATGGAGAACTTCACTCCAAGCCGTACGTAAAATGCTTTACTTTTTGCAACAAAATAATACAGACAAACCCTTCATAAGAAGCCCTCTCTCTTTGCTTATGTCAGTTTCAATGGACCCTAGCCTTGGAAAGATTCCTGTGTAGTAGAAATTGACTAGGGCTATACATAATCTTCAGAATCTAGATGCAAGAGAAAGCTGCATTTGTGAAAGTGTCATCCCAGAAGAATTAACTCATGTGTAAAAGGGTGCTTTTGACAAACAGGAAAATGCTTTTTGAACAGTGAAATGTTAAACTAAGGCCCTGTGCCTGCATATAAATGTGATGGGGGCTTGCTTGAAACATATACATGATATTTCTTTTTAAAAGACTTGCTTTCTGGTTAAGGAAAGAAAAATAAATAAAATTACTGTGAAGCCAGCAGAACAGGTTTGACAGGCCCTGGCTTCAAAGAGCCCTGCCTTTCCTGG
This sequence comes from Ambystoma mexicanum, assembly GCF_040938575.1. NCBI lineage: Eukaryota > Metazoa > Chordata > Amphibia > Caudata > Ambystomatidae > Ambystoma > Ambystoma mexicanum. Next base: position 1,482,979,070 of record NC_090921.1, read on the forward strand.
AAACAGGATTATCTTCCCCCAAGTGGACCAGCCCCCTGGAAACTATGAATGGGCCAAGGGGAAGCATCTTGTACCCTCATCAGACAAAGCAACACTGCTCCAGCGGGAGACAATGGACTGCCAGGACACATAGGTGTGAATTCCTGGTGACACCTCCCCTCAACTCAAGCTGAAGGGCTTCAAAGGTGAATCCATGGCAATATTGGGCTAAACTGACCAGAGCCTGACATTTGGCTATGGCTTGGAAAGGAATGCCCATATTTGGAACACAAAGCCAGCCCAGTTGATTTCAGAGACTATGCAGCTTATGTCAATTATTTCAGTAACCAAAAGACCTATTAATGTGAAATTATGACCATTTAAATGTCATGTTTGGGCCATTATAATAAGACATATGTTTTTCTAGCATGTTAGAGACGAAAACCCCAGGAAAATGTGAATTCTGGGGAAAACATACATGGTACAACTTTGAAAATTAATGAGAATATGGCCGGTGATAATATGTATACATATATAATATTGTCGAATTGTAGGTGAACTATTTTCCATGATTAACAGAAAGATTAACAGAATGACGAAACAGCATCGTACAGTCTTGGGATTTGGATCAGCATGTGTCTTGTAAGATGTGTAGTCAGCCCATATAAGTTTCCTGATGATGACATTTGTAAATATGAGTGTTTTGTTCCATAACTGATTTTGGTAAAAGTAACTTTGATAGAACAAAGCACATTGTAAAAATAGCCACCATAAAACTGAGTCACCTCGTTCAGTCCAGTCTGCACATTCAGAGATCCAGAAATTCCAGATTCACCCTGCAAGATTCCAGATTCCACTGCAAGGCCAGAGCTAGCTGACCCTATTCGGGCAGAACAACTGATCTAGAAAAACCACACAAACATCCAAATAATTAAGGGAGAAAGCTGTGTTACCCTTTTTTGGAGTATCCCGTGACCAGACCAGCTTTTGCCCCGCTACCTGCTTGCCCAGCTGATCCACCTCGCTGTCCAGTGACCAGACTAGGCCCAGCCGTCCCCTATAGGAGAGCCCGCTGCTGTGTGCAGTGACCACACCTTGCCTCGCTGTCCAGAAATTCGGTCCGCTGTCCAAGCTACCCCATTCAAGTGCTTGTTGTATTTCCCTTCCCAAGCAACCACAAACTGCATCGCATGCTTTGTTACCCTGTATTAGGTCCAATCCAAAAGCGATACTATAACTGGCCTAGCAAAATCCTAAAACTGTCAGAATCCTCTGTGTGCTTTGTTTTTAGGAAAATCTCCAAGTGTTAGCGCCATTCTTGCCAACTCATTTCAGTCCTTGTGTAAGTCCTATATTTTGAATAAATTCCAACCGATCTAAAAGACCCCCATGAAGCCCCGGGCCGAGAAGGAGGGAGGGTGCGGGGCCGAGAAGCAGGTGGGGCGCGGTAGTCCTAGCAGACTCAGATACCTCCTCCGAGAACGAGCTGTCTGTCATCAAGTCAGTTCTGGGTCAGGGTCTACGGGAAGGATCCCAGGTCCCAGACCAGAAGGAGGTCAGAACAAGCCACCATTCATAAAGACATTTGGAAAATGTTTTGTTTGTGGCTCAACTGACAATGTGAAAGGGGATCCCAGATGTAAGGGTAAACCTTCAGGGGTCCACACTGTGTCCTTAGCCTTTGCTCCAGAGGAGGAAGTACAGATAGCCAGTGGAAACTTTCAACTACAGGCTGATGATCCCATGGGAGTCTCAGCTAGTGTATCTTTAGTATCTCTAGGGTTGTGGGAACAACATCATTTAGATGTATATAATTCTATCCCTCATAATACTAAAGAGTATTATAAAGAGAGTGTCCTAGTTAATGGTCGGGAGACTCCTGCCATTAGAGACACTGGGGCCAGCATAACTGTGGTGGACAAATCTTTTTTCAAGGTGGAGATGTTGCTAAGGCACCCAAACACCTCACCAAGTTAGCTGTATGGCCTGTGCAGATGCTTCCCCAATTACCAACTCTCATCCAGTGCAATTAAATGACTGTCAGAATACCTGTAAGTGTACAATCTGAAGTACCAGGAAGGGTGCTGTTGGGCAATGATCTGAAAGACCTGGGAGTAGTGTCAAGTACTCCCAGACCTCCTAGTAAGAGATTACAGTAGCTTACCAGACCTGCAAGGGAGAGGACCTTGAGGGGATCTCCTGAGGAGATGATAGAAAAGGAAATCACTCATACACCACTGGAGTTATTAACTGCTATTTACAAGCAACCAGAAGCAAAGGGGAAACCCAAGTCTTCCAGGAAAAAGACAGCAGAAAGCACTCCAGTGCTGCCAACCAGGAAATCTCCTAGGTTAGCAAATATCACACCTGTGATTCCTCCTCCAGCTGAGGCTGAGAGGGAGGTACAACCCTGTGTGGTTGAACTAGAGCCCGAGGACTCAGATCTAGTAGGAAGCCAGGAACTCATTGGAATTCTTGACCATGTGGACCATCCTGAGCTGCAGTCGTTACTGGTAGAAGGTGGACCCCAAAGGGAAGACTTCAGTAAGGGACAAAGAGAATGTCCAACTCTGGAAGGTCTTTGCCACCAGGCAGCTTCTCAGCTTGAAGGGCAAGAGCCCCGGAAGTATAGGTTACACTGGGAAGGTGGCCTCTTCTATAGTGAACCAACCGAGTCACTCCCTGGGGACTACAAGAGACTTGTAGTACCTCAAGCAAACAGACTCCAATTCTTGCAACTAGCCCATGAGATACCTTTGGCTGGTCACTTGAGCTTCAAGAAGACCAAGCAAAGGCTCTCTCTCGACTTTTATTGACCTAAAATGGGGGCTGAGGTAGATAAGTATTGCAAGAGTTGCCACACTTGCCAAACCTCTCTTAAAAGTGGCTCCAAGAACGTGGCACCTCTAGTGCCTCTGCCTGTGGTGGGAGTACCATTTGAGAGGGTAGGAATCGACATTGTTGGTCCCCTTGATCCTCCAACTTCTTCAGGCAACAGGTTTATACTTGTTGTAGTAGACCATGCTACTAGGTTCCCTGAAGAAATTCCTACAAGGACTTTTACAGCTCCGGCTGTAGCTAAGGCCCTCCTTGGTATTTTTACCAGAGTTGGGTTTCCTAAGGAGGTAATATCCGACAGGGGGTCAAATTTTATGTCCCACTACATGAAAGCCATGTGGAAAAACTGTGGAGTTACCTACAAGTTCTCAACAGCATACCACCCTCAGACAAACGGATGGTAGAAAGGTTTAATAGAACCATGAAGAGCATGATAGGAGCTTTAGAAGACCCTCTTAAGAAAAAGTGGGATCTTTTACTGCCATGCCTTCTCTTTGCATATAGGGAAGTCCCTCAGAAGGGAGTAGGTTACAGTCCCTTTGAACTTATCTATGGCCATCCGGTCAGAGGCCCATTAGCCCTGATCAAGGAGGGGTTGGAGAGTGCTCCTTCCCCCACGCCAGTCAGATTCACTGACTATGTGATAGGACTCCGGAGGAGAATGTCACACATGATGGCTGAAGCAAGTGATAACTTGAAAGCAGGTCAGGCTCTGGTCAAGCATTGGCACGACCAGAAGGCCAACATGGTTGAGTTTGCTCAAGGCCAGCTAGTTCTTGTTATGGTACCAACAAGGCAGAGGGCCTTGCAGGACAAATGGATGGGATCCTTCAAGGTTGTGGGAAAACTTGGAGAGGTGAACTATCTGGTGGACTTAGGCAAGCCTAAGGAGGCTCCTAGAGTCTTTCACATCAACCGTCTAAAAGCTTATGTCTCGAGACCAGAACTGGGAGCTTTGCTTCTAGCTTCAGCTCAAGAGGAGGAGGAGAGTGAACCTCTACCTGACCTCCTCAGGGGCAAGCCTCTAGATGAGAAAATTGGAGTTAATTTCTCTTCTAATCTGACACCTGAGCAACAGGAAGAGTGCAAAGTTTTGTTGAATCAATTTGCCTCCCTGTTCTCTCTAGCACCAGGCTCGACCCCTTGGGGCCAGCATGATATTCAAACTGGTGACTGTTTACCTGTCAAAAGCAGGGGCTACAGGATGTCAGAAAATGTAAGAACCCACATCAAAGGAGAGGTCAACAAGATGCTTGATCTCGGGGTAATAGAGCCCTCTATTAGTCTGTGGTCTAGCCCAGTTGTGTTAGTACCAAAGGCAGGATCCAAGGAGTTGAGGTTCTGTGTGGACTATAGAGCTCTAAATGCAATCACTAAGACTGATGCCCGTCCTTTGCCAAGGACGGATGAGCTGGTGGATAGACTTGGTTCAGCCAAGTTCCTCAGCACATTTGATCTCACGTCAGGCTATTGGCAAATAGCCCTGACTGACCATGTCAAGGAGAAAACTGCATTCTACACCCCAGTTGGCTTGTACTAGCTTAAGGTTATGCCTTTTGGATTAAAGAATGCATCTGCTACATTCCAAAGGATGGTTAATCAGGTTCTGAATGGGATGGAGGACTTCTGCATGGCATACTTGGATGACATTGCAGTGTTCAGCCCTACTTGGAAAGAACATGTTGACCACCTAGGATATGTTTTGCAGGCTCTGCAACAGGTCCATCTGACCATAAAGGCATGAAAATGTCGAATTGGTCAGAGTAAAGTGGTCTACCTTGGGCATGAGGTAGGAGGTGGTGAAATAAGGCCTTTGCCCAGCAAAATGGAAGCTGTGCAAAATTGGACAACCCCTTCTACTCAGACCCAGGTGAGAGCCTTCCTAGGCCTCACAGGGTATTACAGGAATTTCATTGAGAACTATGGATCCATAGCTTCTCCACTGAATGTAATCTCTTCTCCTAAATTCCCTAAGAAGGTCAAATGGAATGAGGAGTGCAATCAGGCCTTTGAAAGCCTAAAGAAAGCCCTTTTTTCAAGCTCCAGTTCTCAGAGCTCCTGACTACCACCAACCCTTCATTGTACAGACACATGCTTCCAATATAGGTATAGGTGCAGTACTCAGTCAACTGGATGAGAAAGGTAGGGAGCACCCCATTTGCTTCATCAGTAGGAAACTGATGGAACCTGAAACGAGGTGGGCAACTATTGAGAGAGAATGTTTTTCCATTGTGTGGGCTTTGAAGAAGTTTAGACCCTACTTGTATGGATCTACTTTCATCATTCAAACAGACCACCAACCCTTGAGATGGTTGATGCAAATGAAAGGGGAAAACCAAAACTGCTAAGATGGTGAATCTGCCTCCAAGGGTTTGATTTTACCATTGAGCACAGGTCAGGATGTCACCACCAAAATGCTGATGGTCTCTCTAGGATGTTTGTAACCGACTAGAGGTATGAGACTCATCCAGGAGTGGTTATATCCTCCTGTCCCTTAGTCTGGGGGGGGGGTGTTAGACAGAATTATCATTTCATGGCTGATTTCCCTTACCTATAAAGTCCCCCAGCAGATTTGCTGGATTTGGAGGGTTTGTCTCTTTTCACCTGCTAAGAGTGAGACTCCTTTTCCCACTCTTAGGCATGTTTTGCTATGTGTGTTCCAGGCTATTTTTTGTGTTTAATGCCTATGGGATTTTCTCTCACCCATATGGACCATCTTTATGCACATGTGTTACACTGCACCCTCCGTGCAGTGACACAGGGGTGTCTTAGCGACCCCCAAACATAGACTCCATACCCTGGGACTGACTACTTTCTCCCAGGGCATGTAAAGTCCCCATTGACTTTACTAGTCAATTTCTACGAACTTAACCAGTACACCCCATCTTACTATGGAGGTACTGGAAGGGGTTAATAGTTTTTCCCCTAGGTTCATTTTCGAGAGTACCCTAAAGTACCCCTCTAAAAAGTTTCTGGCTGCTGGCAGTGGTTACTACCAAAAATATTCAACCGCAAATATTTTTCTATGGGATTTTCCCATTGTTCGGGGCTAATACTTTTACTGACAGCCTCTAACATACCGCCGGGTTATTTTATTATTAACTTTACTCAGGTAGGTTTTGTTTGCCAGATCTTTGATATAACTTCTTTCTCGAGTCTTACTCCATTTTCCTAACCCAGGTCGGGTATCCTTTGTTTGCTCTTTTGGCGGGCTTCTGCCGAGAAGCCCTCCTTTCTGCCGAGAAGCCCTCCTTTCGGCACCTCTGAGTCTGGGGTGGGTCTGTTCTTTGGGAGGGGGAGTAGAACCCCTGGACAGAGTTGCCACAGCAACTCAGGTCACACTCTAACCTGATAGGCTTGAGGGTCTCCCGCCAAGTAGACCACTCCACTGTGTGAGTGACAGCTAGGCTGTATGAATGGGTCTCTTTCTGCATAAAAGCAGGGTCCTGAGGACTGGAAAGGCGAGACATCGCCACTGGAACTACGGAACTGAACGGGAGAGAAGCCACAGACATCTTCAGCATCTACACCACCGGTGAAGCCCTGCCGGATCGTCTCACCACTTTTCTTCCACTCGACGAGAGGAGATCTTCATTGAAAGAGCCTCCTTCCCTTGAGCTGGTGGGACCAACCAGTTCACCCATCGCTTCTCCGGACCTGCCCTGGTCGAATCGACAGTGCACAGCACTTGGAGACCGGATAGCCAGGCAGCTATCGACCTGGACCGCGATTCAAAGGAGCGTACCTTTTAAACTTCGTTTGGCAGCACCGCGGCTGGTTTCATCCCTGGGTAATGCAGCAACTCAAACCTTCCTCCACGATGAGAGCCTCTCTTCCTCTGCTGGATCCCTCAAACTGCAGGAACTACCAGGAACAACCGCCACCGCAGGAGCCACTTCGCCACGTTTAAGGTACATTGTTCCGCCAGGCCTCCCTTTCCCCGTGGTAGCCCTAAAAGTGTTTGAAATCCTTTTTCTACTTGTTGGGTTGGCCGCCCTCTCTCTTAACATTGTCTTTCGCCTAGCATCTACCTCTTCAATATTTTTCTACTAAAGACTTGACTGGAGCTACAAGAACATTTTTGCTCCTAAGCTCTTGGTCCTGTACCACTGACTCTGGCTCAGGCCTATTGACTCTGGCTGAATTGTTAGATCTGCTCTCACTAGATTGGTTTTCAATGAGAAATGTGTTGATGCACCTAAATCTTCTAAACCTCTCTTCCTTCCTACTGTTTTAACTTGTGGAGTGCCATTTTGCTCAGTTTTCATTCACTTATCTTTCTGCTAAAGTGTCACTGTGCATTACTTGTTCACAAGACTTCAGGGAAGTGTTGCTAGGGAGTGTCTGAAGATATTTCGTTTTAACTTGTGCTTTCCCCTCCCTTTTCTTAAATTGTTAGAGTGCCATTTGTAGTTGGTTTTCACTGTGCCGTTTTGCTCAGTTTTCACTCTACCCCAAACTTGTCTACAATTGAATAGGGAGTTGCATATACTTTTCCATATCAATTGAGCGCTACATCCTAGGCTGAGAACAAGGTGTGTATCGCCCGATTGAAATCCTTAACACTTTACATCCTTTCTATTTCTGTCTAGCAATGCTTTTCACAATTTTATAGAAATAGTCATTCTATTAGGGTCAACAGGTTAAAATAAAAAATATTTGGGCCTTACATTTCTGGGCCTTCGGTAGGTTTGACTTGCTACATTTGCTTTGCCCACAAAAGGTGGTGTTCACTCTGGGCTTGGGCTAAAATGGACTGGTTGCCAAAGTACAATGTAAGGTTATTTTGCATCATCGTTTCATATCACTCTTGATGTGAACAGGTGTGTTCTTTTAGTGGCAGGTTGAAGCTGTAAAAGTAGTGCAGGTTTTGTTATTAGTATTTGTAAAGTGCACACCCAAGAGAAGTCATCTTGGCGCTAAGAACACAACAGAGTCGGTCAGCCAAACGGTACAGACCGACTAGAACCAGTACGTTTTTAAGAAGTGCTTAAACGCCAAGTGGTTCTCAGTGACCCTGAGTGACGGAGGCAGTGAATTCCAAAGCTTGGCGGCAGCCACTGAGGACGCACAGCCTCCAGTCCATGATCCTCTAAAGTGAAGAACTGGAATAAGAAAAGCTTCCTGGGAGTGAAGAACGCGCCCAGGGATGTATGGCTGGCGCCGCGACCATAGAAAGCTCGATGGAGTATACACAAGGATTTACATTCTATACGTTTAGAAACAGGGGGGGCAGTGCGAAGAACAGGGGGAAACATAAGAACCAAAAGGAGAGCAGGTGGCAACCCTAGCCGCAAGGTTTTCAAGAAGTTGCAAACGACGAGGGAGATACAAAGGCTGAACTAAGAAAGGGTAATTACAGTAGTCAATGTTACTGAGAAAAGAATGAAGCAACAACAGGGGCATGTAACTGTGGAGGGAAAAAAGGTAGACCCTTGCAAAGTACCCTTGGTTGAAAGTGACCAGTTTGGCAGATTGAACTAACCTGAGCTAGCGTTGAGCGGGAGGAAAACCTTTTAAAACCCAGGTCCTTAACAAAAGAAACATGCTTGGAAAAGGGACCAAGCACTGGGTGCCAACCATAGGAGTCCACAAAGAAGTTGCAGAAGGGGGAACCACCACAAGCACCTCGGTCTTGTCCCCATTGAATTTAAGTCAGTTGTAGCTCATACAACCCACAGCCTCCATTTTACAGGTATATTTGATTACCTAAACTCTATCGGAGATGAGTGAGGCAAGCATACATGGGGGCAGAGGGCCAATGGCAACCTAATTCCAAGGGATTGATTTAGCTTGGGGAATTCACATTATTGAGCGCTGACAGCAGGCCGGATGGTATTTTTTCACGACCTCTTGTTACAGTACATTTCAATGGTTGCAGCTTACGGGGAAGAGGATCTTCATAAAGTGTCTGGTATCTGCACCCACCACTGGCCTCTCCCTACTTCACTTTGTTATAATCTGTGGAAGGTAGCAAATGTGTACCTCATCAATACTTTTTTGCAGCATGATACCGCAAGCTATTACTGTCCTACGTGCTCCCTCTCAACACACTATGGGAATATGCTCTAAATAAGTAAATGTATGTTCTTGGAGAATCTACTACTTTGTGAAGCAGGGGAGTGATCCCTATTTTTAAGTGGCAAGCAGAACTGAGGCAAAGGTCATCCTCAGCCTTAGAGATGGCTGAGAAGGCCTGGCTGGAGAGGGGATTCTGGTAAAATGAATAAACTGGAAGTATTCTGAGGTCTGCTATCAAACAGGTACAGACCTATTGTTCACGGCATCTGTAAAGATATCCCTCTGGAAACAAGGCAGGATGAAGCAGGTGACTCCGTTGCCATGCAAATGGAGAAACTCGAGAAAGGGGCAAAGAAGTTCCACTGCAACACCTTGTAGTAGAGCCGATTTGCATGACATCAAACAGTCGTGTTGAGCATACATCGGTCAAGGGCTCTCCAGATTTTTTTTTACAGGAACTCTTAAGAGAGGGGTAGAGAGAGGTTTTGCAGGGAGCATATGTTATGTTCTATGCCTTGCTTCCTGTACCTTTGCGTGAATGCTTTAGGTGGAAATCTTAGTCTGGAATATTATGGCTCAAGGTCCCTGGAAGTTCCACAGGGTGTCAGTTGGGACCTGGAGATTGACAGAGTGGGGGACCGGTGGATGTCTCCCCACACATGATCTTAACTTACATATGAGCGTACTTGTTTCCCTTATGTGCTTTACCTGCTGTCTTAAAGGAACCGTGAGCCCAGTAAAGTTGTGTTTGACTACAAGTGACTCAGTGCAATCAATCCCACCCAAGGTCAAACTCATGACATAGCTGCACTTTTACCCGTGTTTGATTGAATTGCTCATAGAAAATGATGGTAGTTGTGCTGCTTATAGCTGTACACGTTTGATGTACACATGCAATAGTGCGAGTGCTATGTGTTCTGAATGAGAAGAGGCGTCTTTATATGAACATTACTCAAAGGAATGCTCTTAGGCTGGCCGTGAAGAACAGCTGCTTGGAGGAACTGGCTACCTGACACCAAAAAAGGGCTGTGTAATGGCAAAGTGCACGTGAGGGACACATAGTGCTTCAACATAAATTAGAAATCTGCGGCAAGTTTTGATTTGGATTTAGAACTTTTATTGATAAAGGAAATCGCTATTGTGGTTAAAGATGACGTCCATGTAAGCCCCCCTTTTCCATACTCTTAAGCATTCACGAGTGCCAACGTAATAGTATATGCTTTGCCACTGTTTTTAATACACAGAGATCACCAATCAAGGCTGACATACCATCAGTACAAAACAAATAAAACGCACCTGGCCTACAGTGGGACAATAATGCACTGATTCCCACATGTGACTGAATGACAAAATCTATAAGCTACTAATATAGAAGGTCTGTGGAAGCAGCATCTGATTAATAGCCTTTCCTTCCCACTGCGAATTTCCTGAAAGGGGAATAGGAGAACGCATGAATCTGTAACCGATACACCACTTTTCCTGGATTGCACTTTCCTTGTACATGTTTAGTTTGACATTTATAGAGCATGCTAAACCCAAAGGCACCAAGGCGCTGCTGCATTGTAGATAAATATTGCGCTGTTAGGTTACAAGTTACAGGTATGGGGTATTCCATTGTCAGAGAGGAGGTGGTATGTACTGGGATCAGGGTGCCTAAATCCACGAAGTTCATTTGAATTAAACCAGGTTACACATTTCATAATGCATTCGTTTGTTAAAACTTAGAGTAAGTTGTTGTAACCGTGGCATGAAGTCATCTTGTTATCCAATGTAAGAAGTTTTCCCAAGCCCTTATTCTTTCCATTTTGTTAATTGTGTACCCTGGGTGAACGATGATGGTGTTGTTTTTGCACAGGCACACGTGCAAGTGCTGTTCGCTGGAGGAGAGCTTTGGACCAAGTACTGGAGTGTTTCTAGAGACATTTACTGCAGACTCAGCTTGCCACGCCCCCTTGTCCAGGCACTGCTACATTAGCAGTGGGCGTGGAAGTGCCTGTGCAACAGCTGTTCACTGGAAGAGAGCTTTGGCCCAAGTGAATTGACACCCACTACATATGGACTCCCTTTCCATGTGTAAATGATGGACTGCTATTACTGAGCAACGTATTTAGTGGATGCTTTACATCACTATCTCTTTTTAACCTTTGTTGTAGTACTGGAGTGTTTCTAGAGACATTTACTGCAGATTCAGCTTACCACGCCCCCTTGTCCCAGCACCACTACATTAGCAGTGGGCGTGGAAGTGCCTGTGCAACAGCTGTTCGCTGGGACGTGACAGCACTTAAAGTGGGCTGAGTGATCTGTCTTGTGCTTTTTTGCACTGGAATACCAGATATTGTACCTATAGATTACAGTCTTGGAATGAGGTTGGTAAACCTGTATTTTTTTTTATTGTAATTGGAGTTATGTGTGGGTCTAGTGTTTTGTGCGAGAGAGCGTCATGACATCGTCATGACGCCTCGCTAATAAAAGGGGCTCTGCTGGCACGCACACGGCAGTGCAGCAGAGCCCCAAGAAGCGGCAACTCGTGTCTGTGTGGCGTTATTTGTGTGGGGCCTTTGCCACGTGATTGTGGCCTGTGTGGGTTGGCCCTGCTGGGGTGCCCTCTGGCCAAGGCCACCAAGTGCTGGGTGCCCCCAGCTGAAGGGATCTGCCCGGTGATCCAGGCTGAACAGAGTGATCCCTGTTCCTGGTTCGCTGTGTGCCCGCAGCTCCTGTGTCCGAGTCGGGTGCTCCCGACGCCTGCTGTGGCCCGCCCCGGTGACCAGAGGTGGCCCACCACATTGGCGATGAGGTCTCGCCCGCCCAGAGGTTTTTCCTCTTCTCCTTTGCTGAGTGGGTGGAAAAAAGGACCTGCGTGCACGGTCGCAGTCTGTGGCGTGGCAGGTGGCCCAGGGACCTGGTGCTGCATACCTGCACAGGTCGCCTGGTGCCCGCAGCGGCTGCAAAGAGGAAGAACAGTTTGTTGCTGCGGTGTGAGCCCCATGGAGCCGCCCAACCCAGGACAAAGAAAGGGGGCGGGGCCAATCCTCCGCGGGGCTCCTGAGTTGAAGGGGACAGCGGGGGTCAGCCCTGGAAGTGGCAGACAGTTTCGTAAGACCCGGGCTGAATGGTGAAAAATAATAATATCCATAATTCCTCTCAGGCCAGCGATACGCCCATGAAAAGGGCGTGGCCTCCGCGAAGCACACCCTTCCATAGACAAAGGAAAGGGGTGCAGCCTGCAGCTCGGCCGCTGTGGTGAACAGAAGCAACCAGCTGAGTCTGCAAGGAAAGGGGGGACACGTGGCCCACCAGCACCAGGCTGCAGGAAAGAAGAACAAACCCTGCTCGGTGTCGCAGGGGTGTGGCCCACAGTCACAGGGGTTAGTGTGTGCTGTATGGTGAGCACTAAAGTTGGACTTGGCACCTCAGCCACCATCAATCTCCCCAAGGGTAGTGGCTCCCCGTGGAGTGCGTGCGCGCCCTCTGGGACCAGGATTCAACAGCATCAAGGGACTGTCACTGGATCATCTTCATCAGTCAGTTATTAACTGAAGGTAGCAGCTCCTCAAGGAGTGTTCATGCGCCTTCAAGAGACTTCCACAGGGGTCAAGTTGCCCGCTGACTGTGAACACACCCTAATACTCACCAGCAGTGGTCACATCCTGCAACCCGCCCAGTGTTCATCATGTCGGACGAGGAGACCGAGGTTGTGTATCGACAAGGAGCGTAACTGGTGCCATTACATCACTTCGATGTTCAAGGGTGCCCCTGCCAGTCTGGGGCCCCGGTGGACAGCCTGGGTAGAGAACATGGAGCTTTATTTTGAGGTGGTGGAGATCAAGAACAAAGCGAAACACCCAACCCTCCTGTACTCAGCCGGACTGGCCGTCCAGAGGCTGTTCAGGACCCTACAGCCCACTGACCAGTCCTATGGCGCAGCCATCGCAGCCCTGAATGAGTACTTCAGAACCAGGGTTAACAGGGACTACGAACGGTTCAGGATGAGGTGCGCGACACAGGAGGAAGGGGAGAGTCTCGACGCATTTCATTGGAATCTGTGGAGCATTGTGCTGTACTGCGCCCTCGGCAAATTCGAGGAGGATGAGATCAGGGCGCAGATCATCTATGGCTTCAGCTCTTCGAAGCTGCGAAAACAAGTTCTAAGGGACCCATCGCTAAACCTTGATCGCATAACGGCACTTGGCTGTGCCCAGGGGCTGGCGGAGGTGCGGGCCTCAGTCATAGACTCGTCCAGACATCATCTCAAGCTGGAGGCCCACATGCAACGGATCAAGTTGGAGGAGGTGTCAGCCGTCGGGTAGTGGCAAGGAGTGAGGCCAACGAGGAGAGGGGATTGGCCAAGGAGAGATCCCGGTGCCACCATATGCCATCAGTGCGGGTGGGATCTTCCACACCCGCAGGACTGCCTTGTGAAGGGACACATCTGTGGGAGGTGCGGGAAGGTGGACCACTTTGCACAGGTGTCCCTCGCCCCGATGCCCGCCAGCATGGTGGGGACATCAGGGGAAGTGAGTCGAAGGGGAGAAAGACCCCCAGAGTGGCCGCGGTCCAGGTGGCGGAAGACCAAAGGAGAATGCGGCACGATGTGGAAGAGGAGGAAGATGAAGAAAACATATTCTTCTTGTCCTGCAGCAGCGCCAATGGTCAGTTCGATCCCGTAATATTGTGAGTCGGAACAGCCCGCTGTCGAGCCCTGTGGTGTTAGGACTGCAACACACCTGTTGGTTGCAGTGTTTAAAGTTAAAGGTTTTAAATAGTTATTAGGTGGTGCCCGGGCTGGAATGCACCTCATGTTTGCAGTGGTTATGTAGGATTAGAATGGGCACGCACACTGGTATGCACCATCTTAGACCCAGCATAGGGTCGCTGTTTTGTAGTGGGGGGTGATTTTTCTTTTGTTATAATAAAGGAGGGATGTTATGTGTGGGTCTAGTGTTTTGTGCGAGAGAGCGTCATGACATCGACATGATGCCTCTCTAATAAAAGGGGCACTGCTGGCACGCACATAGCAGAGCCCCAGGAAGCGGCAACTCGTGTCTGTGTGGCATTATTTGTGTGGGGCCTTTGCCAAGTGATTGTGGTCTGTGTCGGTTGGCCTAGCTGGGGTGCCCCCTGGCCGAGGCTGCCAATTGCTGGGTTCCCCCAGCTGAAGGGATCTGCCCGGTGATCCGGGTTGAACAGGGTGATCCCTGTTCCTGGTTCGCTGCGTGCGTGCAGCTCCTGTGTCTGTATCAGGTGCTCGCAACGCCTGCTGTGGCCCGCACCGGTGACCGGAGGCAGACCACCACAGGAGTGCTGGTTTACATCCTCACCCCCCTGTCTCCTTCACTCTACTAATTAGCTTTGTTCGCGCTTTCATTTTAGTGGGGCTCTAGCCGAGCTGATATTTATTCAGGCCCGGCTCTAGGAATTTTCATATGGGTGGCCCAGGGTTGTGATTAGGGGGGCCCACATTTCATTGGGTGTGGGTCTAGGAATCCCCTCCACAAAGTGCTGCTGTTCATTCAGATTTCCCAGATCTGTGATCCAGCAAAAAATGTCTTCCCAGATAAACTGTACATATCAAAAGAGAAGCAAGGATATTGTGTTGCAAAATCAATCAACCTATGTTCCCTTCCCATCTGCTCTCCCCTTTCTGTTATATCTGATCCTCCTTCACCTTTCACCGTCCAGTCACCTTCCTTCAGTTGCCCTAACCATGTTCTCATTTACCTCCCTCCCACCCATTCACACCAGCACGCCATTCGTGGACTGGCTTGGAAGAATTGAGGGTGATGCCACCTCCTCTTCTTCCTCCTCCTCCTCCTCTGAGAGGGCTGAGCAGTGAGGTCCCCAGTCTTTGTACCATCTCAGATGGTGTCTGCCCAACAATATCTTCCTGAGCACTGTGGCTACTCCCAGCAGGCCCCAGAAGAGATGCTTGGGGTCCATCCATCTTGTTGTGACCCCTGACCCAGAATACTGAGGCAAGAGATACAAGATTTTGTTTCCAACAAAATAACATTTTTTTTCAAACTTCTTTTCATTTCAAGAACAGAACATACCATGTCCAATCAATACAGGTAGTCTTGTGGATCTTAACAATATTTCGAGCACAACTACATATCCTCCAATAACATACACATGTATACAATCCACCATTCACTCACCCATTCCAGAACCCCCTCCTTTCCAGCTGAACCCCTACAGTAGTCCCACTCTGAATGTCTCCCATCAATGGTTCATGTCCAAAATTACATGTTAAACACAAAATGTTATTTTCTGTTGCATTTTTGCAGCACATTTTAATTGAGTTGAGAGTGCAAGGGAGTGCTAGGGCTGTAAGGGCTGTATCAGGAGGCAGACAGTGATGGTTGAGGGGTTTGTGGCCTCCTGGTATTGCTCCTGGTGGGGCGTGCCCCTGTACATCATTGTTAGGTACATCCTGTTTACATACTGGTTATATAATATGGAACTGTCTATGATGACTCTTTGTTTGATGTGTTTACTTTGATTTCCTATTGAATGACACAAATGTGTTCAATAAATGGGGCTATTTTCAAAGTTGGATGTGTGCGTGTCCTAATCCCTGTGCTGCCCATCTATTAAACCATGAGTGAGGCTTTTTAGAATAGCTTATAATGTGAACTGAATCACTTCTAGTGCAACCTAATTTTAACAGATAAGGCATAGTGAAATTAAAATATATGCCCAGGATCACACACTTTGGTCAAGTGGTAAAGCCATAATTTTGCCTAGCCGGAAATGTAGCTACTTGACCACACATCTTCCAAACTCCAAGTTGGTACAAATATGTGTTGAAGTAAGTTTGGCAATGAATAGCTAAAATAATACTACATTTTATACAGATTACTTTAATAAATGCACAAGGCACATGATACACCAACCTGACAATGTATTCATCATTGTAGAAACATGTTGATGGAAAGATTAAAGCGGGGGGAGAGGCATTTTGTTTTGAATCCTAAATTGCACAGATTAGAATTCGCCTGTTTGCACGTTTTTGCAAAAGGAGCCATTCATTCATTTTAATTGTTTCCACCAAGTGCTGGACAAGGGAAGAGTAAAACACAGGCGAAAATCGCCTTTGCTCTTTAATTTACCACTATGTGTCTGGAAAAGTATAAATCACTTCCACAATTAACGAGTGTGGGAGCCATCCACAATGGATTCTTTTGGACTCTGCCTGCTTTTATTCCAGGTGTAACAGTCAGGCAGGTTCCAAACAAATCCCACAACCCACATGACCTATTCTGTTTGCATGTAAACTCTGTAAAGTTACTCAAACAGAATGAGGTTATCAAGTTAGTACTTATCAGTTTGAATCATGAAATGTTCAGTCAGAGTAGACTAGGCTTCCAAACAAAGCAACATTCTATTTAGGTCAGAGCCCCACTGGTAAGTATGCATGAGAAGATCTGAAACTGGTCAATACTTGCCAACCTGGCCTTATTTTCAGGAAGGACCTTGTTGAAACCAGCTCAGTGAGGTGCGGCTTGATTCCCTAGGCGTAGCAAGCAAGACACCCACATATGAGTATATGCACATTCACTTACAGAGACAAACAGAAGCCAGCATGCATTGGGAAAGCCCACAGCTTGGGCTTTTGATTAGGCATGGATAGGCATTTGCCAAGCACTGCCATAAGGGTACCACCTGGCCATAAGATGGGAACAGCTGGAAAATGGTGCCAGTAACTGGGCATATGATGTCATTGCCTGGCAAATGTCTAATACCTATACGCAAGCCAAAACTGCTGGGTCTGTGATTGCGTGTTTTAGACAGGACTTCAGTGCAAGTCACAGATGCATTGACAAATATATTGCTTATAAAAGCAACTGGCTGAAAATATCAAGAGAATTGTACTACATCAGGATCTCATTTACAGAGGCAATTAAGTAATTAAACACTCAAATGAATGCTTAGATATAACACTGACAGGCCCTATACAGCAACATGTTTGGTGTTACTTTGTGATAGAGCTTGCTCAAAGAGTTAGGTTAGGTTTTGGTGGTGAGGCATTGACATAGCCATGGCTAGTCGTTAGGTGGGTAAATGACCAGACACACCCATAGGATGTGTGTTTCTCCTCACATTTTATTGCCACCCTATCTGTGTTCTGGTTGTATCTAATAGGTAAAAAGTCTTTGAATCAATTAGAACCCCAGTCATTGCTCTGGCCAGCCTTCCATACCATTGTTTGCATATCAGCCGTAGACCTGTCACTAATGTCAGAAGCCCTTGCCAAACTGCTAGACCACAGGGCCTAAAATGCGTGTGGTTGCTTGTGTTCCAGTGGAGAGGGAACATGGCCTAGCAATTCAGATTGAACTGCACCTTTTGGTGGCAGCACCAAAAGTCATTTGCTGATGGCTTGTCCCCTTCTCTAATCGCACAGACATACTACAGAATTATGGCATGGAATGTTGCAAAGGGTAACAGTAGAGGAAATGTTTAATTCAAAGCCTTGCATCTATTACTTTTTGATTTTGCTACACTCTCCCCTCCAGAATTACATTTTTGTTACTACCAACCCTATCGTTTCACTTATTCTCAAGTAATTAATGCAGCAGAATATATATTTTGAATGGAATTTTTAAGGGCCCCTAGTCAGTTGACTCACCTTATGCAGAAATCTGTGTTCAAGCAACTTTACCTGTCATTTATTGTTTGATGTAGTTAACCATTTTATTAAGCATGATGTAAAAAAGCATTATATTCCCAAAAAAAATAAACATACTTTAAATTACAGAAACCAACATTGTGATTTTAGGTTTGAGAAAATAGTTGTAGGCAGCCTGCTTGAATAAGTGCTACCTCACTTAGAGGTGTGACTGGGCCTCCATCTCCCTGGTCAGTTGTACTTTTATGGCTGTGGGTCATAAATCATTGTCTAGGGCAAGAAAACAAATCCTGGCTGGGCCTCCTGCAATTCAGCCTCTCAGAATAAAGTCTCTGAGGTTACTGATGAATGATTAGAGTGACATCCACCCCCCCACTCCCTAGGTTACTAGTGCTGACATGGCTTCCTTTCTAGGGGGGGCAGAGACTGGCTCTAGGGGGGCCTGGCCCCCCTGCTGGAGCCGGGCCTGTGTGTATTCCGTGCACAAGCCATTTTAGTAAACGATCACCGATATAGTGCCTTGCTTTTTATGAGCAGCTTGCTCCTGCCTAATTCAGCTTTAGTCTACGCTGAAATGAGAGCTGTGACAGGCACTTCGATTGAACCTTAATCAGCTGAGATTCCAGGTGTTGCCTCTCTTGACTGCGCTAAAATAGATGAGAATGCTTGCTCGCCCTTAAAAAGGCGACCAGGAATAGCAGCTATAGAAGGCCCTAAACGAGCTAGTCGCGCATGTGTTCGCAAAACAATCAGTAAACCTGGTCTGCTAAATTACTCCAATTTAGGTAAAATGGCTAGCTTTTTTTCTGAGAAAGATTGTTTGGTTGCCCGAGAGTTCAGCCAATTAAGTGGTAATGAGGAGGCACCTGCTCTTTGTTCTAGAGTTGAGGAGCTGAGCTCCGCTCTCCCTTGTTATTCTCGCAGGTGTTAAATCAATTCAATGAAATGGGACATGCTACCGATGTTTGGATAAATCCAACAACGCCTGCCCCTTGCGCTGAAAGTATGATTGGGGATGCCGATACATCTGAAATGGGAGTTGTAGTGTCGCCTGAGGTGGGTACGTGCCTCCTCGGCTGTCCCCCGCTTGCTGCTGCTGTTCTCGCCTGGCATGGCTTCCGGTGGGGAGCAGCCTCGGGCCCCCCGTCACTCATCCATGCTGAATTGGAATCGCTTAGTATGAACTGCATGTACCTCCATCCTGTAGATTCCTCTGAGGTATTAATGGGGAACAATAAGTGTGTGGTTGTGCCGATTGGGGACGATGCATTATGTCACGAGGAACAGGATGCTCCGTTATCTATGGGAGTCACACCATGCTTAGACGAGGAGGAGATGTCTGGAAACAACACGATCAGAGTTTAAATTGATGCCATCACCGGTCAGATAATACAGAGGCACGTTCTGGCCTCTGTTGACGACATCCTTTGCCCTGTTGCCCTGAACAGTATGGAGTGAAACAAGTATGCCCCCAAGTACACATGATAATCAGCTAGACATGAGCTCTGCTAGCATGAGGTCGAATGAAATGTTTGAGGCTTTAGAAAACGTACTAACTACCCTGGTTGACAAGTGCTCGAACACGCAACGCAAGCTGGATGCCCACTCCTTGTTGCACAAAAGTATCAACAACGGTAGAAAAGTCCTGAAAGACTGCAGCGTAAATGCAGAGATAACACCATCACCCGCTGGAATACTTCTTTCTAAGGACGCCATGAATAACATTGCTAATGAGGAAGCACAAAACGAATCAAGCGAGGGATATAATATTACAGAGAAAACAAAAAACATAACTAAAAATACAATAAAATTCAAATAAGGAAGGCAATAACTGTAAACCTAAAAAGGTTGTAAATGAGAATAAGAAAGTCTCGCAATCGGTGATGTACATGAACAAAAATACCCCTCAGATCAATAATGGATGTATCACCCTGGACCGAAAACCATCTCCTATAGAGGGTGATCTAGGTAATATCCCTTCAGATTCGAGTCTGGCTAAGAGACGGTGACAGATACATGTGCAATCGACTGGTGAGGTTTCCAGTAGTAATGCCCAGGCAGTGGTGGTTCCTGCCACCCATGAGAGGCCTCGGCCCATAGAAAATAAGAAAGCTGTGTAGGCCAATGATATTAGGTGTTTTTTTGTAAGTCCAGTCCAGAAGGAGCATCCTTCTCCCATCCCATCTTGGCAAGGTGGACGTAAAATAATTACAAGGAGAAGAAAGAAGGCAAAGAAGGACATGGCATTCTGGACACTGTTCTGGTTGATATCCAGAATATCTTTGTTGAAACGATAGATATGGAATGCGCCTCTAAGAGCTCTGGGCAGATTAATCCTAATCCCTTCACAAGTGCTAGACAGAAACTGCAGGTAGAATCAGATGTAATTGAGGTGAACAACAATACATTAGATAACCAGAACGGGCAATCCTATGGGAGCCATTCTCAGAATTCTATGTGCGCTCTTCAATTCCAGGTAATAGAGCAAACCAATGAAACAGTCCTTTTGAATAGAGCACGTATAATTGAGCTATGCCACTCTATGGTTCCTTTACGTATGGTGCCCTCTAAGGATTTTTTTTAATTGTTGATCAACTGGTTGCCTCCAGAACCGTGTCGATTGAAGTATGGTGCACAAACTCATCTATTCTGGAATACATTCTACACCATGGTAATCACTTTAGGAACTTGGGTTATTCATGTAAAGAGATATCCATCAACAGAGTGAAATATCAGGCTATTAGCAGCAGCTCTCTTACTACTGCGATTAGAAATAAACGTATAGATGACAATCCCTGGAAGGATAAGAATAAGAAAATCATGTATACAAAATCTTTGGGTAGTAAGAATGCTGATAGTGAGCCCAGAATAGAACCCCATGTTGATAGGCCTGATGGCTACTGGCAATGATTGCTGGTGGCATTTAAAACTCCGTTTGAGAGACAACATCGATGACATCGATGATGTTATGTCCTGGAACACTAGAGGGAACTCGCATTTTACAAGTGAAGATGGTCTGCTTGTTAACATGCAGTTTTTCTTTGTGGTGGCCCTGCAAGAGACTTGGCTCTGGGAACACTGCAAAATTGATGGCCGAAGCACGGTACAAAGACTATCGATTAAAGGGCCTAAGGCAGTGATCCCCAACGTGTAGCTCGCAAGCAACATGTTGCTCTCCTGACCCTAAAATGTTGCTCGCCCGCTGCTCTGGGTCATTGTGTGAAGGCTAAGAAGAAGGACATTCAGATATGAGACAACAATGGCAGTGTACCCTGAGCCAGAACTGTGCAGGAAGGCTAGCCAATCAGCCTACTCTATTTGACAGGCATGACATACTGTTAGGTATTGACGCTTTAGCTGTGGAGGCATCAGTAGAGTGGTCTGAGTGGTGGGGCAGGCCAGGTGGGTGCAGGGAGCAAGTGGGGGGCGGTTACAGAAATTAATTTCTTGGGGCTTCAGATGAGACAGTCCCCAGTGATTGAAGAGAACCTGAAGCACAGAAACTAAGCTGGCCTGGCCACCCATGTGAATACCCATGGTACTGCTCTGTAATCAGAAGTAAAAAGGACTCCCCACTGAATCCACCCTTATTCAGACAATTTCTGTTTTAGCACTCTAAAATATATATGCCACTTGAAACTCTGGTACACTATGAGGTGCATCGCTGGCTGGATCAAGAATACAATCTACGAAGATAATGTTGCCGCCAACTGAGCCTTCCCCCGTTGCACTCAGGTAGACCGCAAAGGGGTTAGTCGTCGAATAGTACGAAAAGAAGTAGGAAAATAAGTGACTTGAATGCCCAACTGTCAAGGAAGTTCCAATAAGATTCTTTTGTACATGTATGATTTGCGTTTGTTGCCAAAATGTAATTTTTTGGTCCAAAATGTTTCACAATAATTGCATAATCTTTGTGAAAACATTTTCATCTTCTGATTCTTCTTTCTAGTACGGAAGTGCATTAATGGGAAAAATAATTGAACCAAATGCCTGTGTTTGTGTTCTGGTGACAATTGCCAGCTTCTGTGCCTTTATACAGCTGAGCTGGTGCCCACATATTGGGCAAATAAGTGGCATGCATGCTCAAACTTTCCTTCTTAAACAATTTGCTTATGCCAGTTTCTTTACATGTGAAGTTTGTGTTTGCGGGCCCCCTGCCTCATAATTGGCACAAATGTTACATACTACTTGTATTGCAGTGCCTGGTGGGAACATTCACATTGTATGATGCTTTGCTTATCTGGCATATGACTAATGGATTTCAAAGGGGAATGAGCTCCAAATTGTGCACACTTAATTAGTGTAGCTACCAATTGCAATTCACTTATGTTACTGAAAATAATTTCTTAGTGACATAGAAATTATTTTTACTTTAGTATAGTGTTTCTTGCTAGATTCTTCCTGCTTCTAAATTCTTTAAGAACGGATATTACCCAATGTAATGTAATCAATTAATCAACCTCGAGCAATGAATGGCTAAGTCGACCCTGCCACAGGTATGAACATGCGAAGTGCAGGCTGACCCCATGTCAAGGGAGTGCACTTAACAATTGAGGTATACAACAATAAACATATAATGTGTACAATATGAAGGAAGAATGCCACCCCTTCTGTAAAGTGGTCTTCAAAAGTTCCAGTTTGTGTACAATCTTACTGGCCCACTAGCATGCTTAAGAATGCACCACTTACAACTATATTTCCCAGGGGATTGCTTGGGGAAAGAGTACCCAAATCCATCAGAAATCGTTTTTTTTTTATTCCTAATCACTTGTCTTCAATGTAACAGACCTTGAGTGATTTAAAAAGCACTATTTTCCGCTAGATTTCTTAGGTGGATAACCCTCCCCTCACACAAAGCCTGGTTGAAATGATCTTTAAATTCTACCATATTCTGTCTAGTTTTACTCATCCTGTTCTCCTAAAAATGCCCAATTTGCCCCAAAAGATCCTGACAATCCCTTTGGCGGGATAGATGGGGCAGCACCAAAATAAGCCTTTATATTTTGGAGTAAATGCTACTGTTAAAACGTGCTTAAAAAACATTTACCATTAAATCGCTTGAACATTTCCTGAGATAGAACTCCAAGCACTCAAATATTTTCATACATCCTGCAATGTTTTTGAATAATTTTGCTGGCCCAGTGCCTAGAAATGCACTGTTTGCCACTTAATTTACTAAAGATTGTATTTCTATACCAGTTTAATGTCAAATGATGTTATGATTTGTTCCAATCATTTTACCACTGAATGCCGATAAATTGCATCAAAGTGCTGAAGTTGCTCACCATTTCATCTGACGCTCAAATGTTGCTCATTGCTAACAAAAGGTTGGGGACCCCTGGCCTAAGGGCTGCCCGAAGGGAGGGCTTTTGACCAAATTTAGACACCTTTGCTTGGGTTGTGGCACCATCTGGTCTACTGCCATGGTGCTAGAAGTCTGGGTACGGTGTGACCAGATAAAGGCCCTGCCAATTCTAGTAGTTACCATTTACAATCCTCCAAATGGCGTGCACAACGAAGCCAACATTCTGACCATAACGAGGATTCTTGAAGAATGTGATGCAGCCACTCCTATCAAGAGCGCTGAGTGTCCCGATGCTCCTCAGAGAATCAAAACTGCCAAGAAGGAGTACCAACAGTGTCTACACTGCCATCGAGCATACAAGATCAATGAGGTTTGGCGAACTGTGGCTCTTTTTGTCAAGTCGAATAACAACCAGGCTATATGGATGTAGTTAATGGCACAAAAAAGAAATCCTTGCCCCTTAACAGTGTGTCCGAACATGGATGGACCATACATGTAAATAAGACCGCTATGTGCCCCAGATAATGACGATTTGAATATATTTAATTGCCCATTTATAAAAAAAAGTAGCTGGAAAGATCCCTCCAACTATCGCATGTTGGCGATGTTAGGTATTCCTGCCAAAATATTTGCAAAGTCCTCTTGAAAGAACTGAACCAATGGATAGCAGACAATCACATCCTTCCCCCTAATCAAACCGGCTTCCGCGTGAAATTCTCCACAACCCGTACCATCACTAACTTAGTGTCTGCAATAGAATACTTGTGGAATAGACCGCAGCTCCCAGTCTACGGTGCATTCATTGACTTTAGTGCAGCCTTAGATACCATCTTGAGGCATGAACTGTGGATCAAATTGAATCAATGGGGTATTCCTGCCGGGCTGCTTTCTTTGATTAGATTATTGTGTACTGACACACAAGGTGGATGCTCAGTCAGTGCAATTTTATTGTTATACAACTCTAAAGTTGCTCCTTGTTTGCTCTATGGTGTTGACATTTGGGGGAAGAAGTTTAAACTTGAGTTGAATAGATTTGAAACGAAGATTTTAAAATTTCTATTTCGAATGCCAAAGTCACTCTCTTGTGAGTATATACCACTGGAATGCAAATTGATACGCAGAGGCGATATCATGGATTACAAAATCGCAATGCTTTTTGTCAAATTATGTGCACTGAATAATGATTTATTGTAGAGCTCATGAGATGTTTTAGTAATCTTGACAACTATTATGAACTATGCATATTAGATTCTATACGATTTACCTATTTTAAATGGGTTAAAGAAAATGCTTATGACTGGCTAGAGTTTTTGCATGTGAAGACCAAGGGCATACTGAAAAAGGTGATTCATGAGCTAGGTAAAGAAAGAGATATGATGGAACTTGCAAGTATAGTTAATAGTGGCATGTTCTTGCAACAATGGTTGAACTATCCTGGAATTCCTAAATACCAGGCTACGTTTCCAGACAGCAAAACAATTAGTGAATACCTACTATTTAAATTTAATATATGTGATACTCTGGAAATAGTGTAAGCCAAATGCGGAATTCAAAGAGATAATAGGTTGTGCACATTATGTGGGACTCATCAATTGAAACCGCTGAACATATTATCTGTTGATGTGAGAATCTCAACTTTCTAAGATTGAAATACTTGGAAGCCTACGATAATTTTAGCGACCTTGATGATATGAACGACATATGGGAATCCCTTTTAAAAGGAAATCATATTAATACAATTTTTCACATTATGAATTTTTATGAGCTTATTTTAAATATTCTTAAACAATTGTCCGTTGGCATTCTTTTTTAATAGAGTTTTAGCAAAACATTTATTAGGTTTGTGTTTGTCATTTTTCTATTCTATTAACTTTTTCTAATATTTATTGGATGTTCTGTTGTGTGATATATGTATATATGTAAAGCCTTTGTTGGCTGAATGCATGTTAATGTAATAAATAAAAACAAAAAAAAAGGATCTTGCAGAATGCATACCTTTATTAGGCAACTCTATATTTTTGCGTGCTAGCTTTCAAAACTCTTTCTTGGGCAGTAGAAATAGCAGGTGTTATTCCAATTACCTCTTATTTTTATCGTCCTCATAATTATGCGATGCTCTGGCATTCAAAACACTGCATGCAGTAAATACTACACAATTGAGTTTGAATACTGCCAGAAAATCCCTGAAAAATCTCTAATAATTGCACCTGCAAAAGAGTGAGAATAATGACAGGCAGAAAAAGCCGGTTCACCACATGCAAACTGCATAAGCGGGCCATGGAAAGCGGAAATAACACACCAAACAGGCCGTATGTTAGAGCATCCAGTGTACCTTTATTAACTGCAACACATTCTGAATACCCCCTTACATGCACCATCTATGAACATTTTGCAGGTGAGACAGAATATCTGATTAGTCAGAGCTCTGGATGCTTATCCGTAACCCCCAGAATGCACAGAAGAAGCTTCGAAACTATTTGCATATCAGGGTTTGGCAATATGGGGGTGGCAATATGGAACAGGCATTGGGCCTTCTGAAGGCCAGTTTCTGGTATATACTCATAAACAGAGGTTATCTGGAGGATCATATTGTGCTACATGTTGCACCACATAGCAATTTAGCGTCAGCCTGTGCTAACGTAGGACAATGTTGCTTTGGTCGGCGACAAGAATGTAATGTAAAGTGGTTTTATGCAGTGCAAATTCTTCCATTGTCGAACTCTCTTGATGCATGGTTTTCGAAGAAAGTGGCAGGGGAGGGAGGGATAGGGGGAGGAGAGGTAGGTGTGAATCCTGAGGAGTTGATGTGTGCAGGCCAGAAGTGCCAGATTCCTGTGTCTGTATTTTATGGTTGTGACCTCTGGATATCGAGGGGAAAAAGTTGACATTTCCTTACCTTCCAGGGCGGTTTTACCAGAGGGCCTGCTGGTCTGAAAGATAGGGATTGGGGGACACACAGCCCCAGTTTCTGGTGTTTCATGGCACTACTTTAGCAGAAGACAGGCTACAGGTTTAACACCCACCTGAGTTCCAATAAATGCTTACTGACCTTGCAGTCTTCCCACCCCTTCTCAAAGCAGATTGACTGTGTTACTATATTTTAAATGCTTTCATCTTGTGCAACAGTGTTCCACCTGTCCCATTAGGGCAGACAAGCAGGATATATACTAATTGACCTTTTCACAATTGAACTCGGGAGAATTGACCTAATTTAAAAGGTCAATTAGGACATATATGCAGGGGGAATCCCTCTGCAACCGCCCCACCCAATCCAAAAAAAAACCTGCAGCCTCCCACCCAATCCCCTTATTTTATTTATAATCCAAAACCAACCCAATACATATATAAAATAACTAAAATAATATAAAGGTCAATTAGGACCACTATAATTAGGTCAATTTGGACAAAAGTCAATTGTAAAAGGTCAAGTTGGATAATACCGACAAGGATCCATATGCATCTACCTCAAGGTTCTATGTGTGTTCATCAACCACATTTTTTCTCTCTCTGTCCCTCCCTTCCTCTCTCTCTCTCTCTCTCTCTATCTCTCTATCCCTCCCTTCCTCTCTCTCTCTCTCTCTCTCTCTCTCTCTCTCTCTCTCTCACTCTCTCACTCTCTCACTCTCTCATTCTCTTACTTTCTGGCTCTAAATTATGTAATGTCTTTTCTTTCTCAGAAGTCTTGATTTACTGTTTTTATTCAACATCACAAGTTCATGCTTATTCAGGATCATTTCTCATCCTTACATTTAGCAGAATCCTATTTTCCAACTCCTTCAATCTGCATTTAAATCTAGTCCGCTTAGTCATATAGCAATAATTTTAGATTTCAGCTCTTTCTAAATATTCTTTGTTCGACCTGGGACGGATATCTAATCAGATCTTAATCATCAAACAGCTATAACTGTGTCAGATACTACATGGGAAACTCTGTGGTAGACTTCACTTGCCCAGAGCACCCACAAAAGGAACAAAGTGTTTCCAGCTTTCCGGGATAATGTCATGAGCACTGCTCCCGAGAAGCCAAGTCAAGCCCAGCATCCCCGGAAGCAGGCTCACGACCCTCGTCCCCGGCTCCAGCAAACCCCTATTGGGGCCCTTTGGACCATGTCCTGGCACCTCTGGTGCCAGGCTCATAAGGAACCTCAGTCCCGGCGCCAGGGGCGCCAGGCTCATAATTCTTGCAAAGGTGCTTGGGTGGACCTACCTATAGCAGACCATGCTGCATACTCACCTTTGCAAATGCTGGCAGGATGAAGTCCCCAGCCTTCTGCTGGGAGGAACTATTCCCTGAACTGGGACTACTTTCTTACCAGCATCCAGGCACCTGAAAAGGACAATGTAAAGACTTAATTAAAGGTGCCCATCTCTTCAAGATTATAAACTCTTTATACCTACTGGCATCCGCTCGTGCAGTAACGGCGGCATCACCTTTTGGCATCTTAGCACCTGTGCCACTTCCAAGGCCACAAAAGACTTTGAGGACCTCCAGTGACGTAACTGGAATCCACGCACCCCTGCATAAGTCGCAGGATGGAGAGCCCAGCATTTATACGCCTAAGCTGAGAGCTCACCAGGACATTGGACTTTCGGAGAGTTAGCGATTAGTGAGGAGGAAGTCCAGCCAAACGGTCATTAACCCTTTTTTCTTCCGCCTGCAGAAACCTTACCCTGCAAGCCAGACGGTCAATAAGAGGAAGCCCAGTCCAGAGAGTCATCCGAGCTCTACGCTTCTCAATTGTCAGGAAAGGAAGAAGGTGATGGATATGGCAGGGGAAATGTGCACAAAATACACAGTAAACAACCTTGAATCTAACAACGTGCATTCAATACCCAAGACTCGTGTATACCACTATATGAAAAGGAATGTAGGGTAAGCACTTAGAACCTCCTTATGACTGAAAGGAAAGTCGGCAAACTCCTTACCCACTATGCTATTACAGATACTGACAGCGCTAAGCCCACGTAGAGGGCAAGCAGGGACAGAATCTGTAAGCTGACACTCTAGACGGTACTGAATAAAGAATTTGGAAACAGTACTCACAAGGACCGGAATGACCACATGAATGCCAGTACTCACGAAGACCGGAAAGACCACTTGGATGTCCGTATTCACGAGGACCGGAAAGACCACTCAAAAGTCAGTACTAACCCACAACCCTGTAAATCAAACAAGAACCCAGAAGGCAGTAAAGGCAAAGAGTGAGGATAACTAAATACCTAAACCCCAGTCAAGAGGCAAGAAGGAATAGTACAGTGTGGAAAACAAAAGATAATCACACAGGAGCTAGTTACAACAGCTTCCCACACCTAATAAAAAAATAGGAAATAAATGTAAAAGTGTAAAGGTAAACATGGCATGGATCCCAATAGAAGGCAAGGATCAGGAGCAGTAAAAACGATATCAAAAGGGAAACTTTCCCACCCATCCAAGGTGAAAAGGCAGGAAACAAAACCTGTAAAGGAAAGATTAATGCAACAAGTCTTTCAGTAGCAAAGGACAATTTCTAGGAAACAGTGAACACAGGCAATTGGGCTACAGCAAAAGGAAAGCTCAGAGAAAGGCTGCCTGCAGACAGAGAAAGGGAGAAAGGGATTTCCAAAAGGCAGAAATCAATTAGGCATACAAATACGAATTACAGGACAAGGAACAAGAAACACTAACTAGAAACTGGGCACAAAAACTAGGAACCAGGAACAAGGGACCAGTCACGACAGGAACGCTGCAACAATCACCAGCGCTGGACTGAAGCAAACTGAGGCTTTTAAAGCTGCTTAACGAGCACACCCCTCAGGCGTGTCGCCTGCTGCACCTGCAGCCACAGGTGTTGCCTATCCTCCACCCAGCCTTGTCCTGCAAGGGAGGAGGTGAGGCAGTGAGCCAGGCATTCTGGGAAGCATAGTCATTTGATTAAAGTAGCAGTAGCATGCTGGCTGCCAAAAACCTGGAATGGATCCGGAAGGGAAGTAATTTGGGAAATAAGGTTTTAGCGCTCATCAGGACACTGTAGCATAAGGTTCGGAGGAAATGTCCAGTAGGGAAGAAACCCCAAAACATGCCCCCAAGTGGCGGGAACGGGAGCGAAGGGAGCGAGCCGTGACATCAATTGAAGAGACTATAACAGTTCAGCCGGGACCAGCGCCTCCGTGGGAATCAGGTGAGCGTTACAGATAATTCCTACTTCGAAATGAGGTCCTCCAATTGTGTATGAAAGAATTTACTAGTAGCTTGGCAAATATCAGGCTTAAGAATAATGCAAAACTGGAGCATGCTTAAGGGCAAACATTCCCAAGCATGTGTACCTCATTAAGGAGCATGGGCTCACTGGCGTGAAGAATAGTATAACGCTTATATTATCCCAATGTATACAGACCTTGGTTTAAAATCTAAGTTTGTGCACCTACTTAAAGGAAACCTGTGACACAACCATCCTTGATTGTGATATTTTCCTAGACACCACACGTAGATGCCGTGAGCCAATTTGTAGGATGGAAACTGGTTTTCTACGGTAAATATACACTAAGTGATTTTCTTCTCATTGAGTGCTGTCATTATTTTCTACCATTTCTAACATCTATTTACCTTCTGTCTTCTGTCCTGGCCTTCTGCCTCTGTACCACCATTTCAATGGATTGCATTCTCTTGCAGACTACTCATTGGATAGATATCGATTCCAGCATCAGCTGCTCAGAAACCTTTTCGACAGGGGTCGTAGTACGACTCAATATCAACCGTCGACCCCTCTTGACTCAACCCTGCCACTGGTCTGCTCGGGACATGATGTTGGTTGCATAAATACCACATCACTATGTCCATGTACCTCAGTTACTTTTTTCTGCGCCCTCAGCATGCTGCTATTCAGAATGTTTATCATGAGAGAAAATGATGATACTTTGATGTAAGGGCATACGGGAGAGAAAGCTTACGCTGTTTATTATTATTATTAGACTTATTTTAATATATATTTGTAGATTAACATAGATAAACGGTTACAGTAAAAGAGACATGAACATCGAGCATCTTCCTTCTCTTTCTCTCTCCAACCGTCTCTCTCGGCCACACTCTCCCATCTCGTGAATGTGCTCGCTGTCCATCACGTGCTGAGTTATTTGAAGACCCAACACTACACATCCCCCTTCCTTGTGACACTTTAAATGAGGTTCACTACCTCACATAGTCCAAAAGATGTTTTGGCAGTTTATAAGATCTTACAGATCTGGACTTCCTTCTGAATCCTCCTGAACAGTTATCTGGATGAAATGGCAAGGACAAAGTATTGGCAGTATTGTGACTTTGACACATCCTGGCTACACCAGATCCCCTTCCATCATCTCTCCTCACAGAATCACAATCTCTGTTTCCTTCCATACATCCATCACTCCGCCTCTCCCTCACACCTGTAATTACAGCATCACTCCTTTCCCAACCTTCATCTCCTAAGATCATCACTCTCTCATTATTCCATACCCTGCCATCATTAGTTTTCACAGCATGAGAATGCACCTCCACCACTCTGACCGGTTTGGACCAGTGACAACCACTCTCCCGTAGCGGCACCGGCAGTTTAATTCTCACCCAATAGCCAACTTGTGGTTTTAAGCTCTTTTTGAAACTTCTATTATCATATAGAGCCTTATTGGTCCTTTGTTTCTATTCAATGTTCTCTCTCACTCTTCTCAAATCCACACTCTTACCAACCATCACATTTATCCAACCAGACAACAATCTGGTATTCGCCTTCCTGCCCCTACTTAGTTCAAATAGTGAAACTCCTGTGGTGGTGTGAGGTGTAAATCTGTGGGCTATCAATGTTTCTCTTACCCCAACTTTCCAATCCTTTCCATTAACCCATGCTAATTTGATGGCATCCTTAATCACATGATTGAATCGTTCCACAATGCCGTTGGACTGTGGATGATATATCGCACAACACTTATGCTTTATAGAACGCTCACTCAAATACTTTTCCATGACCTTGGATCTGAACTGCGAACCATTATCCGTTAGTACTTCTTCTGGGTAACACCCTCTTTCGCACAGTTTCTCCATGAACCCAATTATTTTCTGAGTAGTAACCTGAGGCATGAAGGCAACCTCCACCCATCTAGTCAACATGTCGATGTCAACCAAACAAAATGTGAAACATCCCCCACTCCATATCGGACCACCCACATCCAGTGCAATCTTACTCAATGGGGCCTCAGGTATATCTCTCAGAACCATGGGATAACTCGCACCCACACACACCTTATCACTCCTTGAACAAAGGATACATTTCATGATCTGTTCCTCCACTTGACGATCACAGCCAGGCCACCAATATGTGTTCCTGATCCTTCTTTTCCTT
The DNA here is from genome assembly GCF_040938575.1 of Ambystoma mexicanum. Taxonomy (NCBI): domain Eukaryota; kingdom Metazoa; phylum Chordata; class Amphibia; order Caudata; family Ambystomatidae; genus Ambystoma; species Ambystoma mexicanum. The sequence continues at coordinate 1,483,010,190 of NC_090921.1, forward strand.
TTTACAATCCCCTGGTGGCCTTTGTGACCCAGCTGCATTATTTTCTCCCTGAGACTAACAGGGGGCACCATCTTGTCGCCTCTCATTACTTTGCTCATCTCCTCATTCCATTCCTGTCTAGATATGGACTGCTCCGATACTTCACAAACCACTTCCTGTTCCTCTGAATCGTCCTCAACCTCATTGAAATCCGTTAAACGAGAGCAACAGTCCGCTGTGTGGTTCTTTGATCCAGGAATATACACTACCCTGAAATTGAATTCCTGAAGTCTAGCTACCCATCTTCTGATCCTACTGGAAACCTTGCCGAGACCTTTCGTGTTGAAGACTTCCACTAATGGTTTGTGGTCTGTATGAATGGTGAACTGCACTCCCCATACAAAGCTTCTAAACTTCTCTGTGGCCCACTTTATAGCCAGGGCCTCCTTCTCAATGGTCGCATAATTAATTCTCCGCTCCTTTAAGGAGTCTAGAGGCGAAGGCAATCACCGATTCGCATCCATCATGATACTGAGACAGGGATGCTCCAAGCCCCACTTCACTCGCGTCGGTTGTAATAATTGTTTTCCTTCCTCTCACATAGCTTTGAAGAGCGGGGGCTCTAGCAAGAGCTTCTTTGATGAAAAGAAATTCCTTTTCACACCCATCGTTCCAAATGAATTTTTTATTCATTTTCAACAGATCTCTCAACTCTACAGTGTGACTGGAGTAGTTCTCAATGAATTTAGCATAGTATTCTGCCATGCCTAAAAACGTTCTGAGTTGTTCCTTGTTCATTGGTGTGACCATGAGTTTAATGGCATCGGTTAGATCTCTCTTAGGTGTGATTCCCTCACCTGAAATTACATGTCCCAGGTACTCAATTTCCCTTCTGTCTACTTTTGACTTGTCCTTACTGAGCACCATTCCTGCTTGATGTAATTTCCTGAGAACTTTGTTCAGTCTCATGTTATGTTCATCTTGGTTGTTAGCATAAATCAGTACATCATCTTGGAAAAATACTATCCCTTCTTCTTCACCCAGGATTCTATGCATAACTTTCTGGAATGCGGAAGCTGCAGAGATCAGGCCAAATGGCATCCTTTTATATTGATAAAGGCCTTCTGGTGTTATAAAGGCTGTTAGGTGTTTTGAGTCATCATGTAACTTCACCTGGTGGTAGGCAGCTGTGAGGTCCAAGGTCGAGAATATCTTTTCAGGCCCCAGAGTTGATATAAGTTCTTGGATGTTAGGCAAAGTGTGTCTGTCAGGTATTATACACTTGTTTAACTCCCTCATGTCCACACATAATCTCACTTTTCCCGAGCTCTTCCTTACCACTACCATTAGTGAAACCCACTCTGCTGCATCTATCCTTTTGATTATGCCCTGATTCTCCAATTTCTGCAATTCTTTCCTGACCTCATCTCTGAGAGCCAACAGAACATTGCAGAGTTTCTGAGCGACGGGCCTCCAGCCTGATTTGAGCAGGATACGTTGTGAAAAGCCTTTCAAGCAACCTATGATATTCTCTTTGAATATGTCATCCTTAATCTTCTGAATATCCTCACTTCCTGTTCCTTCAATTTGATACACTGAATCAACGGCATTGGGGTCTAGCCGAACCTTCAACAACTTCTGATGAGTCCAGCTGAGTAAAGAGATCTCACCGTTCTTGGATACGTAGATGCAACCAGATGCCTGCCTATCTTTGAATTCTATAGTGGCCATGAACCATCCAATCAGATCTATCTTGGCTCCACCATATGCTTTGGGTCTTACATCAACTTCATGTAAGTATTTTGGTCCACATGTTCTCCGAATGTCTTCCGGAATGAAAGAATATTTGGCACCTGAGTCCACCCTCATCACTATGGGGAATCCATTTACCGTTATTTTAGCTCTGGGACTGTCAATTTGTGCACCTTCATCAGAGACCATGAATACACATTCTTCGTCTCCTTCCTTGTCACTGATCTAATTAAAGCTAGCATTGTCTTGGCGATCACTCCTACAGCACTTAGCTAGGTGTCCTTTGCCACCACACTTCCTGCAAATTATTTTCAGTGTGGGACACATATTACTATTTGCCTAATGGGATGGACTGCCACACCTGTAACATCCTCTTTGCTTGGTTCTTCCCCTTCCTCTCTGAAAGTTTTGTCCATTGTATCATTGATCTCCATCATGTGTTGGCATCCTATTGGACTCAGGTCTATTACCTCTCCTCCCTGAACTACGTCTCTCTTCATTATCAGGAACTCCTGAATTCACATATCTCTTTTGAAAAGAGTTAAATTTGGGTATCTTTCTCCCGCCTTTTACGGCTCCTACTAGCTCGTCTTGTTCTGATTGTACTGTGCTGATTGACGGTTTAATTGACACTTCTTTCACCCTACTCTCGAGGGTCATCACACGCATTTCTGTATGTTCCACTTCTTTGGCAAGTCTCAAAACAACGTCGAGCGAGGGATCATCCTCGGACCAGAGTCTCTCTCTGACTTTACTACTCCTGCATTCGAGCATGAATTGGTCCCTGATCCTCTCTTCCAGTTGCTGATTGAACTTACAATTGCGGGCTAACTTTCTCAGGGCAGTGACATATTGCTCTACAGTCTCATCCTGTTCCTGGATCCTCTTCCCAAACTTATATCTTTCAAGTACTGTACTGACCATCTTCTCATAGTGTCTGTTAAGTTTT